>NW_003307575.1:1505617-1507268 GCF_000143455.1 Volvox carteri f. nagariensis
TCCGCATGAACAAGTGATCCAGGAAACAGCCAGCTGGCTGTCCTGCCCTTGGTATCTTTTTCCTTCGAGGAAACTATGACATGTAGCTCCCTGGCACCATCTCCCTCGCGTTGCCTCCATTCGTAAGCCTGAATGAGCAGCTGTGCCACTAGATTAGCTTCATCATCGACAAGTTGGGTGTCGGCTTCAAGGAAGCCGGAAAAAGGGCGGGGCCCCTCTGCATCCGTACAGGCCGGTAGCTAGGGTGGCAAGTGTGACAATTGATGGGTAGTGTCAACGCGGTGGGAGATGTGCTTTGTTGCAGCAGTGCTGATGGTGTGAGAGCTAAGCTTGCACCGGCGGAATCGTCAGCACCGCCTGCGGGCTCCACGCGAATCGCATCCATTCCGGGTGCATGCCGCATGGACAGTGCGGCAGACCGCAAGTCGGAATGCCCGTGCGGGCAAATGGTAACGAAAGCTGGGTGAATTTCGGTGCTGTCTGTGATGTTTATCCCCGAAGCGCCAGCGGCCTCAGCAATCTGCCCCACAGCCGCGGGCTTCATCGGGGCACACCGCAAGTCTCAGGAGGCCCCGTGCATTGGCCAAAGTAAATGTACAAACAAGGAGCTTGTGTATTTCATAGAGAAATGAAAGCAAATTATGTTGGCCTGCTGGTGGCAAGTCGGATGGCCCATGCCGGCAAATGGTAACACAAGCTGGGTGTTCGAGTTATCATACGCCGTCATCTAAGAATTCAAATATGAGATACGCGGTACCTTTTGAGATAAAATTTAGCGCGAGAGGCGTTGATGTGACTTTGGCCTCGGTCAATTGAGGCAGCCAAACTTGTTTGTGCTCATACGATTTTTGTTGGCTACATGCGAGATACCTTGCAATAGAGAATGCTGTATAGTACCTATAACGCGTTTCAGCCGGGCGAGATATTATGTTTGGTCCGTTACACACACACACACACACGGACATGGGCAATCCTACAGGTCGGGGCCCCCCTGGGCGCTTCGCGCTGGGGCCCCTCCCAAAAACGAACAGCTGCTGTCCTTTTTCTAGCTCCGACTTGGTGCCGTCCAGCAAGTTCAGCAGACCAGTGTCCCCATGCACTGTCCAGCAAGTTCAGCAGACCAGTGTCCCCATGCACTGTCCAGCAAGTTCAGCAGACCAGTGTCCCCATGCCCTTCAACTGCTAAGCGTGCATGTGTTATTTTAAAATATTTCTAAAGTATTATATTATAGGGTTGCCCCAGGAGTAGTTCTGGGGCAACCCTATAATACTTCAGAAATGTTTCAAACGCGTGATGAACGCCAGAACAAAGCATGTTTGGTTCCCTGTTCACACGTGTGATGAACGCCAGTTCTGGTGTTCATCACACGTGTGAACAGGGAGCATGTTTGGTTCCGTGGTCAAACATGCGTTTGCAACATCCCCGCACCATCATACCGCCTGGCGCCCCCACGAAACCCAGCCCTCAGGAGAAACCAATAATACCCCACCACTACTTCAAATAACCGCAAGCCTGCCGGGCTGCAACAGGCGCCTGGCCAACACGCCACCGCCGCAATTGACCGCCTCGCGCATCTCCTCCAGCAACCGCCTGACACTACTGGGCACATGCTGTGCGGTCACACCACTGGGTCGGACACAACGGNNNGGG
>NW_003307575.1:1507318-1511424 GCF_000143455.1 Volvox carteri f. nagariensis
TGTGCAGCTTATGGGGGCTGCATCCAAGTCCGCGACATGCCAAGGCACACGACTGGAAGCCTCACCTTTCTTGATGACCTAACAGCAAGGTAGGATGAAGGCACGAGTGATGGACAGTCGGATCTCTGCTTCGAACAATTGACATGTTAAATTTGCCACTCGTCACGACTACTACAAATATGAAGACGTGGTCATAATACTGCTGCATTTGCTTGCAGACTGCACACAGATATGGTACGGCTGTTTGGCCGGTACAAGAACTGGGAAAACATCCCCAAATTGTACACATATAGGCACTGCTGTAAAGAACAGCTGTTCTTTGCAGCATTACATGTAGACATACTGCTTTACCTGGCGAGTGTACCGCGGTGCCTAAACAAGGTCGGGTATTCTATATATATATATACATGGTCATGTATTAGATCACCATGTACACATGCACCTCTTTACGCCCGGGCCTTAAGTTTTGTAGAATATGTAGAGAGCCAGCTGGACTATATACCTTTAACCTAATTTCCAGAATATGTCGCCTATACAGTGCCCGAAAAAATACAGACGTGTTGCCGTTACTCTGTCACGCACCTCTCTGCTTTTCATTAGCAAATCTGGCCCAGGCTGCAGCCTGCGGCCAATGTAAGTTGTAGAAAGGCCGAGAGGGCTTACGCTCATCGTAGTGCAGGCCTTGAACTTTCTCGATGAGGTTGATGCCGTTGGGGGGAGCACCCGCATCAGCATGCTTCCAGGCCTCCTCAATCACAGCTTCCTGTGAGGAAAACTTCAATTCGCGGATCTCGTGGAGGACCTACAATCTGCCGCCTTCATGGAGAAGCCTGTAAAATGTTTCTCGGTCCGGTTTCTTCGTGAGCCCCAACAGGTGCGCCCCAGTACAGCGACCTGCAGGCAACATTTCAAAGGGCGTAGGTGCCTCCCGTCATGGGCTTCATGACAGGCAAAAAGCGAGCAGCGTCCTTACTTTGCCGTTGCCATCTGTGAATGACATATCATAAATGCTTGTTGGGGACGCATCGAGTGGCGCCAGAACGTGATGCCCTTCAAACATGAGTTTCACCTGTGGATGTGGAGGAAGGGAAGCAAGGAAGCAGGCAAGCTTGAAGATGAACAGCTTCGCCGCATTCTTATTCTGTCGCCAATCCCTAATCGCTGCCAGCGCGGCAGTAAAGAGTTGGGTAAACATTTCCACTGCTGGCTCCATGGCGGCGGCGATGGCAGACGTGGTACAGCTGAAAGGTGGTAAGAAGCCAAGTGTTAATTATTTCCTAACAGTGAGCAATTGACAGGTGTTAACAAGTGGTTATTGAGACAAGCGCCTTCGCGTCGTGACAGTGTCTGGTCATCGAGAGATCGACGAAGGTTCGTTTGTTTTAGACTTTCTTCAATATCAGTCCAACAACACGTCTACATGCTATTCTTCTAGAGATGGAAATGTTACAACCGTGGCAGCACTTAGGGCGCCTGCCAGTGAACGAGGAATGTCTGTTCAATTCTGCTGCGAAGCTACGCAGGCGACGGGCGGGCCCCGCACCGAGTGCGAACGGGCCCCGCCCTGGGTAAGGATGTAGCGCGGGAAGTCCAGCTGCGATATCATCCCCAAGTTGTGATTGGTTTGCGTACAAGTCGACGTAGATACCACCTACCGCGACCGCCGTATCGTAAGACACTTTTCCGGTACGAGCAGAACCAGCAACATGTGAGGATCAGAAGCAAGCTAGAAGCTAAAAACCAACATCCAGAGCGTACAACGTATTCATCCATGACTTATGCATATCAATCCATGCGTTATCTTCGCTTCCTTCTCCTGGTTCGTAAGGCGATTGCGTCGACCAACGCACGTCTTACATCCGTCCGGTCCAGTTCCGTTGTAGTAATGACGAGTATCATAAATGTAAAAGTCATTTATGAACATCTGCTAGCGTTGCCGTACCGGAGAACAGGTCTGCACCAGACCATGAACTTATCGCCTAGGACAATTCTTGACGCAGCCAAGAAACATTTTTTATACCTGTTCGTTAATCCCATTGGTCTTAGGGTTGCCTTCAAGTCGATGTAGATACCACCTCCTGTCATCGCCGTACCGGAATGCACTTTTCCGGTACGGGCGGAACCAGCAACATGTGAGGATCAGAACCGAACCAGTTTTTTTTTCATTTTTGCCGGTACATTCTCCAGGCCGAACGGAGGAATAGGTTTTTAGTCGCGGGAATAAAAGTATTCCGAATCTGTAAGGGTCTGCGGAAACAGTTTTCGGGAACCCCTTTGCGGAAACTGCGGAAACTGCGGAAACTGCGGAAACTGCGGAAACTGCGGAAACTATTAGTTGTCTACGTAAACCTGTTTTCAGCTCTTTGCAGTTGGCAGTGCGGTTCAGTGTCGTGGGATCTGCAAGCATTCCGACTCTCTTCGACTCCCAATACCCCCCTAGGCCAGAGCACCCTTATCGTAGACCTCCCCCGTTGTGCTTGATGTTGACGGATTGCATTGGGACGCTCGGACCGGGTCACTCCGATGTTGTTTGCGGGTTGAGGGGGAGGGGGGAAAGGGAGAGGGAGGGAAGGGGGGAAGGGAGAGGAAGGAGGAGAAAACGAACCACGAACTAATGAAGCTGCTGCCAAGGAAAGACTGATCACCAGAAGGAAGGAAGGCATAACTAACTAGTCGGCGGTTGTGAAGAAGTCCTCGACATGGGAAAGCAGATCGCTGTGGTCATCCAGATCACTTTTTGTTAGTTCGGTGCCCGGTAGGTGGACCCCAAACCCCATGTCTCAAGGCGTGGTATGGCACATAAAGACATAATCACAGATAGAAGACCCAGCGTTGACAAGACAACACAAGGACGCCATACTAGTGAAGTTCCTGCACTACAACGGCCCAGTACGTAACCCTCCAATTCAGCAAACTGCCGCAGCTCAATCTATCGTTGCTCAGTCATCAATCTGCGTGTTAGGGTGTACGTTTCCCTGCTGCTGCTGCTGCTGCTGCTGCTGTGCTTCCTGCTCCTGCTCGTCCTCCTCGCACTGCTGGAGAATCAGCTCCACCTCATCCACCGCAGCGCCTTGGTTGCCCTGCAAGCCCGCGTTGCCACGGATGTAAACGATCTTCTCCGCCCGCTCAATGGCCAGCCGATTGCGCGCCTTCGTGTAGACGAGGCCCCATGCCGACCAGTTGCCCCATGCCGACCAGTTGCGCTCGGACGAGCAGGTTGATGCGTGCATCAGCAGCAAGCGAATGGCTGCCGATGCAATCAGTGGGAATTGTGAAGCGAGGTGCACATCCCAGTAGCTGATGCAGTCATCCAGTGAAGCCCCCATCACACAGGTGCTGCTGTCAGGCAACAATTTCTCCTTGTGCATGCGCATAAGCTCAGACCACTCATCGAACGCTTTGGGAATGCCCAGTCCCAGGCGTGTCCACTCCTCCCCGACCCGGTCCCGCTTTGCTGGCTGAGTGACGCTGCACGCTGTTTGATAGCCTTGCAAGCACCTTGCTTGATGTGGTGCGCGTTGGTGTAACGACGCAAATGCCAATCTGAGCATCCCGGGTTACGCCTTTGCTGTGTTACAATGGTATCGAGACGGGACTGCACGACTTCCGTAACAAACTTCGGGTCGGCGGTTCGATTCTGGCAACCAGCAAGTTGCAAATTGGCGATTTCATGGTGTAATGGATAAACCAGCGCACTGGCGCGAGGTGGGATGGCTCCTGTGCTCGAAATAATGGCCGAGGACGTCCATTGCTAAGTGGGGGGCAATGTAACGACGCAAATGCCAATCTGAGCATCCCGGGTTACGCCTTTGCTGTGTTACAGTTGGTAAAGGATGGGTTCACTGTGCTGAGCGGCTCATCGCAGAACAGGCAGACTAGCTTTGGTACGCCACCCCACCACTCCACATCGAAGTTGTCCCAAAGACTACCCGTCTTGGTGTTCTTCTTCTGGTTACGAAGCTTGTTAAAAAGCTCGTTCCGAGAACGGAGAACTTCAGAGGGGACGTCTGGACCAGGATGCAAGCCTCTGATCGCCTTCTCATTCTTTATACTGGATTCCTTTGACCTTATTCATCAATTACTACGTAGCACAGNTCGAAGACGCG
>NW_003307575.1:1513658-1516489 GCF_000143455.1 Volvox carteri f. nagariensis
CCCACAAAGACTACAATCCTAAGCAGGTGTGCATCTGCCTCAGGGTTTGAGCAGTTGCATTCGGGTTCTCCAACCTATACCCATTTCAGCCCCATACGGACGATACCTTTCAAAAACTAACACCAAGCCGCGCTCTCTCCGCCATCTTCTACCCTGCCACACGCATATTATATATATGGTGCGTGTGGCAGGGTAGAACGACGGCTGGTGAGCGGCGTTACCCCCCATCTATCTACCTTTCCCCGATAACCATCGCGCACCCTCTTCCCCCGGACGCGCGCCCCCCACCTGGCAGCAGCTTCACTCGTTCGTGGTCCGTCTTTTTCCCCCCCACACACACACACCCACGCGGGCGCCCGACACACGCGCAACCTCCCAACCCCCCCCACACACACGCACGCGGGGTGCAGTAGCTGGTACGCAGTACGTCACACGTCACATCAACTGCTATATAATAATACACGCGAAGCGCCCGCCACACAGGGGGTTGGGGGTGGGGTGGGTGGGTGGGTGCTTACACTGGCAAAGGCTTGCTGCAGCAGCCGCAGCACCACCCGCGAGTATCCGTGAGCCAGTACGGTGCAGTTGCTGCGGATGAACCGGGAGCCCAGTTCCGCTATCGTCTGTCGAGCTCTGAGACGCACCCATAACACAGGGAGGGAGGGAGGAAGGAAGGGCGGAAGAAAGGAGGGACGAACAAAACAGAGTGTCATCATTCCCTAGACTAGGAATCGTACGATGAAGTGACAACGATGACTATGATGATGGTGATAATGATGATAACGACGACGACAACGATGCTGCTGCTGCTGATAATGATGTGCGAACGAAAAAATGCACAAGCACACCAGGACGCATCATCACCATTGGGAATAGCCCCCCCTCCCGGACCCTCAAACTGATTCACATCCACTAGCTCCCCCCCTCCACGACCCCCCCCCTCCACGAGACCCACATGACCTGGAATTCACCAAGACCTGCTCAAGACCTCCTCCTCCGCAGTGCTCTCAACTACCCACCATCCATCACCCTCGAGGTTTGTATATATGTGTGTGTGTGGTTGGGGGGGCAAACGGCGCTTTCCTTCTTTTCTCTACAAGGCACCCCCACCCCCACCCGGCGGCTTCTTGTCTTTCCTAAGCGGCACCCTCCCCACCCCCCAGACCCCCACCAGGCCCCCAGGAGCTCTCGTTCCGGGGCAAGTGGAAGCACTCGGGCCCCCCCTGGGCGACTCACCGTGTGCTGGTCTCCGCAAAGTGCAGCCCCCGCTCAATCAACCGAGCCTTGGCAATCTCAATGTCCTGCGAAGAAAACAATTATTTAATTATTTATTGCAAAAAGAAAAGAAAGGGAATGACAAAAAGGAAAGAGGAAAAAAATGAATGAGGAAACGGGTAAAATGCAGAAAAGCGGCACACCGCGCCGTAAGCATTCCCGGAAAAAGGCCTTCTCCAGAAACCGATGGTGAAATCTAGGTGCGTGTCTGAGTACGTGTCTGATGGCAGGAAGGGGCCCCCGCTCGAAGCCACCGGCGAATTCCCCTTTCACCTCCTGCTTCCGCCTTCGCCTAAAAGCCTCGGTAACTCCCACACCCAACCCCTGTGACCCAACCCTCCAACAGCCGGCCATCCTCCTTTACGCGTTGAACTTTGCGCGTTGAATCTTCTTGTGCATCCAACTTCCGTGCTAATCTTTGCATATCCAATTCCTCCGCACCAAACTTTGCGTGTTCGACTTTGCACGTTGAACTTTCCGCATTATAACGTGCTCGCAATATAACGCAATTCAATTCAACTGTCAACCGATTGCAACTGTCACCGGCCAAACTTTGCAGGCTGAAATCTGCGTGCTATCCTTTGTGCGCACCTCAAACTTTGCACGTCGACTTGTGACTACGTGTTCAACTTTGCGCACCGTGCGCGAATTTACGTACTATGCTTTGCGATCTAACTGAGCGTGTTCGACCTTCCTTTCTGCGCACCTCAAACTTTGCAAGTCGACTTGTGACTGCGTGTTCAACTTTGCGCACCGTGCGCGAATTTACGTACTATGCTTTGCGGCCTTCAATTTGTTCCGTCTTGAAGTTTGCACCGATTGCATTTTGCGTGCTGGGCCTTGTGTATTGAGTTGTGCTGCGGCCCCAACTTTGTACGCTAAATTTTGCGTGTTGAGCTTTGCATATCTAATTCTATACAGCAATAACCTTTACGTGTTCAACTTTGCGCGTTGAATTTTCTTGTGCATCCAAGTTCTCCAAGTATATATATATATACTTACCTTTTAACAGCTTTGTAAGCGTGTTTTTTTAATTTTTATTTTTTAATTAAAGACATTTTAGCTTGATTGAAAATTAACGGTTATAGAACTATGTCAGTTACTAAAAAACCTGATTTAAGCGATCCAGTTTTAAAAGCAAAATTAGCTAAAGGGATGGGTCACAATACTTACGGTGAACCAGCTTGGCCAAACGATCTATTATACATGTTCCCTGTTGTTATTTTAGGTACTTTTGCATGTATTATTGGTTTATCAGTATTAGATCCTGCGGTTATTGGTGAACCTGCTAACCCATTTGCAACTCCACTTGAAATTTTACCAGAGTGATACTTTTATCCAGTTTTCCAAATTTTACGCGTAGTACCAAACAAACTTTTAGGTGTTTTATTAATGGCAGCGGTACCTGCTGGTTTAATTTTTATCCCATTTATTGAAAGTACTAATAAATTCCAAAACCCTTATCGTCGTCCAATTGCTACGATTCTTTTCCTTTTAGGGACTTTAGTTGCAGTTTGGTTAGGTATTGGTTCTACTTATCCTATTGATATTTCTAT
>NW_003307576.1:0-2331 GCF_000143455.1 Volvox carteri f. nagariensis
ATTCCCCGACCCTCCCTAACCCCCATACCCTGCCAACTCCCGTGCCACGACCCTCCCAACCCTTCCAGCCCCAATTCCCCGACCCTGCCTATCCATACACACCTTGTAGCGATGTATGACGTACGTTCCTTGACTCGAAAAGCTCCAAGCCACGCTCTGGAGGGTAGTGGGTGCAGTCGGAGGCCAAGGACAACGTTAGGCTAAGCTTCAAATATGCATGTTCTAATGCACTGTTTTTAGCACTCATCTGGGGCGTTGTTTCGCTGCAATAGCCCATTCTTTCCCCCCGTGTGTACTCCCTAAAACCCTAAACAGTGGAAGACCGGATGGAGTCGGGAAGTCGCGGGTAATCCCAATTTTACCGTGTTCTCTCCCACTCGGGCGACAACCTTATATGGCCCAATAAACGTAGGCAATAATTTCTTTGCTCCAGGAGATTTCAACTGGATGTTGCGGGTGCTGAGCAGCACGGAGTCCCCAACCTCAAAACGCACCGCACACCGATGCTTGTCGACGACAATGCACTGGCGGGATTGAGCAGCCTTAAGACACTGTTTTGCGTTTTCAATACGTTTGCGCATGACCTTGGGATAGAGGTCAGCGGCAGGCACTTTGGTTTTTAGGTGCAAGTCAACCGGCACACGTGGCTGCTTGATACCATTAAGGCTAAACAGGGTGGCACCCGTTGAGCTCTGCCTCGAGTTATTAATAGCAAACTCGATGAGTGGCAGGTGTTCATCCCAATCATCCTGAGTGGGCGAAATATAGTGCCTCAGTGTCTCTTCCAGTAAGCGATTCATTCGCTCGGTTTGACCATCAGTCTGCGGATGGTAGGCTGTGCTCATATAGAGGTGGGTGCCTAGCAGGCGAAATGTTTCCTTCCAAAAGTTGCTTGTGAAGCGTGTGTCCCGGTCAGTCACAATATTCTGTGGAAGGCCGTGCTGTTTGAAAACCATAGCCACAAAGAGGCGGGCTAGATCTTCCGCACCGACGGATGTGGTTGTGGGAGCAAAGTGCGTCATCTTGCTCAGGCGGTCCACGAACACTACTATCGCGTCATGCCCATTGCGGGTTGTGGGTAGCTGTGTGACCAAATCCATTGACACACTATCCCAAACGTTATCTGGAATGGGAAGGGGCTGCAGCAGTCCGCCTGGCTTTTGATTTGAAGCCTTATTGCGCTGACAAGAAGGGCAGGTACTAACGTAGGCCTTCACGTTAGTATCCAACCCGGGCCACCAAAAATGTTTCGCGATCGCTTTTTTGGTGCGGTCAATGCCGCGGTGGCCAGCGTAAGGAACATCGTGATTTTCGTGGATGATGTCCTTTCACAAGTCAAGCACATCCGGAACGTACAACTGGGAACCGTAATACCAGAAGCCGTCTTTCCGTTTAAGCTGCAGTTTTGCTACCGAGCTCTTCTTGAGCATGGGATCACCGTCGTACCCGCTTAGGATTCGGCGCCCAATATCGCTGCCAATCAGCGATGCTGTAAGCACGTTCAGCACCACGTCGTGAACCCGACTGAGAGGGTCAGCAACGTTGATTCGTCCGGGTCGGTACTCCCATTTAAAGTCGAAACGTGAGAGGCGTTCCAACCAACGAGCTTGTCGTCGAGAGAGTTTATCGGCGCTTTCCTGATCTTGCAAATAGACCAGCGGTTGGTGATCGGTGACTAAAGTGACATCCGATGCACCCTCTAGGTAACAGCGCCACTCTTCAAGTGCTAGGACAGTTCCTAAACACTCTTGGTCCGTGGTCGTGTAGTTGTACTCAGCTCTGCTGAATTTAGAGCTTGTGTACGCGACTGGGTGGTCGTTTTGTAAAAGTATGGCGCCCGTGCCGTGTAACGACGCATCGGACCAGACAGTGAAGGGTTTGTCTAGTTCAGGGAGTTTTAATACTGGTGCATTGGTTAAGGCAGACTTCACGCCCTCGAAGGAGCCTTGACAGTCCTTCATCCAGTGGTAGGGCACCTTCGCACTGGTGAGTGACGTGAGGGGGGCCACGAGAGAAGAATATCCTTGGATAAATCTTCGAAAATAATTGGCTAAGCCAAGGAACGAACGCAGCTTTTGCAAGTCTGTCGGTATAGGCCATTCTTTAATGGTTTGGACCTTACGCTCGTCCACTTTCAGCCCCTCTCGGCTGACGACGTGACCCAGGAAATGCAGCTCGGTCTGGTTGAACTGGCATTTCGACATTTTTGCCTTAAATTGGTGCTCTCTTAGCAAGGACAACACGGTACGGATGTGTTGTTCATGCTCGGCGGGGGTCTTANTGAAGACCAAAATATCGTCCAAGTACACTAGCACGAATTTGCCAATGTAC
>NW_003307576.1:2389-3191 GCF_000143455.1 Volvox carteri f. nagariensis
TTACTTTCTTCTTTATCTATTTATGTCTGTCTGTCTGTCTGTCTGTGTCTGTCTGTCTGTGTCTGTCTCTGTGTCTGTCTGTCCGTGTCTGTCTGTCTGTGTCTGTCTCTGTCTGTCCGTGTCTGTCTGTCTGTGTGTCTGCCTCTGTGTCTGTCTGTCTGTGTCTGCCTCTGTGTCTGTCTCTGTCTGTCTGTGTGTCTGTCTCTGTGTCTCTCCTTTTGTCTGTCTCTGTTTGTCTGTCCGTGTGTCTGTCTGTCTGTGTGTGTGTGTGCGTGTGTGTTTGACTGAAATGGGTGGGTGGGTGTGTCTGTGTGTCTGTCTTTGTATGTGTTTGAGTGTGTTACAAGTTCCACACAAGTGCGGGGTTGTCCATAAAAGCTGGGGTGCCCATGGACGGTAAATCGTTTGAAGTGCAGTTACATGGTGGACCATCATTGTCCTCCCTCGTCCACTTGAGCATATGAAGCGCCATAGAGCAACGTGCCGGGTCTCCCAGACTTCCGAGGGGAACCTGGCTAGTGCGAGGGGTGGGGCCTCAGTCAAATCGTGCGCACGTTGTACCCTTGAAATGCGAGGTCATGTTCGTACTTAGCCCGTGTACTAGTGTACGCCGGGCATTTCACAAAGGCATGCATTTCGCCTTGAACCGCCCTGCAGTCACAAAGCCTGCAGGTGCGTGCTGTGTGCTCACAGCTGTTAGGTTGGTCATGATGTGATCAATCTCTAACTCCCAACAGCCTGTTACCCGGAAGCGTTGAGTTGACAGTCCTCGCCGAGGCAAGCACTAGTCTGCATAGACGCG
>NW_003307576.1:5001-13808 GCF_000143455.1 Volvox carteri f. nagariensis
ACGTTCCTTGACTCGAAAAGCTCCAAGCCACGCTCTGGAGGGTAGTGGGTGCAGTCGGAGGCCAAGGACAACGTTAGGCTAAGCTTCAAATATGCATGTTCTAATGCACTGTTTTTAGCACTCATCTGGGGCGTTGTTTCGCTGCAATAGCCCATTCTTTCCCCCCGTGTGTACTCCCTAAAACCCTAAACAGTGGAAGACCGGATGGAGTCGGGAAGTCGCGGGTAATCCCAATTTTACCGTGTTCTCTCCCACTCGGGCGACAACCTTATATGGCCCAATAAACGTAGGCAATAATTTCTTTGCTCCAGGAGATTTCAACTGGATGTTGCGGGTGCTGAGCAGCACGGAGTCCCCAACCTCAAAACGCACCGCACACCGATGCTTGTCGACGACAATGCACTGGCGGGATTGAGCAGCCTTAAGACACTGTTTTGCGTTTTCAATACGTTTGCGCATGACCTTGGGATAGAGGTCAGCGGCAGGCACTTTGGTTTTTAGGTGCAAGTCAACCGGCACACGTGGCTGCTTGATACCATTAAGGCTAAACAGGGTGGCACCCGTTGAGCTCTGCCTCGAGTTATTAATAGCAAACTCGATGAGTGGCAGGTGTTCATCCCAATCATCCTGAGTGGGCGAAATATAGTGCCTCAGTGTCTCTTCCAGTAAGCGATTCATTCGCTCGGTTTGACCATCAGTCTGCGGATGGTAGGCTGTGCTCATATAGAGGTGGGTGCCTAGCAGGCGAAATGTTTCCTTCCAAAAGTTGCTTGTGAAGCGTGTGTCCCGGTCAGTCACAATATTCTGTGGAAGGCCGTGCTGTTTGAAAACCATAGCCACAAAGAGGCGGGCTAGATCTTCCGCACCGACGGATGTGGTTGTGGGAGCAAAGTGCGTCATCTTGCTCAGGCGGTCCACGAACACTACTATCGCGTCATGCCCATTGCGGGTTGTGGGTAGCTGTGTGACCAAATCCATTGACACACTATCCCAAACGTTATCTGGAATGGGAAGGGGCTGCAGCAGTCCGCCTGGCTTTTGATTTGAAGCCTTATTGCGCTGACAAGAAGGGCAGGTACTAACGTAGGCCTTCACGTTAGTATCCAACCCGGGCCACCAAAAATGTTTCGCGATCGCTTTTTTGGTGCGGTCAATGCCGCGGTGGCCAGCGTAAGGAACATCGTGATTTTCGTGGATGATGTCCTTTCACAAGTCAAGCACATCCGGAACGTACAACTGGGAACCGTAATACCAGAAGCCGTCTTTCCGTTTAAGCTGCAGTTTTGCTACCGAGCTCTTCTTGAGCATGGGATCACCGTCGTACCCGCTTAGGATTCGGCGCCCAATATCGCTGCCAATCAGCGATGCTGTAAGCACGTTCAGCACCACGTCGTGAACCCGACTGAGAGGGTCAGCAACGTTGATTCGTCCGGGTCGGTACTCCCATTTAAAGTCGAAACGTGAGAGGCGTTCCAACCAACGAGCTTGTCGTCGAGAGAGTTTATCGGCGCTTTCCTGATCTTGCAAATAGACCAGCGGTTGGTGATCGGTGACTAAAGTGACATCCGATGCACCCTCTAGGTAACAGCGCCACTCTTCAAGTGCTAGGACAGTTCCTAAACACTCTTGGTCCGTGGTCGTGTAGTTGTACTCAGCTCTGCTGAATTTAGAGCTTGTGTACGCGACTGGGTGGTCGTTTTGTAAAAGTATGGCGCCCGTGCCGTGTAACGACGCATCGGACCAGACAGTGAAGGGTTTGTCTAGTTCAGGGAGTTTTAATACTGGTGCATTGGTTAAGGCAGACTTCACGCCCTCGAAGGAGCCTTGACAGTCCTTCATCCAGTGGTAGGGCACCTTCGCACTGGTGAGTGACGTGAGGGGGGCCACGAGAGAAGAATATCCTTGGATAAATCTTCGAAAATAATTGGCTAAGCCAAGGAACGAACGCAGCTTTTGCAAGTCTGTCGGTATAGGCCATTCTTTAATGGTTTGGACCTTACGCTCGTCCACTTTCAGCCCCTCTCGGCTGACGACGTGACCCAGGAAATGCAGCTCGGTCTGGTTGAACTGGCATTTCGACATTTTTGCCTTAAATTGGTGCTCTCTTAGCAAGGACAACACGGTACGGATGTGTTGTTCATGCTCGGCGGGGGTCTTACTGAAGACCAAAATATCGTCCAAGTACACTAGCACGAATTTGCCAATGTACGCAGCAAATATACGGTTCATTACTGCTTGGAACGTTGCAGGAGCATTGGTTAGTCCAAAGCATAGGACTTTGAATTGATACTGGCCGAGCCCCGGTGCTATGAAGGCCGTTTTCTCAATATCTTCTTTCGAGATGCGAATTTGGTTATACCCCTGCTGCAGATCCAGGGAGCTGAAAAGGTTAGCCCCTTGGAGCTGATCGAAGAGTTCGGTAATGTTTGGCATTGGATACCGTCTCTTGATCGTAAGTTTATTCAGAGCTCGATAATCAAGGACCATACGCAGGCCTTGCCCGTTAGCTTTTTCCACAAAGATGACGGGTGCGCCATAAGGCGACGCAGAGGGTTCAATGTAACCTTTCTGCAAAAGCTCTGTAACTTGTTTACGCATCTCTTGTTGCTCTAATTGAGTCAACCGGTACGATCGTTTTGCTAGTGGTACGGCTCCGTCGTACGGCTACGTGCTCCTTTTGCTATTTTATGTGCCGCTGCTTTAGCCGACATCGTGTCAACTGTCGTCGCCGCATAGAGTGTCGCGGTGACGTAGTTCATGATAGTGATACCATCAAGGTGATCCTCAGCATTATTGTCCGAAGACCAAAAGGAAGGCTTGAGCGTCCAACTGTCTGTGGGCGACCTGTGGAGCGTAAGCGTCTGTGTTTGGAAGCACTTTGCGGCACACAAGCCAATCCGCGCCAAGTATAAGTTCGACTCCAGCGTTAGCTTGCTTTAGCACGAGCAGTTTGACTGTGTCATGGAAAGATGCTATCCGCAACTTGGTGTGTATCAAGCCCTCAATGAGCTCGGAGGATCCGTTCACAATGTGAACCAAAGAAGTTGAACACGGCCGAATAGCAGCCCCATTTTGCGAGCTGCCTCGGAGGAGATGAATCCATCAGCCGTGCCCTTGCAGTCAGCACCGGAATCGATAAGTGCGCTGCAAGGCGTTTGGCATAAGAATGCGCCAAAAATCATGGACTGTGAGGAGCCAATACTGTTCAGTTGAACCTCTTTAGCTGGCGGGTCATACCAAAGCTGGATAGGCCACGGAATACCGGGCATTTCCTGACGACTACCATCGTCTGCTTTCTTTAAGAACAGTTTCGTCCCTACGGCATATGTTTTTAGCAGCTGGTGTCCTGCCGCTCGCATGCGTCTTTCAATTTAAGACCATTTTGGTACTACAAAAACCGCTGAAGTGGTTTCGGGACGCATACGCTTGCAGCACAGGTAATGCTTATGCCAAAGCTCAATTTTTGTGTATGGGGGATTTGCCCAGACAAACTCGCCAGAGACATCGGAGGTCAAGAACGAATTTGAAGGGGAGGCAAAGCGTGTACAAAGACTATTGTCGCCAGAGTTGTTACAAGCAGCGTCAAAGGTGAACTGCCGTCCCAACATGTTCTCCACGTTACGAAACTCGTCCGGGAGGAACATGTGATCACAGCTAAGTGGATCACAAACGGGCAACAAGGACTCTCTGATTTGCAAGCTAGCCGAGTCCTTAGGACATTCCGGTTGCTCACAGCCCCCAACAACACACTTGCCGACCCGCTAATCAGCCATGGCATTCTCCATCTTCGCGGCAAGGGACAGCGTCTTCTCGGCGTTAGCCTTGAGGTGTCGAATGCAGTCGGGCTTGTGCTCCACCCAGCTCTGGTGGGCGGGCTTCACGCGACGGCATTTGTGGCAAGTGTGTGCCGTCAGCTGTTCTTGCTCCAGACGCGCGTTCTTGGGCCGATTGGTGGGTTGCCAACCCTGCAAATTGCGATCAGAGGACGAACACTTTAACTTATTGAAGGGCTTTTTAGCAGTGATCGCATTAAGGTCAGCGCTAACTGCATGGACGGTAGGCTTGTCTTTGCCCGACTGCCACCGAACCTCTTGCCCAACAGTGTAAAGGATTAGCTTATCTAAGCTGTCCCAATCTTTGCCCTCTTCGCTTGTCACACACCGGCTGCACAAAGGTGGTAGTAACCCCTTAACGTACCAGCCGATTTGATCGCTCGGGTTCATATCTTTCACTTCACGAAATATATCGTGAAAATGTTGAGTATATTCGGGCACTGTTTCAGTTGCTTTCATGGCGTGTTTGTTCGCATGCAACCTATCGCGGGCGGCCATAGCCGTGTTGCGTTGCGTATCGCTGTATTGCAACAAAAAGGCAGCATGTAAAGAATCACGCGTCAAAAGCTTCTTGCCCGATCGGTGCTCCCCGAAAATATCCATGGCCCAGACTAGAGCTTTGCCCGATATGAAGTAGACAAAGTGCTCTAACGGGTCCATTTGCATTAAGTCTAAGTATTGCAAAAGGAACTCGAACCACTATCGGGTGCAAGTAATATGTGTATCCCTTTTTCCCGAAATTTTTGGGGGAAGCAGAACGCGTTTCTGCGTACTCACCTCGGTACACGGCGTTTTGCCCGTGGGCTGTAGCACAGGCCGTGCGGAGTCGGAGTCTGTAGTGCTACCGCCAGGGCCGCTCTCCACCGGTGTCCCAAAGTTTCCGGACCTCCTCCAGGGTGACCTCCGGCTCTATCGTCAGGGAGTCCAGGGCCGCCTGAAAAGCGGTGACCTGGAGGCTCTCTTTTGACAGGATGCCGGCCAGGGAAGATGAAGCCACTTGCTGGATTATCTTGCAAATGGCTACGGACCGTGGATTGGGAGGTGGTGGGCTTGAGGGCATTGACAGCTTGGAGAGTAACTCCTGGAGTTGCGTCTCCACACGCTGTGAAGAATTTTGTAACGATATAATGTCGTCACGGAGTTCTGCCATCTCCTGGTGTGTTCCTTCCAGAGAATGCTCCAAGGTGCCGACGCGGTTCGGCACTGACTGTCGCAAAGTTTCAACCAAATGCGCTGGCAAAGTGGCTTTGGCTTTGGGAACTTCTGTCGTCGTGTCAACCACATCATTGCCAGTAGTGTCGAGGGCAGTCGCCACGTTATCAGTTGGCGTCATCGCGTCCTGAAGGTCATTATCAACAGCGACAGAGGAAAGGTATTTACGAAGCGAAGCGAAGGATTGTTTCCTTAATTTGCGCTTGTTAATTTTCGCAATGCGAAGTGGGTCTGAAGCGGTTGTAGCATCGGCAGGAATTTGCACTGTAGTCTTAGGCTTCGGTCATGGAATAGGAACGTGCTTAGCATCGCTCAAAGAAACAGCCTTTGTCTTAGCTATAGGCTTAGGAACCATTTCCAGAAAGTCGAGTCTAAGACTCAGACAATGGGTGAGTAACTGCTGCGGTGCAATGTGAGGCGAGGACCGAACAAATGATCGTCGATACCAAAATGTAACAGCCGTCTCTTACCTTAGCTGTGTTAGCGGAAGCGGAGGATCTCGTCCACGATTGGCGACCCAGCATTAGGCGCGAGAAGAGACAAGGGAAGTCGGGATTCGAAGACATACGTCGAGAACGGTGACAGCAAGGTCTTGAACCCTGAACACTAGTATATTGATACAGAAGTGTCTGGCCAAAGCACTTCACCTGGGTGGCTTAAATGCGGCCCACCTGCCGCCATCTCCATTCCTGGAGTCTTGGTGTCGTACGCTAGGTTGTGATTAGGTTGTGATAGCGTACCAGAAAGTGAGTTTGTACAGTTAACGAGTATGGTTCGTAAATACGGGACCGTACCGTTACTGTGATTAAGCCTTAATAGCTTAAAGATATTCTAAGGTAAATGTAGCTTGCTACACTGCAACAGAAGACCACCCCTCAAATTGAACTACTGAGCCGCTGTTAAGGTTTGAGATTACTCGGGCTAGGCTAAATAGCATAAAGTTCAAATCTTTTCCTGACTGTTTATGAACTGCATAGAGTCGCTTAACTTCTTTGGCGGTATATTCGAAAATGGGAAGTCCAGTTGCTTCCATGTCTAATACGTTTCCTCAGTGATCTTGATTCTTACAAAATTAGCATTACGGGGCTTTATGTTGTCTTAAAAAATAGGGTGTGATTTAGCCGCCTTGCTAAAGACTGCCGTACTACTTCCAGGCGACTTGTGTACGGAACTAGTATAAAGTTCACAAGCCTGCAAATTCAAATTTGGGAAGTTGTTTGTGGCTAGCTAACTTTGTTGATTGCATCATGAAAATCCTGGCCAGGACCTGAGAGAATTCAAGAGAATAGGATGCTCTTTTGTCATGGCGGGACCAAATGCTTGCTTGTGTAGAAGCAGTAGACGCTCGACAATTGATACAATCGTAACTGTTCTGGTATTCTTACACATTGTGATCATTCTTACTGGTCACATTAGCCAGTTCGCCATGTCTATTAATGCGCTGGAGGCGGCATCCAAAAGGACTAAAGATCATCTACAGACCGGATGTAGCTCCGCACTCCTGCCTGCCTTTTCACTGCACCAACTGTGCCAACTGGTTTGGTAGTCAGTCACATGCATATCGGCGCCAGTGCAAAGACAGGGGGTGGAGTATGGAGGTACCCCTTGTAAAAGGACATGATGCAACCATACATCCCTCCATGGATCAGGGGCATGAAGATGTGCCTGAATACAATGCAAGACCAGCCGAACCAGCTATGAACAAGACGGATGGAAGACATCTTGTGCAACTGCAAGCAGGGCACCATCATGCATGTCTCTCTGTACCTTCCATGTCAGCAGATGATGAGGACTGCTGGGCACCATCAGGATCACTTAGTGTGCTTTGGTGCCTCATGATAGGCCCAGGTTGAGAGCCAAGAACCATGACTGGGCCAGCAGGCAGGTCCTCAACTGTTCCAGAAAAGAAGGGTGCAGGTCGCCTTGCTGGAGGAAGTTATTGGCGGAAAGGCCTCCAGCCCACTGTGATGCCTGGAGCATGTATAGGCAGTCCTATGTGCTGCACTGTTCCCACAAAGGTAGCACTAGGGAATCGATGGTGCCCTGCTTGCAGTTGCACAAGATGTCTTCCATCCGTCTTTGTTTGGCTGGTCTTGCATTGTATTCAGGCACATCTTCATGCCCCTGATCCATGGAGGGATGTATGGTTGCATCATGTCCTTTTACAAGGGGTACCTCCATACTCCACCCCCTGTCTTTGCACTGGTGCCGATATGCATGTGACCGACTACCAAACCAGTTGGCACAGTTGGTGCAGTGAAAAGGCAGGTAGGAGTGTGGAGCTACATCCGGTCTGTAGATGATCTTTAGTCGTTCAGATGCCGCCTCCAGCGCATTAATAGACATGGCGAACTGGCTAATGTGACCAGTAAGAATGATCACAATGTGTAAGAATACCAGAACAGTTACGTTTGTATCAATTGTCGAGCATCTACTGCTTCTACACAAGCAAGCATTTGGTCCCGCCATGACAAAAGAGCATCCTATTCTCTTGAATTCTCTCAGGTCCTGGCCAGGATTTTCATGATGCAATCAACAAAGTTAGCTAGCCACAAACAACTTCCCAAATTTGAATTTGCAGGCTTGTGAACTTTATACTAGTTCCGTACACAAGTCGCCTGGAAGTAGTACGGCAGTCTTTAGCAAGGCGGCTAAATCACACCCTATTTTTTAAGACAACATAAAGCCCCGTAATGCTAATTTTGTAAGAATCAAGATCACTGAGGAAACGTATTAGACATGGAAGCAACTGGACTTCCCATTTTCGAATATACCGCCAAAGAAGTTAAGCGACTCTATGCAGTTCATAAACAGTCAGGAAAAGATTTGAACTTTATGCTATTTAGCCTAGCCCGAGTAATCTCGAACCTTAACAGCGGCTCAGTAGTTCAATTTGAGGGGTGGTCTTCTGTTGCAGCCGGACTAGGCAGCTCGCCTTCAACAATTCTTGGCCTGAATTTCTGCAAGGATGGCGAGGTAAGGCTTGCAACATGTAGGGCTTCCAAGGCTTCCAATGTAAGGCTTCCAACACTCAGCACATCGAGATTTAAACCTTTTGCCACTCTGGGAAAGGTTTTCACCCGTAAATTCATGTTTACCCGTAATCATGTGGTCTTCACATGTAATTACCGGCCAAGAAAATTTGTACACATGCTTATTTTTAAGTTGCCAAAGCATTCCTTTTATAAGGAATAACACAGGTGACATTTTGTTGGTTGCCCGTGCTGGAAGTCATCCACAGGTTACATTACCCGTAATCACAAGGTCTTGACCCGTAATCCCCCAAGCCGTAATGCACAGCACCCGTAAAATTTCACGGGCTTAATTGCGACGAAGACGTGTTATGTGTGTGTGTGTGTTACATGGTTGGGGGTGCGTGACCCCATACCTGTAAGATTACCCATACGAGCCGAGGGCCCAAGGGTAATACTACAACACCTAAAAGCCACGGAGGAAAGGAAAACACCGCACATCAGCCCAGACTAGCGTCTAAAGGGGGTAATTGAGTTTCGGTGAGCCCACATACGTTCCAATTTCCTAGCCAGACGTGCGGGTTCCCATTGCATGGCCTCCAACATGCTCTGTTGATGATCGAATCCTTCTTCAGCACGAATATCATTATAGGCTGGGCATTCCAATAACAGGGGTTCACATCCTCAATTCGGCTATTAGTACCACAACAGTGGCAAAACCGCTGCCCCCTGGGGACGTGGTACTTGCCCCTTCATGCTCTGTTTGCCTCCAAAGCCCAGCAACATAAAC
>NW_003307576.1:18292-19409 GCF_000143455.1 Volvox carteri f. nagariensis
TCTGCACAGCCGCCCCGGAGGGGGACCGAAAGGGGCTGATGTACTTCATGCCATACACACACTTCACCAACCGCTGAGCAACCGCAGCAATGAGGCCGATGGATGCACCCTTGTCTGGTTGACAACGAATGACTACGAAAGTTATCCCATGCACATGTGCAACAGATGGCACGCATGTACATACATATGCAGGCGTATATGCGTAAAGGCACACTGGCAGTCCATATGCCCGTATGGAGTTTCGGTTCAGTACTCAAATGGCTTCACATTCTGCATTGTTGGAAAGAGTGCCGTCAGTGTAAGGTGCGAGGCAGACACCGCCACAGCAGTATCGGTGGGACTAGTACGACTGGTTGCTGACTGTCCAGTTCACTTGATGTGTGCTTGCTGGTCACAAAGTGGACGGCACCCACGTTTCAAAGGAGTGGCCCAGATGCGCCATCCCCTATAACAAACACGGTTGTTCCAAAAGGGTTACAATTGTGACCGAATTAACACACGTGTCAGCCATCATTGTCACCCATGCCTTCGCTTCCATGTGTTTCTTCTCCACCCATGCCACCAGCTTCTCTACTGACAGCACATTCCCCTCCGAGCATGCAGTCGTCGAGCGGATACAGTGTATCCTTCTGCAACCATCCTTGAGACTTGTGCCGGTATGAGCCGGCTGCCTTGTAACCCTTTTGGAACCACCCAGACCACACAAAGGGTTTAAGACAATAAGCCTCCCATTGGGTATTCACCCTAATCAGCCCTGGCAGCCGGTACTCTGAATGCGATACACACGTGAACCCGCCCCCTCCATCGCCAATCCCCATCATCACAAGGCCACCTGATTTGCCGCCTTAAGGCAAGCTTGTGTATGGCCCTCTACAAGACGGGGGGCCCTGTGAGGTCAGCCGCCAGTAGCTCCTTGTACCCAGGGCGGGAAAACACCTTGGGGTAGACGGGGCCGAATGTTAACGAAGCAGCCTCTACCCACAGAAGCCCCTCAATGAGCGTGCCGGTGGGCCACTCGCAGGGATACACAGAACAGATCGAACAGCGAAAAGAAACGAAGGTCCACGCGAACCTCGCAGAGATAGTACTGATGGCGAGCTGGCGGTATTCTAGTATG
>NW_003307576.1:19459-23010 GCF_000143455.1 Volvox carteri f. nagariensis
TTACAGCGTCTGAACCTCAAAACAGCAAGTAAAATCCTTAAACAGCAGTTCAGCAAATTATGTAATGGCAACAGCCAGTAACATGATGGAACTTCCTTTCAGCATGTCCCTGCTCGTAACAGCTTTCAACGCCTGTTAGCAACTACAGCCCTTGGCACCGCTTAACAACTTAAGTGAATTGAACAATTGCTAACAATTACCTTCCCTAAACCCTAACAGCCGTCAAAAATTCTTTCTCAGCATCTGGGTGACCCAACCAGAATGAAACATCCTGTCAACAATATCCTGTTGTGGCAGAAAGCGCTCTGTTACAGGTCCTTACAGCTGCTAACAGTCCCTAGAATCAGACAACTGTTAACAGTGTGGGCTCCAGGTACATGTCAGTCACAGGGCCTAACAGGACCAAACAGCCTCTAACCCAGTGTCTAACTGGCTGTTATGCCACGTTGACAACTATCGTCAGCAGCTGATAATGAGCCCGGCTGACAGCCCCGCCTAAGAAGTTAGCCGCTGTTAGACCCCCTATGAGTTGGTAGGGAAGCCTACCGGGTGGGCAGCATCAGAGAGACCGGGAGCTTGAGACAAGTCCAGAGTGGGGATCAGGCCCACGGAGGGGGCGAGGGGGTGGGGCCAAGGAAGTAAGGAAGATGACGAGCCAAGGCGGAGCACCACAGGTAGGGCCGGGGGTACCCTGCCCCAGATCCTGGCCGCGCACATCAGCCCCACTTCCGTACCCTCCACCGTACTGGATCCGCCTTCCAGCCGCCAGATCTATACCGTCGCCCTCACGAAGGCCGCCACCGTCTGCAACAACCCGTTGGCTCGTGAAACCATTGCCCGCCAGGAGGCTGCTGGCTGTGACCTCTCTGCCTGGCTGGCCACCCTGCCCCATGGCTGTAACCTGCTGTCCTGCACTGATGACGACCTGCTCGTCTACTTGGAGGCCCGCTGGCTCCCCAACCGTCGGGTGAACAATCCGAGTCCCAACACCATCAACAATCATCTGGGTCTGCTCTCCGGACTGTTTAACCGCTTGGGCCACGGCAGCACTTACGACTGTGGAACCGGCATCGGCAACCCCTGCTGCTCCAGCGCCTTGTCCTCCTACAAGACTGGCTATAGTCGCCTCGCCGCCGACTGTGGCTACGAGGAGCAAGCCGCCGTGCCCCTTACCCCTCGTGATTTTACCACCCTCATGGATCACCTCTGGTCCGGATTCCAGGCTTCCACCACCTCCCTAGCCCGCCTGCTGTTGCTACACGATATGTTGTGCTGCCAATTTATGCGGCACACCAGCTACCGCGGCCATGACACAGGCAAACTGTGGCTACATGATTTCTGTGACCCGCAGGGTGGTGGTCCCTTCCGTGAAATACCGGACCCGTTCGGTGCCTACCCCTCCCTCTCCTTACGGATTGAGCAACTTGGGACCAAAACATCCAAAGGGCGCCGAGCTCCCCCTTTGGAACTGCGCCCCAGCCCTTCTCCACGACATTGCTTCATCCGCACCCTCGCCCTCTATTGGCAGCTGTGCCATGCCCCCGATGCCCCCCCAGGGTCCGCCATCTCCGACTACCTCTTCCATCCCACTGACCGGGGTCACCAACACTTCGTGGAGCGCCCGTTTTCCAGCAGCACTTTGGCCATGCGAGTGGGCAAACACCTGGAGGAGGCTGGTGTTTACGTCAGGCAAACCCCTCATGGGTTTCGTCGTGGTATTATCCAGGCCACGCCGGCCGCTGGCGCCTCCCACGAGGAGCTCCACACCTTCTCCCAGATCCGCAGCCCTCAAGTCCTGGAGCGCTACACCGACGCCTCTCGGCCCACTCGTGTCCCTCGCGGCTCCGGTCCCCAATCCTAGCCTCCGCCTCCTGCTGGTGCTGCCCCTCTTAGCCCTGGTGCTCACTTCGTGGCTCGTCCTCCACCCTTTCCCCACCACATCGACGGGCGGGTGGGCGGGGTTCTGACTTGTGCTTGCTTGCACAGTTATCGGGCGATCTTGTGTTGTCTGAAGTTAGCGCCTTGTTCCCAGCTAATCTTTGTAACGAACTAGGGTATCCATCCCTGTCCTCTGCCCAGCTCTGGGCTGCGAATTCCTGCACCACACTTGCCGTACCGCACTACAGGACGAGCACTTAATCAACATGCATTGCTTAAATGTCAGCGTGTGATCCGTACTCCCTACTAACTTTCTGTGGGGAAGGCCATTGCGTCTGCGACCACACTCCCGCGGTACCCAAACCCTTCAAAGATAACTCCGACCAGCCCCAAAACACACAGCGGAGCGGTCTCCCCTTCCCCACTCACTTCCCAGGTGGTACCCTGGGTCCTCTCGCTCACCAGCCCCTCCTCCCCTTGGCCCTTGTGACATCTGCCAGGTGTTCTTGCTGCACAGGCCGGTATTTCAGGAAACAATTAAAGTACCTCGGATGGATGTAGAGGCGCAGCTTGCCCTCCTTTCCCACCACTCGCAGGCCGTTGATAAGCGTGGGTGTAGTGCATTAGCTGGGCATTCCAGTCTCCCACCGCAGAGAGCCGTGCTTAACTCGGCTGTAACGACGCAGCTGTAGGAACTGCACTGCATGCGGCCGGTGACCTGCCATTATTATTTCCGGGTTGCAGTCCAGCATCGCGACCTGCAGCAACTCCTGCACAATAGCTAGCTTGCAGTCCCGCTCAGGCACTATTTGTGTCCTGGGTGTTCGCATGACACCCACTCCAGCTGGGGCCCTCCCTCCAGGTGGCCTAGCCAACGTCTCTGTCTGTGAGGGGGCAGCCTTCTTTAGCTGCCTGGAAGAACTCTCACCACACTGCTACATGTGTAAGTAGCTTTCCTGGCTGGTAGTCCTCGGGTCCGGAAGCAAAAGACGATCTCTTCTACAACTCTTGCTCATTCTGCTGATCTACTGCGTCATGTCACCCTAGAGGCTGTAGCCTCTGTCCGGCCTCCTGTAGCAGCTGTATGCCTCGCTGCATGCTTCCTTGGGTGTCCCCGCTCCCCTTGCTGGTGCTCGTCCTGCGACGCCGGGTTCTCCCCTTTCTGCTCCTCACTCACCCACTTGCTGCCTTCACAAGGGTCATCGTTTCACGACAGCAGTTTGTCCAGATCAGCTCCCTCCTCCTCCCGGGTGTCCGTGTGGTAGCCAGTGCTAGATCCTCCGGCTCCTTCCCCTTCTATCCCTTGCTTGATCACAGTCAACACAGTAAGCCTGGGCCTCTGGGCTTGGGTCTCCTTGTGTGGCGCCTCGTTGCAGCTAACCAGGGCGTCCGCCCATTGGGCCACCCGTTCTGCCTCTGTTGCTGGGTGTTTATACCAGCAGCACTGCCCAACCTGCACCTTAACACAGGGCCCCTTCCCTGCATAACTAGTACAAGTCAGTGCCATTCACATGGCCCCTGTACACACTCTCCGTAATCTGCTCTTCACCCACTTCCTGGTATCCCCGCCGACCCAGCTCCTGGTTTACAGCCACCACTACACTGGCAGGCGGGCTCAGCCGCGGTCCATCGCGGGCCCCTCACCGTGAGGCGTTCCCAGTCCCGGGTTTACT
>NW_003307576.1:23060-27692 GCF_000143455.1 Volvox carteri f. nagariensis
TCCGGAGCAAAGATGATCTCTTCTACAACTCTTGCTCATTCTGCTGATCTACTGTGTAGCAGCCGGTACACAGTACGGTGCTATAAATACGCGCAGAGCGCGACCGCCAACAACTCGAGAGACCTTTTCAGCGGTCAGCTGCTACATTTGGTATCGAGACCTCGTGAAAAATCACGGTCCTGAAGTCGTCGGTTCAACCCCCACCGAACACGTTCGAGTGGTATATCGGGTGTGGCGACTCAGAGAGCGAGTATTGTACAAATATACAAAAAAAAGTAGCTGAACCGACTGGACTGTCTCTGTGCCTGAAAAATCTGAAGACGGCTAGGCGCATGTGAGCCGGCACATGACGTGACGTGGAGTAATTACCCACTGCCCGAGGGTAGGAGAAGGTAGGCACAGGCTGGCGGTATACGAGGCTCTCAGGGCCCGGGACGGTTCCCTTCAAAGGGGGGGGAATGTAGCAGCCGGTACACAGTACGGTGCTATAAATACGCGCAGAGCGCGACCGCCAGCAACTCGAGAGACCTTTTCAGCGGTCAGCTGCTACATACTGTGTCATGTCACCCTAGTGGCTGTAGCCTCTGTCCGGCCTCCTGTAGCAGCTGTATGCCTCGCTGCATGCTTCCTTGGGTGTCCCCGCTCCCCTTGCTGGTGTTCGTCCTGCGACGCCGGGTTCTCCCCTTTCTGCTCCTCACTCACCCACTTGCTGCCTTCACAAGGGTCATCGTTTCACGACAGCAGTTCGTCCAGATCAGCTCCCTCCTCCTCCCGGGTGTCCGTGTGGTAGCCAGTGCTAGATCCTCCGGCTCCTTCCCCTTCTATCCCTTGCTTGATCACAGTCAACACAGTAAGCCTGGGCCTCTGGGCTTGGGTCTCCTTGCGTGGCGCCTCGTTGCAGCTAACCAGGGCGTCCGCCCGTTGGGCCACCTGTTCTGCCTCTGTTGCTGGGTGTTTATACCAGCAGCGCTGCCCAGCCTGCACCTTAACACAGGGCCCCTTCCCTGTGTAACTAGTACACAAGTCAGTGCAATTCACATGGCCCCTTTACACACTCTCCGTAATCTGCTCTTCACCCACTTCCTGGTATCCCCGCCGACCCAGCTCCTGGTTTACAGCCACCACTACACTGGCAGGCGGGCTCAGCCGCGGTCCATCGCGGGCCCCTCACCGTGAGGCGTTCCCAGTCCCGGGTTTACTAGGATCTGGGAGCCTGCACCCACTGGGCTCCGACTTGCACTCCTCTGGTCGTGGAAGCCGGGAACCCCCGATTGCCACCCTTCCCATGCCGCTCTGTTGCCCACACTCATCCTGCGCTCGCTGTCAACCTCCTCCTAAATTCCTTAGTAGGCTGTGGGTCAGCTGCCCATGCGCCTCTTGTAACTTCACGGCCGTGCACGTGAACAGTACCACTGCCGGCCAGGTTCACTCCTGCAACTCCTTGAACATCTGAGGCTGACACCGCGGCCTGGAGGGCCACCTCTAACCCGAACACCTGGAACTCGTGGGCCTGCTGCTGTAGCTTGAACACACTCGTCTCCACCCAGCTCCACGGCACCAGGTATCCAGCAATTTGCCCCGTGAAGTGTCCTTTGAGAAGCGTGTTTGGCTTTTGCCCGATGTATGCCCCAACATGCTGGTGTTGCGGCCCTGCAGAATCCATGCAGCACTCATGCAACTTCTCTTCCTCCCGCTCTGGCATAACACGGCTACGGGTTTACCGCCCGCAGTGCGTGGTGGCTTTGCGCCATTACTCTAACCTGGACCTCCGGGGCCTCCCACAGCTGGGATGTTGGGACTCGGCCAACAACCTCGTAATGCAGCACCTCCGGGCTGCCATGTTGTTTCCTTACGGCGGCCATGCACCTCTTGGATGGCCTTCTCCCGGACGCCACGGTTCGCCTGGGGCTGCTCTTCCAGGCCAGTGGCTGCTGCCGGATACAGGGCTCCCGCTCCCGCATTGGTGAGCTGCGTCTCCTGGGCCTAATCCTCAGCCAAGCGTCTGACTGCTGCCATTTATCCTCCCGTCCTTCCCTGGCTTCCGCACCCCAGGGGTGGCTTCCATGCCTTCCAATCTGTGACTCAGGAAACCGCGCCACCATTCGCTTCTCCTCTTCCACCTGTTCCTCTTAGCCCTGGCTTGGGATGTCAGGACGACCTTCCGACCCTTGGTACCCGTTGCCCCGATTCCTGCCCTCACCGACGGGCCTCCACAACTGCACCTCATCCATTGCTGCTGTCCGAGTTATCTCCCCTTTCTGGCTCCAAGTCCTCCTCGTCCACTTCTGGCCCCATGCACTCCGTCTGGGTGCTCCACTACACGAGAACAATCCCGCTGGGGTTGGTCCTCCGGCGGACACAACACAACCTACCAGCCCAAAGCAACTCAGCCTGGGTACTTCACCGTGCGAGAGCAAACCCCTGGGGTTGGCCTTCTGGATACATGCGACCCATCCTCCTGGGCCCAAGGCAACTCAGCCTGGGTGCTTCGCTGCCGAGAGCAAAACCTGCTAGGCTGGCCTTGCGGATAAACGCAACACAAACTACCGGCCCAAGGCAGCTCCGCCTGGGTGCTTCACTGCACGAGAGCATACCCCCTGGGGCTGGCCTTGCGGATAAACGTAACACAAACTACCGGCCCAAGGCAGCTCCGCCTGGGTGCTTCGCTGTCCGAGAGCAAAACCTGCTTGTGCTGGCCTTGTGGATAAACGCAACACAAACTACCGGCCCAAGGCAGCTCCGCCTGGGTGCTTCACTGCACGAGAGCATACCCCCTGGGGCTGGCCTTGCGGATAAACGTAACACAAACTACCGGCCCAAGGCAGCTCCGCCTGGGTGCTACGCTGTCCGAGAGCAAAACCTGCTTGTGCTGGCCTTGTGGATAAACGCAACACAAACTACCGGCCCAAGGCAGCTCCGCCTGGGTGCTACGCTGTCCGAGAGCAAAACCTGCTTGTGCTGGCCTTGTGGATAAACGCAACGCAAACTACCGGCCCAAGGCAGCTCCGCCTGGGTGCTTCACTGCACGAGAGCAAAACCTTGCTGGGGCTGGCCTTGCGGATAAACACGACACAAACTACCGGCCTAAAGCAACTCTGCCTCGGTGCTTCACTGCGCGAGAGCATACCCCCTGGGGCTGGCCTTCCAGATAAACGCGACCCAGACTACCGGCCTAAGGCAACTCCGCCTGGGTGCTTTACCACGCACCCCCTGGGGCCTTTCGGAGCAGCACAACGCAACCCGGACGCTTCTCTCCCTGAGAGCATCACCCGGGTAAAGCCTATCAGCCGTGGGCACTCGTTATTGGGCAGACTTCCAGAGTCTAGTTGCTACCCGATGAGCGCAAGGCGGTCCGGGCGCTTCGGTGGGCTCCAGCTGGTCACCTGGCAGTAACCCACGGTGGTAATAAACCATGCTGAGCTAAATTTAGGGTTTTAGGTTTAAACCTCGAAGCAATGACCTCTGGGCTCCAGCTGGTCACCTGGCAGTAACCCGCGGTGGTAATAAACCGTGCTGAGCTAAATTTAGGGTTTTAGGGTTTTAGGTTTAAACCTCGAAGCAATGACCTCTCCGCCGCGGTGCCGTCCCCTCGTAGCCGGATCACCCCATTCCCCAGCAAAACATGCGTAGTTGCCAACCCTTTGCGGCCGGTTTAGGGACACCCCTTTCCCTCTTACACACAACTGGGTAGGCCTAGTTGCAGCTGGCTGCGCCTGCTTTCAGACAACGTGGGATAAGGTGCGGAGTCCGTTGATCACCGCATCGTCCCCTTCTGGGTGTTTCCGTCGCGTGCCATTCTTATCGCCTTCATCATAGCCATTACTTCGTTCTCCTCCGGACCTCCTCCGACTCCACCGTGCACTTCATCCCGCTCGGCCATCTCTTCACTGTTACTGACACCCAATGTGCCAGTAACGCTGTGTTCTCTGATTTCCTTCCTTATTAAACTGGGTCCAAATCACTCTGGGAAAGGTTTTCACCCGTAAATTCATGTTTACCCGTAATCATGTGGTCTTCACATGTAATTACCGGCCAAGAAAATTTGTACACATGCTTATTTTTAAGTTGCCAAAGCATTCCTTTTATAAGGAATAACACAGGTGACATTTTGTTGGTTGCCCGTGCTGGAAGTCATCCACAGGTTACATTACCCGTAATCACAAGGTCTTGACCCGTAATCCCCCAAGCCGTAATGCACAGCACCCGTAAAATTTCACGGGCTTAATTGCGACGAAGACGTGTTATGTGTGTGTGTGTGTTACATGGTTGGGGGTGCGTGACCCCATACCTGTAAGATTACCCATACGAGCCGAGGGCCCAAGGGTAATACTACAACACCTAAAAGCCACGGAGGAAAGGAAAACACCGCACATCAGCCCAGACTAGCGTCTAAAGGGGGTAATTGAGTTTCGGTGAGCCCACATACGTTCCAATTTCCTCGCCAGACGTGCGGGTTCCCATTGCATGGCCTCCAACATGCTCTGTTGATGATCGAATCCTTCTTCAGCACGAATATCATTATAGGCTGGGCATTCCAATAACAGGGGTTCACATCCTCAATTCGGCTATTAGTACCACAACAGTGGCAAAACCNGCTGCCCCCTGGGGACGTGGTACTTGCCCCTTCATGCT
>NW_003307576.1:27742-29105 GCF_000143455.1 Volvox carteri f. nagariensis
AGCTCCGCCTGGGTGCTTCACTGCACGAGAGCATACCCCCTGGGGCTGGCCTTGCGGATAAACGTAACACAAACTACCGGCCCAAGGCAGCTCCGCCTGGGTGCTACGCTGTCCGAGAGCAAAACCTGCTTGTGCTGGCCTTGTGGATAAACGCAACACAAACTACCGGCCCAAGGCAGCTCCGCCTGGGTGCTTCACTGCACGAGAGCATACCCCCTGGGGCTGGCCTTGCGGATAAACGTAACACAAACTACCGGCCCAAGGCAGCTCCGCCTGGGTGCTACGCTGTCCGAGAGCAAAACCTGCTTGTGCTGGCCTTGTGGATAAACGCAACGCAAACTACCGGCCCAAGGCAGCTCCGCCTGGGTGCTTCACTGCACGAGAGCAAAACCTTGCTGGTGCTGGCCTTGTGGATAAACACGACCCAGTCTACCGGCCTAAAGCAACTCTGCCTCAGTGCTTCACTGCGCGAGAGCATACCCCCTGGGGCTGGCCTTCCAGATAAACGCGACCCAGTCTACCGGCCTAAGGCAACTCAGCCTGGGTGCTTTACCACGCACCCCCTGGGGCCTTTCGGAGCAGCACAACGCAACCCGGACGCTTCTCTCCCTGAGAGCATCACCCGGGTAAAGCCTATCAGCCGTGGGCACTCGTTATTGGGCAGACTTCCAGAGTCTAGTTGCTACCCGATGAGCGCAAGGCGGTCCGGGCGCTTCGGTGGGCTCCAGCTGGTCACCTGGCAGTAACCCACGGTGGTAATAAACCATGCTGAGCTAAATTTAGGGTTTTAGGTTTAAACCTCGAAGCAATGACCTCTGGGCTCCAGCTGGTCACCTGGCAGTAACCCGCGGTGGTAATAAACCGTGCTGAGCTAAATTTAGGGTTTTAGGGTTTTAGGTTTAAACCTCGAAGCAATGACCTCTCCGCCGCGGTGCCGTCCCCTCGTAGCCGGATCACCCCATTCCCCAGCAAAACATGCGTAGTTGCCAACCCTTTGCGGCCGGTTTAGGGACACCCCTTTCCCTCTTACACACAACTGGGTAGGCCTAGTTGCAGCTGGCTGCGCCTGCTTTCAGACAACGTGGGATAAGGTGCGGAGTCCGTTGATCACCGCATCGTCCCCTTCTGGGTGTTTCCGTCGCGTGCCATTCTTATCGCCTTCATCATAGCCATTACTTCGTTCTCCTCCGGACCTCCTCCGACTCCACCGTGCACTTCATCCCGCTCGGCCATCTCTTCACTGTTACTGACACCCAATGTGCCAGTAACGCTGTGTTCTCTGATTTCCTTCCTTATTAAACTGGGTCCAAATCACTCTGGGAAAGGTTTTCACCCGTAAATTCATGTTTACCCGTAATCATGT
>NW_003307576.1:29240-30814 GCF_000143455.1 Volvox carteri f. nagariensis
GCTGCAGATGCCGACCCATGCTGCAGAAGCGGCTGTCGTCGAGGACACTGCTGCAGTGGTGGTGAATCACGATCCTGAGATGCATCTTAAAATTTTCTCAGACCAACACAAAACTTGGGCGGAGATGCACAACCTGGATTTGAAGGCCGACGAGGGCCAGCTCCTTGCGGCCATCCTCCAGTGGCCTGAGCAGTATAAACTCTACTGTGGGAGTGAGGGCTCCTTTCATCACTCCTTTGCAGTATGTGGAATTCTGGTGGCGAATGGCATGTATGCCCCAGACTTTAACAACCCCAAGCTGCAGGCTATCAACCACTTCACTGAGGACATGAAGTCTGCCCTGCTGTCTGGGGGGCTGAAGCAGTTTGAGCTTGCACTCCTTCTTGCGGGTCTGAATGCACTCTGCCAGGGAGACATGGGAGCACAGGGTCAGCAGGTCCGGAAGCGTGCAAAGTCTGCTGCAAGCAATGACTGCAGCAAGAGGACAAAACATACCGCACAGGAGATGGCGGGCTTGCTTGAGAAGGAGTTTCACTCGGACATCATGTCTGCATCCAACTTCAAGGACATCCCGGTAAGGTGTCATGGTCCAGGATTCTTTACTAATCACAACAAACATCCATAGAGGGTTTGGCACCACTGGTAAGGCATGACCATTGCCCCCGGGAGATCCCGGGATCGATACCCGTTAGGGTTAAAGTCCTTCCGATGGTGGATGACATTGCCCCCTTAGTTGATGGACGGTGGTGACCTGGGGTAAAGTTAACCTGCGAGCCGACCAGGAATGGAGTTGGGCCGCTGTCAACCCGGTAGATTCCGTTGGAAATGGTGGTGGGTGCGGAACCTGAGTGATCCACTGAGAAGTTGACTAGGGTGACTGGATGAGGGTGCCCCGAAATACCGGGGAAGGCAGGGTTTTGCAGGGTAGCTGCCATGGGTGAAGATACACCCCCCTGTTTCACACATCATACATCCTGATGAAATATTTGCATGGGCTAACCCTAAGACACCCTCCTGTAATGTTGTATGCTTTTATCAATCCACAGGAGGTGAAGGTTCGGATTGCAGAACTTATTAATAAATTTGGCAGAACTGAAGGTGCCGCCACCATGGTAGGCATTAAGGCCAAGGCAAACACAACCGAGGAGGATGTTGCTGAAGAATTGATGAAGTCACTCCACCACAAATGGAAGAACCTCCGCAACATGGCTAAGAAGACACAGAAAGAGAAGGGTGCGTGACTGTGAACTTGCTAGCCTCATCATGCTTGTATAAATGGAGACAACAGGACATGTGATGCCTCCCGCTGCCTGAACCTAGTCAATCCATGTGCAATAGCGCTAGCCAGCACATGTGTATGTACACAGGAACCCAAGCTCTATGTATATGTGCATGCATGGTAAATGTCAGTTGCTCCTCAACATGCCATCATCCCTCCTGCTTGCCTACAATTTGACCTGGGCATTCATGTCATGCATGACCCTGCAGGTGATGAGCCAACCCCTGCCCAGCAGGGTGCCCAGGTGCCTAATCATAATACTCTGGACACGGCTGAAGATGGCACCGCGGTAGAC
>NW_003307576.1:30864-31813 GCF_000143455.1 Volvox carteri f. nagariensis
CACGGGCTTAATTGCGACGAAGACGTGTTATGTGTGTGTGTGTGTACATGGTTGGGGGTGCGTGACCCCATACCTGTAAGATTACCCATACGAGCCGAGGGCCCAAGGGTAATACTACAACACCTAAAAGCCACGGAGGAAAGGAAAACACCGCACATCAGCCCAGACTAGCGTCTAAAGGGGGTAATTGAGTTTCGGTGAGCCCACATACGTTCCAATTTCCTAGCCAGACGTGCGGGTTCCCATTGCATGGCCTCCAACATGCTCTGTTGATGATCGAATCCTTCTTCAGCACGAATATCATTATAGGCTGGGCATTCCAATAACAGGGGTTCACATCCTCAATTCGGCTATTAGTACCACAACAGTGGCAAAACCGCTGCCCCCTGGGGACGTGGTACTTGCCCCTTCATGCTCTGTTTGCCTCCAAAGCCCAGCAACATAAACGAAACTGCATTACCTTACTATATGCTAAACGAGGAATGAAAACCTTAGCATGTGTTGGCCACATGACGGCTGCGGCTCCCGAAAAGGGCAGCCCCATCCAGTGCTTATACTTCGCCACTGTGATCCATCTTCGTATTTGCTGAGCGCGTCTGCCTGCTGCTGCTGTTCCCGGCTGCGTGGGTACCACACCACTGAAATGTCTGTGTCCGTATCCGCGCAGAGGCGATGGATCTCCGCCACTATGGGCAGGCAAGCGGCGTTGCCTTTCATCCCAACCATGCAGAATTCCGCCGGTTGGCTGTCCGTCTGGTATTGCACTGTCCGGCCGTACAACAGGTTCGGTGCCTGCTCTCACAACCAGTGCAAGCTGTACAGCAGCGCCCGCAGTTCTCTTTCTGTGCTGCTAAAGTCATTCCGCTGCAGCCGCTGGGTTTCCTGAGCTTTGAAGGGCACAAGCATGCGGCTGTTGGCGCCCAGTTCTTCTCCAGGTAAGAAGGCTGCG
>NW_003307576.1:31981-34683 GCF_000143455.1 Volvox carteri f. nagariensis
GACTTCTTCTAGTTACACGGTTGCTCGCCACACTGCCCCCCTCCACCCATGCAGCAAGAGCTACCGCATGGAGGACTGGCTGCACTTCGTTGAGACGTTCTCCAGCTACATCTTCAAGGGGGACGTGCTGCCCGAGGCCTTGCGGGCCCTGTGTTGGAGCCTGTGCAGCACGGTCACGCACTACTTCTGGCCGCGGCCCCCCGATGAGACCCGTGAGCAGTTCCTGGTGGCAGCCAAGGCGGCTGCATGCAAGCTCAGAGCTTACACGACCAGGCTGGAGGAGTTGGAGGTGCCGGGCTACATGTTCACGGTCAACCTGCATATCTGCGTATGCTGGCTGTACTCCGACCTGCCGGTGGAACGCATGATGCAGCAAATGAAGACGCAAGGCGGAAGGATGGTGTCACAGGCACCCGAGAAGCACTACGCGCAGTGGCTGTGCCTGATGCGGGCCTCCGAGTCGCTCACCGAGGCAGACCCCCGGACCGGGGCCAAACACACGACCAACCAGCAGCTTGAGAGGATGTTGGCACGGCGCGCAGTGAACACCGAGGCTGCCTGGTTTGATAAACCAGGAGCCAACGGTTACCTGCTTGGACGAGGCCACATGGTCTACCCGAGTCCAGAACGAGTGGCACAAGTCCGGGCAGCCATGGCGAGCCTAGTGCACTGGTATGCCCTGGCATTCGAGGATGTGGCTTCCTGGACATTGGGTCCCAGTGCGAGCTACGAACTGGACACGGACCGCCTGGATAGGGTTCTCATGTCTACACCACCTGACTGTCCCAAGGCCCGCTCCTTATTGCATGCCGAGGCACTCGACGAGGAGCAGTACTTCGGGGCTGAGTATGGGCGCCAGCAGCAGCGGATCTCCTGCTGGGCATGCTACCAGGCAGAAGTCGGCAACAAGACTCGGACGTATGCGGCCTACCTCAAGCACTTCGTCCACCTGCCCGCAGAAGATGGCGCTCAGGATGTCCGATTCACTGTCGCAGATGTGTACTCGGGACAGGTGTTCAGCGAGGGGCTGGTGGTGGTCAACATGGCGGCCGCCCAGACAGCGAGGGCAGGCAGCCAGTGGGAGATGTGGCAGGACCTAGGGCTGCCGCTAAGTGAGCTGAAGGGCAAGTTCTGCACAGCCGCCCCGGAGGGGGACCGAAAGGGGCTGATGTACTTCATGCCATACACACACTTCACCAACCGCTGAGCAACCGCAGCAATGAGGCCGATGGATGCACCCTTGTCTGGTTGACAACGAATGACTACGAAAGTTATCCCATGCACATGTGCAACAGATGGCACGCATGTACATACATATGCAGGCGTATATGCGTAAAGGCACACTGGCAGTCCATATGCCCGTATGGAGTTTCGGTTCAGTACTCAAATGGCTTCACATTCTGCATTGTTGGAAAGAGTGCCGTCAGTGTAAGGTGCGAGGCAGACACCGCCACAGCAGTATCGGTGGGACTAGTACGACTGGTTGCTGACTGTCCAGTTCACTTGATGTGTGCTTGCTGGTCACAAAGTGGACGGCACCCACGTTTCAAAGGAGTGGCCCAGATGCGCCATCCCCTATAACAAACACGGTTGTTCCAAAAGGGTTACAATTGTGACCGAATTAACACACGTGTCAGCCATCATTGTCACCCATGCCTTCGCTTCCATGTGTTTCTTCTCCACCCATGCCACCAGCTTCTCTACTGACAGCACATTCCCCTCCGAGCATGCAGTCGTCGAGCGGATACAGTGTATCCTTCTGCAACCATCCTTGAGACTTGTGCCGGTATGAGCCGGCTGCCTTGTAACCCTTTTGGAACCACCCAGACCACACAAAGGGTTTAAGACAATAAGCCTCCCATTGGGTATTCACCCTAATCAGCCCTGGCAGCCGGTACTCTGAATGCGATACACACGTGAACCCGCCCCCTCCATCGCCAATCCCCATCATCACAAGGCCACCTGATTTGCCGCCTTAAGGCAAGCTTGTGTATGGCCCTCTACAAGACGGGGGGCCCTGTGAGGTCAGCCGCCAGTAGCTCCTTGTACCCAGGGCGGGAAAACACCTTGGGGTAGACGGGGCCGAATGTTAACGAAGCAGCCTCTACCCACAGAAGCCCCTCAATGAGCGTGCCGGTGGGCCACTCGCAGGGATACACAGAACAGATCGAACAGCGAAAAGAAACGAAGGTCCACGCGAACCTCGCAGAGATAGTACTGATGGCGAGCTGGCGGTATTCTAGTATGGGCGCCGTACTTGTATACTTGCATGTCATCAGCCAAGTCTTATCATGACCTGCCTCGCTGTCTATGTTCTTGTATTCCATTGTTATACCTGATACAGTTTACACTAGCCACGACTCTAGGATACAGGACGGACCAATAGCTTCCGCGCCGTCTTGACCTGAACAAGTGCAACTCTATAGTTCCATAAGCTGGAAAATGGAACAAGAATTTCCCGGAAGTATTGAACTCCGGTGTGCTTTAGGGGATTCCTATGAACATCAGAGCCTAAACGTGATACCGCTTAGTTTTGAGCTGGGAGGTAACATGATATCAGCTAGCATGTTCAATGAGAAGAATGCAATGTATTACTTCAAAGGCTGTTCAGGATCAGCCAGGAGGGCCTGGCCATCGGCGGGCCCGCGCCTGGCAAGGCGACCGCCACCAGCAACTTCATGACGCAGTTCAGAAGAAGGTCT
>NW_003307576.1:35018-36982 GCF_000143455.1 Volvox carteri f. nagariensis
GGTCCCAGTGCGAGCTACGAACTGGACACGGACCGCCTGGATAGGGTTCTCATGTCTACACCACCTGACTGTCCCAAGGCCCGCTCCTTATTGCATGCCGAGGCACTCGACGAGGAGCAGTACTTCGGGGCTGAGTATGGGCGCCAGCAGCAGCGGATCTCCTGCTGGGCATGCTACCAGGCAGAAGTCGGCAACAAGACTCGGACGTATGCGGCCTACCTCAAGCACTTCGTCCACCTGCCCGCAGAAGATGGCGCTCAGGATGTCCGATTCACTGTCGCAGATGTGTACTCGGGACAGGTGTTCAGCGAGGGGCTGGTGGTGGTCAACATGGCGGCCGCCCAGACAGCGAGGGCAGGCAGCCAGTGGGAGATGTGGCAGGACCTAGGGCTGCCGCTAAGTGAGCTGAAGGGCAAGTTCTGCACAGCCGCCCCGGAGGGGGACCGAAAGGGGCTGATGTACTTCATGCCATACACACACTTCACCAACCGCTGAGCAACCGCAGCAATGAGGCCGATGGATGCACCCTTGTCTGGTTGACAACGAATGACTACGAAAGTTATCCCATGCACATGTGCAACAGATGGCACGCATGTACATACATATGCAGGCGTATATGCGTAAAGGCACACTGGCAGTCCATATGCCCGTATGGAGTTTCGGTTCAGTACTCAAATGGCTTCACATTCTGCATTGTTGGAAAGAGAGTTACACCTTGCCCGTCAGTGTAAGGTGCGAGGCAGACACCGCCACAGCAGTATCGGTGGGACTAGTACGACTGGTTGCTGACTGTCCAGTTCACTTGATGTGTGCTTGCTGGTCACAAAGTGGACGGCACCCACGTTTCAAAGGAGTGGCCCAGATGCGCCATCCCCTATAACAAACACGGTTGTTCCAAAAGGGTTACAATTGTGACCGAATTAACACACACGTGTCAGCCATCATTGTCGCCCATGCCTTCGCTTCCATGTGTTTCTTCTCCACCCATGCCACCAGCTTCTCTACTGACAGCACATTCCCCTCCGAGCATGCAGTCGTCGAGCGGATACAGTGTATCCTTCTGCAACCATCCTTGAGACTTGTGCCGGTATGAGCCGGCTGCCTTGTAACCCTTTTGGAACCACCCAGACCACACAAAGGGTTTAAGACAATAAGCCTCCCATTGGGTATTCATCCTAATCAGCCCTGGCAGCCGGTACTCTGAATTAATGCGACACACACGTGAACCCGCCCCCTCCATCGCCAATCCCCATCATCACAAGGCCACCTGATTTGCCGCCTTAAGGCAAGCTTGTGTATGTTGAGGAAACGGTCCTCTCCCAACTCGTGTGGTTGTCGACCAGGGGATTTGACCCCGGGTCTGCACCTGACTAATGGGGAAATCTTACCCCAGAACCTTATGGGGCTACCGATGCATATCCGGTAGCTAAGTGATAGACATTAGGGCACCGTCTGGACGGCGCAGTGAGATCGCGGAATGTACGTGCAGTTAGATCGCGGAATGTACGAGTTTTCCGCTAGCGCCGGTATTTAGGGCGGTGACTGCGCCTATTAGTTTATCTCACAACGATCGGTATTCCTACCAGGAATCTCCTCAAGTCCTGCCGAACGCTAACAATACTCTTTACATTACTTGTAACAGTTTATCGTGCTAAATATCTTCGCCACCGGCAATCCTTCCGGAATAACAATTAGCGTTAGCTGTCACCGTCGCCAATTCTTCAATAGGTTATGAGCCCCGATTAGCGCCGACAGTTATCGCCCAATTGTTATTTCTATCCCTCATCAACAATGGTTAAGGACAAGCTTGATGAGTCGCTGGATCTCAACAACTACTCTACCTGGCAAATTCGATTTAGCGCGATGTGCATGGAGCTTGGGCTTGAGCAATCCCTGCTCGCCGAGCCGTGCAACGAGGAGCAGATTCGACAGTCACGGAAGGTCATCAATCTGCTCATCAAGAA
>NW_003307576.1:37032-41970 GCF_000143455.1 Volvox carteri f. nagariensis
CTTGGCGAGCACTTGCTGTATGGGGGGTGACATGAACGCTGTTTTCGAGGACGATGGTTGAGATGAATGCATCAGGCTGTCAGGCTGGCTGGTTGGCGTTGTGAGTCCAAAGCGCCTTGGTCCACAAGCACACTGAGACTTAGGCTACTTTGACAAGGGGTGTGCGTCCATTTTGAGGCTTGCCGCAAGTATTCACCAATCGTTAATTTAACATGCAGTAAGCGTCACATCGCAGAGTAATATCTGCCTGTGTAACCCGTAATCACTGGGTCTTCACCCGTAATTTTGCGTGTAATTGGTTACATGTGCCCGTATTTCACCTCCAGCACCGCGTAAAATCCACCCGTAATCACTGGGTCTTCACCCGTAATTCTGCGTGTAATTGGTTACATGCGCCCGTAATTCACCTTCAGCACCGCGTAAAATCCACCCGTAATCACTGGGTCTTCACCCGTAATTTCGCGTGTAATTGGTTACATGTGCCTGTATTTCACCTCCAGCACCGCGTAAAATCCACCCGTAATCACTGGGTCTTCACCCGTAATTTCGCGTGTAATTGGTTACATGCGCCCGTAATTCACCTCCAGCACCGCGTAAAATCCACCCGTAATCACTGGGTCTTCACCCGTAATTTCGCGTGTAATTGGTTACATGTGCCCGTAATTCACCTCCAGCACCGCGTAAAATCCACCCGTAATCACTGGGTCTTCACCCGTAATTTCGCGTGTAATTGGTTACATGTGACCGTAATTCACCTCCAGCACCGTGTAAAATCCACCCGTAATCATTGGGTCTTCACCCGTAATTCTGCGTGTAATTGGTTACATGCGCCTGTAATTCACCTCCAGCACCGCGTAAAATCCACCCGTAATCACTGGGTCTTCACCCGTAAATGTTCACCTGTATCCTTGTGCTCAAATTACGAGACCCGTAACGTGTTACGGACCCGTAATATCTGTCAAATTACGGGTGGATTGACCCAAAATTACGGGTAAAATGACCCCCGTTTTCCCAGAGTGTGCTATTGTCCCGTTGCTGAGCGCAACACTTGCAACCCTACTAGGAATAACTTCTACAATGACCAGATAAGTAAACGATTTCACCGGGGTGCATTGGCATGGGCAAAGGAGCAGCTGGCCCACATCACCGACTACAATGATAAGGTGGCAGAAGTGCGGGCACGAATCTTGTCGACCTGGCCGAAAAAGGAACAAATTGGTGAAGCCATTACTGGGCAAAAGCTCTTTGGAGGTCGAGTCCTGCCAAGGTTTCACTGGGAGCAGGTGGCATATATCGACCTACTTGAGGTGTGTCAATCCTAATGCCAATAGTAACAACTGTCATTTCTTGTTCTTGACACCGACAGTTTTGTGACCAGGAACTCCTTGGTGTCCCAAAGAGACTGGATGGCGACATCGACCTGCTTACATGGACTGGTTCACTCAAAATTGTGTGAACATGGAAATCTGGGAGTCTGGGTTACTGGTAGACTGGGAGCCTGAGAGCCTAGGAACCTGGGGGACTGGGAGACTGGGACCCTAGGGGCCTGGATGACTGGGACACTGGCAGGCTGGGAGTGTGGGTGACTGGTAGCCTGGTAGCCTGGGGGATTGGGAGACTAGAAACCTGTGAGGCTGGGAGACTGGGAGCCTGGGTGGCTGTTAGTGTAGCAGCCGGTACACAGTACGGTGCTATAAATACGCACAGAGTGTGACCGCCAGCAACTCGAGAGACCTTTTCAGCGGTCAGCTGCTACATTTGGTATCGAGACCTCGTGAAAACTCACGTTCCTGAAGTCGTCGGTTCAACCCCCACCAATCACGCTTGAGTGGATTTCGGGTTTGGCGACTCAGAGACCGAATATCATACAAATAATAAAAGTAGGTGAACCGACTGGACTGTCTCTGTGCCTGAAAAACCTGAAGACGGCTAGGCGCATGTGAGCCGGCACATGATGTGACGTGGAGTAATTACCCACTGCCCGAGGGTAGGCGAAGGTAGGCACAGGCTGGCAGGATACGAGGCTCTAAGGGCCTGGGACGGTTCCCGTCAAAGTGGGGGGAATGTAGCAGCCGGTACACAGTACAGTGCTATAAATACACACAGAGTGCGACCGCCAGCAACTCGAGAGACCTTTTCAGCGGTTAGCTGCTACAGTTAGGCTGGGAGCCTAGGAGCTTGTGAGGTTGGGAGCCTGGGATGCTGGGAGTCTGGGAGACTAAGAGACTGAGAGACTGAAAGACTGGAAGACAGAACTCACCCCGAAAAGCTGCTCATCACCACTGGCACCACGTCCCAAGCTGTTGCCTGTGTTATGCATTGTCATGGACTGGAGTGAACCAGTCCATGTAAGCACGTCGATGTCGCCATCCAGTCTCTTTGGGACACCAAAGAGTTCCTGGTCACAAATCTGTCGTTGTCAAGAACAAGAAATGACAGTTGTTACTATCAGCATTAGGATTGATGCACCTCAAGTAGGTCCATATATGCCACCTGCTCCCAGTGAAACCTTGGCAGGACTCGACCTCCGAAACCCTAGAGTTTTTGCCCAGTAATGGCTTCACCAATTTGTTCCTTTTTCGGCCAGGTCGACAAGATTCGTGCCCGCACTTCTGCCACCTTATCATTGTAGTCGGTGATGTGGGCCAGCTGCTCCTTTGCCCATGCCAACGCACCCCGGTGAAATCGTTTACTTATCTGGTCATTGGTAGAAGTTATTCCTACCCTATGGCATAAAACGGGGGGTAACCCCCCCTTAAGCGTAACCCAGGGTGTAGGGTTAGGGGTTACCCATGTGGCTATGTACGAAGGGAGGTGGGTAACCTAACCCCGGGGTAGGGGTAACCCCTTACCGAGGGGTAACAAAGGGGTTGGGGTAATACACTACTGATGGGTAACAGACAGGGTAACCTGCACCTGTCTCGCCTGTCTACACACGCAAACATACATGTCTTCACCAATCACTTGTGAATGCCCAATTATCAACATTGACACACCAAAACATGCCTTGTGTAGAAACCTAGACCTAAGGATAAGGCACACAGCTGCAGCATAGATGCAAGGAGGAGGACGAAGAGGCGTACATAGGCAGAGCATATTGGGGACCGCCGCCAGCGAGAAGCCGCCAGTGAAGCCAATAAATATTCCTATCAAAAGGTCCAGGCACTTACCGCCGCTCCGGACCCAAGACCTAAAACTCGCGGACCAGCCAACGGGCGGCAATGTAAGCTTACATTACCTTAAGGTCGGCCAGTAGCTTAAGTGCCCCGTCCCGACCTGCTACTTCCAGCTCTAGGCACGACCTATGCAACACTATCCAGAGTCTGCTCGTTTTCAGAGCAGGCTCTCCTAAGAGCGTCGAAGGTCTTGGGCGGGAGATCCGACACCCCGAACACGGTCACACCCGGGCGAGTGTAAAGCACCATCAGGTAAAAATCCTTGGATGTCACTGGATGTCTTGCTAAATGAGGTGCACCATAAGTGTGGGCCTGTGCTGCAGAAAGACAGTCAAGGGTCTTGTTGTGGTGGTCCGCGCGCGCGAACGCTAGAACGCCACCATTAATGGCAAAAATATTTTTGCCGCCATACGCACCAGTATTGCAACGTGGATTATATGTGTGCATTGTATCTATGGTCAATAGGAACAATGCCAGCAGTGAATATGATTGACTGAATTCGTGATAGTGGTCATCGCTTATTGTAGCATGTCCGTCTAATTAAAAGACCAGACTATATGAGCTTACAAGCTAATTAGCTGTGATTCAGCTTGAATGTGCTTGTCAGGAGTATCAATGGAGGTAAAGCAGCATGCACATATGCGTACGACCACCCCCGGCCGGTAATATGTCGGCCGACCTCAGGACTGAGTGCCTGATGTTTCACAATGACAACTATTATATAACATTGGATGACAACCAAAGGCATCCATTTAGTGAAGACCTGTCGTCGACTTGCGTGTGTGCTGCCAGCATTCGCCCCTTCTCCTGTACTCATCTACAAGCCAAACAGGCCAAGACATAGGTACTTATTGCTTATTCCTTGCGTGTGTGATGCTAGCATTAGAGACCTTAAGGTTGAAATGGCAAACGATGCTTCCCGAGATACCACGATACTGTAGGTTGCTAACGTTTACATTTGTAAAGTATCCTTAAGCGGAATTTACGATGTGGGAAGCATATAAGACGAGTAGCCTATAGGCCCATACATATGTCCATAGTCCAGGGCAACGGAGAGGTTTACCCTGGGGCCGTGTTACCCCTCCCGCTGGGTAGGAACTTACAAGGGGGTTACCAAACAGCTACCGGGGGTTGAAGATGGGTAACCCATGGGTTACTGACCCAATCAGTGCCTTAGGGCTAGTAGGGTTGCAAGTGTTGCGCTCTGCAACGGGACAATAGCAAAAGGTTTAAATCTCGATGTGCCGAGTGCAATATACATGTTGCAAGCCTTACCTCGCCATCCTTGCAGAAATTCAGGCCAAGAATTGTTGAAGGCGAGCTGCCTAGTCCGGCTGCAACAGAAGACCACCCCTCAAATTGAACTACTGAGCCGCTGTTAAGGTTCGAGATTACTCGGGCTAGGCTAAATAGCATAAAGTTCAAATCTTTTCCTGACTGTTTATGAACTGCATAGAGTCGCTTAACTTCTTTGGCGGTATATTCGAAAATGGGAAGTCCAGTTGCTTCCATGTCTAATACGTTTCCTCAGTGATCTTGATTCTTACAAAATTAGCATTACGGGGCTTTATGTTGTCTTAAAAAATAGGGTGTGATTTAGCCGCCTTGCTAAAGACTGCCGTACTACTTCCAGGCGACTTGTGTACGGAACTAGTATAAAGTTCACAAGCCTGCAAATTCAAATTTGGGAAGTTGTTTGTGGCTAGCTAACTTTGTTGATTGCATCATGAAAATCCTGGCCAGGACCTGAGAGAATTCAAGA
>NW_003307576.1:45328-47089 GCF_000143455.1 Volvox carteri f. nagariensis
ATGATGGGAGGGAGCGTGGAGGGAAGTGGGGGGGATGATGGAGGAAGGGTGGAGGAAGAGTGGGAAATGGTATTGTGGAGGGATTATTGAGGGAGGGTGGAGGGAGGGAGGGAGGGAGGGAGGGAGGGTGAAAGGGTGGAAGGATGGAGGGAGGGAGGGATGGTGCACCATGCATTTCACACCCCGGAAGACAAAATAGCCACACGGCTCTATGGGGCCGGAGGCTTCAGTGTTATTAGCATATGCATCATTCGCACCCACACGAATCCCCCAGGCTCCCTGTCGTATTTAAGTCATTCAGCCGGCAGCTCCCCCGTTTGTTTGACTGGACATTCACAGAAGAGCCACACACATAACCAGCAGAGGCACACAAACGTGCGGCACGCTAAAACCCGCCATCAAGCCTGTAATTTATTTAACTTCTGGAGAGACACCCCCAGACTCCCGGATGGGCAGTGGCAGGTGTTGTGTCGTGTGCGGGGTTTTTTAATTGTTTGGATGTTGTGCACACAACACATGGGTGAGGGGCTCTTGCTGTGATGTTTCGTCTCACCCCACAGCCTTCACCACACAGCCTCTGGGGGTCAGTTGTTTTTTCAAATACGCCATGTGATGCCACCACACGCCGCCCTGATTCATTTGGAGGACACAATATCCGAATGTGTCAGAATGTCTCGACGACGCCGGGGTTATGGGGGATGCATTTGCAATACATCCAAAGCATGATACACGTCGGGTGCATGCAATGTGGTATGGGATGTGGGGTACGTTTAGACTCTTTATATGGGACAGAGGGCGCAGGGTCGTCCAGCTGTGGAGGGCTGGAGAGAGGTGCCGTGGGGGACTCTTTTTAACATCTTTTACACAAACGCTATTGTGGAGGAACGCGCGTTTTTGTGGGTAGGAATGCATGTGTTTTGTCTTCTCCCACTTGTGGTGGTGTAAGTTGTTTTGAGCCACACCACCCTGTGGCGCACAAGCGAGATTTTGTGCACACGCAGCTGCAGCTGTGTATGTGCATGTGCATGCATGTGTTCAAAATGCATATTCGTTGCCGACCCGTGGGTTTCTCTCTGCCCCGACGACGCCCTGTGGCGCCCTGCTTCCCGTATGCTAGTTTTAGCACGTGTGGAACAACTTAGGGCAGAATGATAGGTGTGATGGGAGCGACAAGCAAAGCTGTCGTGCTCAAATGCAGCACACTCAAATGGATGTTCGGCGACATCCGAACGCCACACACAAGCACCTCCACAGACTAAAGCGGGTGATGCACATATAGACGTGTACATGATTTTTGGGGACATGACCTGGTGTATGGTCCCTTTCCTCTGAGCGGCCGCACAGCCACGGGACCAAAACCCATGGCCTCGGGAGGCTGATGCGCCACGGTGTTGCGTGAAATGGCAAACAGAAGCGGTGCGTCCCACCACAGAAATACATGAGCCTCTGCCAGGACATGTTCAGTTGAACCCACAAATGAATGCGGGTCGCCAAGGAAATGCACATGCACGTATGCCCCAACAGTTGGATCCTTCATCTTCGCTGCACCGTATATGTCAGCTGCTTATATTTGGGAGGCGGTCAGCACCCTCCAACAATAAGCATTGTTCAACATTTTGGATTGTGTTGTGTTCGCACATCCATTTGCGTGCTCCATTTGAGCACGACAGCTTTATTTTGCGCCTCCATCATACCTACAGTTCTGCATCATTCCACACGTGCTAAATTAGGTGGGATCCTCAGAGTCGACCGCAGGCATGC
>NW_003307576.1:47139-50707 GCF_000143455.1 Volvox carteri f. nagariensis
CCCTAGCCCAACACCACCCTCCCCTGCGCCTCCGTAGCCCAACACCACCCTGCCCTGCGCCTCTGTAGCCCAACGCTGTCCTCACCTGCGGCCCCCCTAGCCCAACACCATCCTCCCCTGCGCCTCCGTAGCCCAATGCCGCCCTGCCCTGCGGCCCCCTAGCCCGACGCCACCCTCCCCTGCGCCTCCGTAGCCCAATGCCACCCTGCCCTGCGCCTCTGTAGCCCAACACCGCCCTCCCCTGCGCCTCTGCAGCCCAACGCCACCCTGCCCTGCGCCTCTGTAGCCCAATGCCGCCCTCAGCTGCACCCGCCCTGCCCAACACCACCCTGCCTGTGCCCCCCTAGCCCCAACGACACCCTCCCCTGCACCTCCCTAGCCCAACACCGTCCTCCTCTGCGCCCCCCTAGCCCAACGCCGCCCTCCCCTGCGGCCCCCCAGCCCAACACTGTCTTCCCCCGCGCCCCCCTAGCCCAACACCGCACTGCCCTGCCCCCCCTAGCCCAACGCCACCCTGCCCTGTGTATCCATCTGCGCCCCCCCCTGCCCAACGCCGCCCTCACCTTCGCCCCCCTCACCCAACGCCCCCCTTCCCTGCGCCTGCCTAGCCCAATGCTGCCCTCCCATGCGCCCTCCTAGCCCAGCTTCGCCCTCATCTGCACCCGCCCTGCCCAACACCACCCTGCCCTGCACCCTACTTGCCCAGGGGAGGGCGGCGCTGGGCAGGGCGGTTCAGGGCAGTGCAGGCGCGGGGTGGAGCGGGAATCGGAACAGGGCAGAGGTGCCGCCCACCTTCTGGTGGGTCTGGGTTCAATTCCCAGGTGTCCCCAAATGTTAATACCCATGTTACATACACAACATTCACACATATGTCCGTGAACACATGAGCACACGGGCAGAGGGCACACACACAAACAAACACAAAGGACGGAGGGAAGGGCAAGGAAGAGCAGAGGGGACAGCAGAGGGGAAGGCACAGGATGGCAGAAGGGAGGGCAGATGGAAGGGGAAGGGAGTATGATGGGAGGGAGCGTGGAGGGAAGTGGGGGGGATGATGGAGGAAGGGTGGAGGAAGAGTGGGAAATGGTATTGTGGAGGGATTATTGAGGGAGGGTGGAGGGAGGGAGGGAGGGAGGGAGGGAGGGTGAAAGGGTGGAAGGATGGAGGGAGGGAGGGATGGTGCACCATGCATTTCACACCCCGGAAGACAAAATAGCCACACGGCTCTATGGGGCCGGAGGCTTCAGTGTTATTAGCATATGCATCATTCGCACCCACACGAATCCCCCAGGCTCCCTGTCGTATTTAAGTCATTCAGCCGGCAGCTCCCCCGTTTGTTTGACTGGACATTCACAGAAGAGCCACACACATAACCAGCAGAGGCACACAAACGTGCGGCACGCTAAAACCCGCCATCAAGCCTGTAATTTATTTAACTTCTGGAGAGACACCCCCAGACTCCCGGATGGGCAGTGGCAGGTGTTGTGTCGTGTGCGGGGTTTTTTAATTGTTTGGATGTTGTGCACACAACACATGGGTGAGGGGCTCTTGCTGTGATGTTTCGTCTCACCCCACAGCCTTCACCACACAGCCTCTGGGGGTCAGTTGTTTTTTCAAATACGCCATGTGATGCCACCACACGCCGCCCTGATTCATTTGGAGGACACAATATCCGAATGTGTCAGAATGTCTCGACGACGCCGGGGTTATGGGGGATGCATTTGCAATACATCCAAAGCATGATACACGTCGGGTGCATGCAATGTGGTATGGGATGTGGGGTACGTTTAGACTCTTTATATGGGACAGAGGGCGCAGGGTCGTCCAGCTGTGGAGGGCTGGAGAGAGGTGCCGTGGGGGACTCTTTTTAACATCTTTTACACAAACGCTATTGTGGAGGAACGCGCGTTTTTGTGGGTAGGAATGCATGTGTTTTGTCTTCTCCCACTTGTGGTGGTGTAAGTTGTTTTGAGCCACACCACCCTGTGGCGCACAAGCGAGATTTTGTGCACACGCAGCTGCAGCTGTGTATGTGCATGTGCATGCATGTGTTCAAAATGCATATTCGTTGCCGACCCGTGGGTTTCTCTCTGCCCCGACGACGCCCTGTGGCGCCCTGCTTCCCGTATGCTAGTTTTAGCACGTGTGGAACAACTTAGGGCAGAATGATAGGTGTGATGGGAGCGACAAGCAAAGCTGTCGTGCTCAAATGCAGCACACTCAAATGGATGTTCGGCGACATCCGAACGCCACACACAAGCACCTCCACAGACTAAAGCGGGTGATGCACATATAGACGTGTACATGATTTTTGGGGACATGACCTGGTGTATGGTCCCTTTCCTCTGAGCGGCCGCACAGCCACGGGACCAAAACCCATGGCCTCGGGAGGCTGATGCGCCACGGTGTTGCGTGAAATGGCAAACAGAAGCGGTGCGTCCCACCACAGAAATACATGAGCCTCTGCCAGGACATGTTCAGTTGAACCCACAAATGAATGCGGGTCGCCAAGGAAATGCACATGCACGTATGCCCCAACAGTTGGATCCTTCATCTTCGCTGCACCGTATATGTCAGCTGCTTATATTTGGGAGGCGGTCAGCACCCTCCAACAATAAGCATTGTTCAACATTTTGGATTGTGTTGTGTTCGCACATCCATTTGCGTGCTCCATTTGAGCACGACAGCTTTATTTTGCGCCTCCATCATACCTACAGTTCTGCATCATTCCACACGTGCTAAAATTAGCAAACGGGAAGCAGAGAGTGCCACAGAGTGTCGTCGGGGCGGAGAGAAAGCCACGGGTCGCCAACGAATATACAGAATATACAGCTCTAACGTATACACAAAACCCTAACGAATTTACAATTCTCAACACATACACATGCACACACACAGTAGCTGCGTGCACACAAAAACATCTCGCTTGCACACCACGGGTCGCCAACGAATATACAGCTCTAACGCATGCACATGCACACGCGCAGCAGCAGCTTTGCGTGGGCACAAAATCTTGCTTGCACGGCAGGGTGGGCTGTGTGTGTGTGTGGCTCAAAACAACCATGTTATATCTAACCAAACCACAACTGGATGGTGGCGTCGGAAGACACCAATTGGAAGAGTTTCGTCCGCTTAAATAGCGGGGGATGCGGCCATCCCATGAATCGTACAGCCAGTTCCGAAATGGCGCGGTCCAGTCCCGGAATGGCGTACCGTTGATCCATGCTTCCAATAGATGACGGGGCTCCGCGAGCCCGGGACCAGCGTCCCAGTTGTAACCTGTGCTACGACCCCGCCCATACTTCTGCAAGTATGGACTTCCACCTGAGGCGGCGTCTACTTGTAGGCATCCATGACAGCTTCCCGCTCGCCGTCTAACCCAGAGGTCGGAGCCACAAGATCTGACAGAAAGGCGGCAAAATAGGCAATTGGAATTCAGTTAGTTCCAGTGAACTTGTCCAGCAACCGCGCCAAGCGAGAAAGGAAAAACTAGACAGCAAAATGTATCAGTTTGGGACCAAATTTAAGAAGCGTATTACAACTGTAGAGCCCAGTATAGAGCATAGAA
>NW_003307576.1:50757-59579 GCF_000143455.1 Volvox carteri f. nagariensis
CCACAACGATGATGATGCCGCCGGACCGCTTCATCCTATAGTGGTACATGCTGGCCGCTCAAGGACGACATTGAGTGCAACGATCACTGCAGCACATTCTTCGTGTTCGACGCTGCGCTCACCACCTGGCGCCATTGCCTCAAGGAGGACCTGCGCATGATTGTGTCGCACGCTGGTGGCCGGCAATGACACGGCACAGTGCACGATCACGTACCTGCACGGGATCGTGGGGGTGTGGGACATCATCCATGTGGCCGCGCGGCTGTTCATCCAGTGACAGCAGTCCAGCAGGGCCGCAGCGACCAGCTAGGCAGCCTCTCCATAAGTGTGGCATAGTATGACATGGCCGGATGTGTGTTGTTGTATCACGTCTTTTTTCAGAAAAGAACCGATGGCAGATCCCCTGATGTCCAGGATACTACAATGTGCCAGGGTGCCTGTCAAGCGGATGATCTGCATCTGACACAGCCACGTCGCCTGTCACCATTCCGATCGGACCCATGCACACCAGGATTGGGCAGCGGTTGCCAAGCGGTCGCCGACTTGATGATACCATGACGTATCCTGGCCCCGAAAAGTACGCTACAGGCCTGTATCTGCGCAACGCCTTTTCACACCCTGTTTTCGCTCAAATTCACTTCCAGCCTTGCCATTCGTCTTGATGACCATTCTAACCTTGTCATACGCCCGCATCAGTGACCGCAGCATGGACCCTTCAACCCCTCTCCCTTGCAAACGGAGCCACATTATCTCCCGCGGCACCTTGTCAAACGCCTTCTCGAAGTCCATTTGCACAATGATTAACGGCCGCTGCCCCGGGGTGCTGCTTGTCAGCAAGGTACTGCTTGGCACTGGTGTGGTATCGAATCCTCCTCTGAAACCCGCTTGGCCTCTGTGCCTAAGTGAGAGCGTCTTCCCTGTGCCAACGAGCCTATCCAGGAGGACCAGCGCGTGACATTTCAGCATGGCGCCCCCTACTAGTAGTACTGCTATGCCCCGGTAGTTACTCGGCATGCTGGGGCCCCCCTTCTTGTAAATTGGGGTGAGATCGGTAGTTGTAAACTGCCGTGGGAAGGAGTTCCCAGTCGCAATGATGCGTTCCAGAAGCACTTGCAGCACTGGAACAAGCTGGTTCACTTCCCGCCGTCGCCTGCACCTACCATTACTCGACGCGGAGCCTTCCTCTTCTCGAGGCAAACGCGCATAACGGTAACACTCCGACGGAGATACTTCTAAGCCTGGTGCCTTACTGTTGGGCATCGATCAATAGCACCAGTGTGAGGGGGGGTTCTAGGATTTCTGCTGCCTTTGCAGTCCTGCCCAAAACCGAGTGGGATGACCGCCATTCCTGCCCTCTTAGGTATCGCCCAAAGTTAATGAAGTTCAAAAGCCGATTCGCCCCCTCGGGGCCTGTCTCTCCCATACCTGTGTTTAATAGCACAGCAAAGTGATCCCTGAAGACCTTCGTATAATCTATCTCACATCGCTCCCTCAACTTCCCTCCTAAAGCCCGCCACAAAGCTCGTTGGTCATGCCGACATTTGACCACAAAATCTCTCATCCTGTCCTCCCCATATGCCGCCTTTGCATATCTTTTTGCCCGGTTGTAATCCGTCCGCGCGTGGCAGAAAGCCTCCCATTCCAGACCCGATTTACTACTCATACATGCGCTGCCGCGTTTGCCGCGTTTGCTGACCAAACAGTATCCCCTCCTGACGTCATGCCGGTAGGACGGTGAGAAACGAGGGCCCTCACCGTGACTTTGTACAGGGCACCTCCAATGTGTTCGACAGCTTGTGTGGTTTTGCAAACTCCACCCTGCAGATCCTGGGCCACTTGGCTTAAGGCATTCATGGTCGGGGAACCCCCCACAAAATATTATGTGTAATCCTGGTAACGAGCAATATCAAACTTCACCCGGGCTTTCCGGCCTTTACCGTCCCTACACCTGCCTTCGTCATCCACTGTAACATTTAGAACAAGCGTCAAAGGTCGGTGGTCGGTGGGCTCCCATCCATCCAACTCGATTAGATTTCCCACCCTCAGAAAGGTGGCGAACTGCTGAAGCACACGCGGAGTCGCTATGAACAAATCGATCATACTATCGCCTGCCTCCCCTTGGGCCTCCCGCTCAGGTTCCGCACCCACCACCAGCATCCAATAGAATCCGGATCGACGGCGGCCCAACTCCATTCCTGGTCGGCTCGCAGGTTAACTTTATCCCAGGTCACCACCGTCCATCAACTAGTGGCACTTTGCCTTCCACCATCGGAAGGATTTTCGACCCTGACAGGTCTCGATCCCGGGATTTCCCAGGGGCAGTGGTCCGTGCCTTACCAGTAGTGCCTAAACTAAGCATACATATATACATGCACACTGCTTAGCATCACTGATGCCAATTACAGGGTGTGCTGAAACACCAGAGTGCACTGATCTGGCAGGTTGATCCAAATCTTTCCGTCATACATGGCCCGTGGCTCATTATTAGCACGCCCTGACTCCACATTACCTCCAAACTCGGTTGCCTGTGTTCAGGGGATTGCATGCCATGCCATTACATGACAGAGTGAGCAATGAGCATGGTACAATAAGCATCAAATCACAAGATATCACAAGGAATCACAAGAATGGTGAATGCATGCGATCGCGCGCCATGATTGTTGCATCAGGTCACACATAAAACAAAGGTTCCCCTCTTGTCCTCTTCCCCCTCACAGGGGCCCAGAGTACAGCACTGATCCAGCTTACCTAACCGAAACAACGTACGATCATATCATCTGCTATCTGGCACATATTAAGCTGCATGTGCAGGCCCCAAACCCTCATCTCACCTGGTACATGAACACACTTGCACTCTCAACAATTCATCCACAACCCCCATTCACTTACCCCAGCCCTCTCCATCCCGTCCCCACCTGCGAGCAAAACACTTCCTCCAGCTGCCCCGCCGCCTGTCCCACCCACACTCCGTAGTCTCCCCCCAACCAGCTCTTCCTCCCGGCATTAATAACCGCCACCAGCCGGGTCTCCCCCTCAATCACCCGCTCGAAGGCAACTACCCCGTTGGCCCGGTCCTTCCAGAAGCAGGGGGGCACGGGAGGGGGAAGAATGAAAGACCACCAGCACAGGTGGAGGGTGAGGTCGAGAAAGGGTGTCAGTTGTTGGTTCGATAATGAAGACGTTCATACAGCTTACATCAGACGTGCGGCCAACACAAGGACAAAGGCGGGGGCCATATTGCGGCTCCACTTGGCCTTCAACCAATTACTGGTGGAGGGGAGAGAGGGACACACCACCGCCTCAATCATGAGAAGCCCACCTGCCGTGCGCCCTCCCCTTGCGTCTTTTTCCCTTTCCATCAGTCCACTACAACACACAACACACACAAGCAGCAGATGATCTTTCCTTCCCTCCTACCACACACATGCACCACATAGATGTCGTACATTGGTCTCGGTCCTTTAGCATCTAGGGCTGACTCCCCACAGGCCTCAGATCACATGTCTACCTAAGGGCTCGTCTCCTGCTTGGAGGCCCAGATGGTTCAGCCCCACCGACAGCAGCTGCAGCAGCTGCAGTGGCCGCAGCCTCGAGCAACTCTCACCTCATGCAGTATGTTGGCCCAGCCCCTCCTCAGAGCGGGGAAGCGGTTTCGGAGTTCGTTGGCCCCGGCCACCAGAGCCTTGCTGTGAGTCCCCACCTCATCTGTGCTGAGAGACCACTGCAGCCGGCGATCTGGTACGACATCCCACCAACCGGACTACCATGTGGGGTATCAAAGGCAACACGTGGGGAAGGAGGCGGGAAGTGAGGGGGAGGGGAGGGGGTGGGACGATTCATTCACACGAGGGTGGGGTTAAGGTTGGGGAGCCCGGTGAGAGGAGCTGGGAAATGGAGAAGGCGCGACAACCAAACCTTGCATTGCTAAGGAGTAGTATTTTGGTTATCCCAGACGAGGGGCCCCCGGAGGAGGGGAGGTCCAGGAAAGCCGCATGATAGGGGGAGAGAGGGGGTTTCAGGATTTGGAAAACACACAGCGCACACCCCATCAGTGGGCCCTACCCCCCACCCCCCATACACATACACATTGGACAAGAGCTGGGTTGCCAAAGGACCTAGTGTTGGGGATGACCAAGGAGTACAAGAAACACAGTGCCGTACAGGACAGGCTGGACCATAGGGGGGTGAGCTATTACCTGGGCAAACTCGGTTCCTGTGGTCGATGATGTCGTAGATGATGGTGATGTAATGTAGCATGCCATGTCGCACACAGGTCAGTGGCCATTTTCAGTCCAGAATTCATAAGCAGGCAGCAGCAACAGCAGAGGAGAGCGGGAGGGAGAGAGGAGGACGTTACATGCAAATCAAATGTATGGGGCTGAAGGAGCTGCGGTCACTCGTCCACAGAAATACAACTTTTTACCAAATCGCTGAATCCCAATCTTCATGCGAAATACTCTTACCCCACCTAACCCCACTTCGCAGGCACTTTCCCTATCTCCTATTTAGCATCCTCTTCCCCTTCACACCACCACCTTCCCTGCACCCCATGATACTACTACCCACATGTCCCACTTGTAGGTATGTCGGCGCCTTTTCTTCCCAACCTGATCTTCAGCCCCCCTTCTTAAAATGGAAACCCCCCGACCCCCGTGGACCACGTCCACACAGACCTAACCCCCCACTAACCCATAAACATCATGGGCAGCCCCGCCGCCGCCACGTTAGCCGTGTACCACAACCGGGATGAGGCTCGAGCGCTCCAGTCGCCCCGGCCCCCCCCATACTGGTCCACCTGGGTACGGTGGCAGAGCAACCAGGGGCGTGGGGGAAGGGGGAGAGTAAGGAGGGGGAGAAACAAAATGCAGACACAATATAAGCTGCTTCGAAGGTCACTTAGGGGGCAGCTTACATTTGGATGATTGTTTGCTGAGCTCTCGCAATTGTTCCTGAATGATCTTCGGGCCAAGTGTTTTAATGGATTTTGGAACAAGGTTGTTAATACACAGCCGGCCGGCTGGGCAAGGAACCCGCGGGTTCCTTGCCCATGCAGCTCTACACCAGGAAGTCCTCCTCCTGGTGTTGAGGGGGGAGCTCGCAGGTGGCTGGGTGGCCAAGCTGCTTCACGTTTCGGGGGAGCTTACATTTGGATGAGGGGGATGGACTACCTGCTGGGTTTACAAGCGATAATAGCACGGTAGGTTGGTGAGCTGGGAAACCCACCAATCTTTCCCAAGCTCCGCCACCACCCCACGTCGGAACCACGAGAAGCTGTCTGCAGTACCCCATGGTTCCCCCTTTCCCCTAACCCCTTACCCCTCAGAAGAAACGAGTTAAGCATTAAGATGGCTAGATACTTGTGCGCTGAAGGGGCTTGCGGTTTGAGAAAGCATCTGGGCCAAGCTGCTGGTCGCTGCATGCCAATATGTTTATTCTTGTCAATACGCATCAGTTGCCAATGCGTTTTCTTCTATGTCGCTGGCCGTTAAGGGGCAAATAGAGTTTATGTCACCACCCCTAGGTCCGCCCCTGGACCTCACTCAGCCCGGCACCCATGAACACAACTCCTCCCCACAGACATACTCTCACCGCGTATCTGTGTTGACCTCCAATCATCTCGTAGTCCTTGTACCAGGCACCACCATTGCGACACCCCACCTGCGGGGGACACCAGGGGGGGGGGGGGCAGATAGCCCAGGGAGAGGTGTTGGAAGGGATCAATACACAGCTCCCTAGAGCCACCAGGGACTTACAACATACATACTTACATACATGTACACCTACAAACGTACATGTGTACCTACCTACAAATATACCTCCCCATACACACACATACCTGGTCATGTGACCCCAGCAGGTACTTGATGCACTGGGTGGGCGAGGTGAAGCCCGGGTGCAGCGCCATGACGGTCCGCAGTCGGGGCAGGTCCCAGCCGGCCGCCCAGTCCCCGCCCCCGTGGTGGCCCCGACCCAGAGCCCGGTGCTGCTGGATGATGTCGAAGTAGCCGCTGACCATATGTGGGAAGGGGATGTGGCGGGTGGCAGGTGGGGGGGGTTAGGAGGGTAAGGGGGGCTAGGGAGGAAAGGAGTTCACGGACAAGCGGAGCGCAGTGCGGGGAGGCTTAGGTGGGGATTGGGGTGGTCACAATGGCAGCGAGCCACAGGAGACAACAGCAGCAGCAGTAGTAACAGTAGCAGTGAAGCAGCAACAGAGCAACACATCCAAATGGAGGTGGTTGGGACCTCTTTCTCTACTCACTTGCTCTTTCGCCGCCTTTACACCTACCTCTACAATATTATGGGTGGTTCTCCTGCTCTCTTTCCGCACTCAATTTTAGTCTTGGCGGCTAGGTAGGTAGTTTTCCGCTATCGTCATCACTCTACATCATCCCGAGGACTTCTTCTTCGCAACCAGTCGGCGACTGGTTAGTTATGCCTTCTTTACTTCTTGCGCATCAGTCTTTCCGTGGCGTCACCTTCACCCGCTCGTGGTTCGTCTTCCCCCTCCAACCCCAACCCCAAGCCCACCTGTGTACCCACACGCTGTCGAACCCCAGCTCGTGCACACTCTGCGGGTTCTCCGGTGTCACCTCGGCGGTCAGGATGCGACCCGGGAACCGCTGTCTGAGGGACCAGGTCAGGTACTGGGGGTGAGGGTGAGGGTGAGGGGGCACAGGGGTGGGGGATTAGCAGCCATAGTAATACAAACTGCTGTCCGGCATTCACACCATCACTCAGCGATGCCACACAGGAACTATCCCTCCCCCTCCCTCGCTCTCATCTCCAACCACTTGTAAACACTCCCTAAACTCTAGCTGCACCCAACCGCCCTTACACACATACACACATACACTGGACTGTCTCAAGTGCTTTCACTCATGCACCCCCCTCACCATTTCCTCCTAGCGGCTTGGATATGGAAACCACGTCCCTCCACCCTACACATACACACACAGAGACACACAGAGACACACCTGTATGGCCTCCCGGGGCAGGTCGTTGGCAGAGTCGAACCTCAATCCGTCACATCGGAAGTCGCAAAGCCACGTGGCACAGGCCGCCTCAGCCATTGCCAAGACCTGATGAGCGCAGCCCCACCGCCAGCAGCAGAAGGGGTAGGGCGGTAAGCATGACAGGGTGCCGGTGGGTCAGGGGGCTGGTCAGTGGTGGAGGAGGAGGGAGGGGGGGAAACCATCTATTTGGGGCGGGGTTGGGGAGAAGGCGACATGTGAGCGGCGGGCCTGCAGGGCTGTGTCGCACCCCCCCCCATGTCCAACTACGTAACACCCGCCACTTGGAAGACGACCGTCCCCACCCCAACCGCATTAACCGCATTAACCGTGACAGTCTGAGGGATGCTTGCCAGGGCCAAACCCACATAGCACTCTTAGAAAGCCGTACAGTCCTAAACCGCCCTAACACACAGCCCCTCACCCCCAACCCCGTCTCCTTCTCCTCTCCGCTTTGGTACGGCATCTCCTCTCCCCCCCCCCGCACCTCTCGCTTCCAGAATGCAAAGCCGCGGCCCCACTGCGTGTCATGACCCCCCTGCCAAGAGGAGGGATGGGTAAATAGGGGGGGGGTCGATGTCATGGGGCCTCAGTCCAGACGGACTGGGCTGGAAGACAGACTGGTAATACACCCAACCCTGGCAAAAACACACACACTCCCCCTCCCTCTTATCCATGCTCCTATACCCATCCCCGTTCCCGGGTACGTCTCCGGTCACCGCCCCACATCACATCACACACACCACATCACATCACCACGTTACAACTACACCCCTTCCGCCCCCCGGTGGCCCTCCCCCCCCCGCACCTCGTGGTAGATACCACCATTCCAATCGGGACCCCAACCGTCGTACTCCCACAGGGAGTTGCCGTCAACGGCCCTGCACGGCATATCGCGGGGGTGAGCGGGCGGTGCAGGGGGTGAGCGGGCGGGTGATGAGGGTTGCAGCAAAGGGGATGTCCTCATCCTCATATTCTAGGAGAAACTGCCGTACAGTACAGGCATACACACCCACCCGTGGTGCAGCACCACGTCGATGATGACGCCCAGGCCAAGGGAATGGGCCTTATCCACAAACCGCCGCAGATCGTCAGGGGTGCCGTACGCTCCTGCAAGACCAAACCAACAACCGCCAAACATCCGTACAACGGAAAAAACGGGGGCCGGGGAAGGGGAGGGAGTGGCACCCTTAAGCAGGTGGCTGGACGTCCAGAAATGCACAAAACAAACGAGGAGTAAGGAACTCATACATACATACACACATACGGACAACAGCCACATCTCAATAGTCAGATAGCAGGTCAGTCAATGACTTCGTCACCAACACGATTGCTCCAAGCCTTGACCGTTAACAAGGTTGAATGATTGCTTAAGCCCCTTCCCGTCCTCCCTCCCTTCTCTCTCACCCCTGTCAAAGTGTCGGTGTTCTACCCCCCCCCACCCCAACCCCACCCCCCCCCCCAACCCCAGCCCCCCCCCACCGTGCAAAGCCATGAGGAGCCGCGGGTTATAGCCCCAGGCGTCTGAGTGCTCCGAAATGGGCATCAGCTGTACGGCAGTGAAACCCAGGGAAGCCACGTGCTCCAACCTGGAGGTGGCTGCAGCCAGGGTGCCCTGGAGCGGTTAGGGGGGGGGAGCAGGGGGGTCTCCTCTCAAGCCACCAACCAGATATAGTCACCAGCCAAACACCCCTTGCCTAAACCCTAAGCCACGCAAGCATGTATGGTACAGCGGTCGGTCCGCAGTTCCCTCCCCCCCCTCGCCGCTGTTACATCAGGAGGGGGCCCCTACCACTGTAATGTTCGCTCTGT
>NW_003307576.1:60469-65536 GCF_000143455.1 Volvox carteri f. nagariensis
GCCCATCTTGGGTCCCCACAACAGCGCACCACCACCACCACCCCGCGGTGCTCGGGTGCACACCCACTCCTACTCAACCCTTGGGCCATGAAACCAGACATAACAGCCAGAGAAATAAATACATCACAGAACTGATTTTCCTGATGCAGTACAATGCGGTACCACGCAATTAGACCCACCATGCACCAACCCACCTGCAGCAGCAGTGATACCGAGGCCGCATGAGGGGCCCAAACTTTGAACGACACCTCCCGGCCCGCCTCGGACATGAGTGTGGCTCCATGGGGGCAGTCAGGAAAGGGTGATGCAGCTAGCAGTTGCGGGGCGAGTGTGAAGACCTGGGGGTTTTGTATGGACCTGCAACCCCCGGGGGAGGAGTGGCGAAGGGGGGGGGAGAGAGCAGGATGAAGGGGTGGGAAAGGGGGGATAAGATGAAACACTGGCGAATGGAGCAGATACCAAAGATAGATGGGTCGTCCAGTAGAGAGGGGATGACAGGGGGGTCAAGAGTTTTTAAATGCGTCTACGTGATTGTGTGAGAAATACACCAACATAGGCTGCTGAGGTCAGGGCAGCAGAGTACGTAGGTGGATGAAGAACGGGGTATCCTTCAAGCCAATGCGTTAGGGTGTGCTTGGGGGCCCAGGTAACCCTTTCACCTCCTCCCCACCCTGCCCCAGTTCTGGTGAAGCTGCTGTTGCTGCCAGGCGGTCACTCAGCCCCACTAGGGTTGCCAGTGCTGGGTGGATGCCGACTGCACGCCCGTGAGAAATAGCAGCTTCATCACCACCACCTCTCTACCACCACCACCTCTCTACCACCACTGATGTCATCACCAGAGTGAGGTGAACAGAGAACAGGGTTATTGATTGGGGTGGCATGGCGGAGATGGATAGGAGGTGGAAGGGGTAGGCGGGAGGCGAGTGGAGGGGACGGAGAACGATTCCAAGATCCTATACGGCTATGTGATCACACCTGCTTGTGGGTCCTGCCTGGCCGGTCACAGGGTCCACAGCAGCAGATGGAAAAGCTGCCATGGTGGGGAGGTACGTCGGAGCATGGGCGCGATGAAGCCGCAGCGACTGACGGCATTCGAATCGTGGCGGGCCTATGAGGAAGTCGGGGGTTGAGGGTGCAGCGGGCCAACGCAGGAGGGGATGAGTCCCAAGAATTTCTCGATAAAATGATATGGTGCATAGCTACGTATACTTGGCTATGTATAATAATGGAGATTAAGGATTGATGATGACGGCTTGATTACGCTAATCGTGTTGCAACGTCGACGCCAATGATGCACGAGCTCAGGTAGTTGGTGTCGAGTTGCGAGACCTGGAGCATGTCAGAAGATGCGCAACAGCATTCAACCGCCTTAATCACAATCCTGTCTTCCGGGTGTTATCCGCACCGGAGAAGTGAGCTTGGCCGGTCTTAGCGCGTTTGTTGTACGCCCATAACAAGCGAGGAGGTTGGGAAAGCGTCACCTGGGTGTTGCCGAATTGTATCATTGCTGAACACCGAGCGGTATAAACAATCTTTTAGGCCACGAAATCGCTTGAGAATAATCAGTTAGCTCTGTTCGCGCGACGTGACTGTCACACTACGATTCCTCCAACCGCAACGCTGACAGACCTGGTTGAAAAAGCACTATACAAACCAGTGTTGCGCGCCGAGGAATAAAGAGCAAATGCTATCGTACTCTTATCGGATACGGCAGGACCCGTGGGCCAAGCGCTGGCATCAGCATCGGCGGAAAGGGGCTATTTATAACGTATCAACGCCCATGTTTTTTTGTTTATCCCTCTTGGCTTTTCACGTTTCAATCGTCTCAAGCGTTTTCCAGGATTAGTCAAGCTTGCCCATCTTCATGATTCCGTGCGACAGGTTATCCTGCAGATGAATGATATATTGCATTTTACTATAACCATGGAAATTAGCTGCAAGTTGGCCTTGCTTTCAACAACCGGTACCTGCTGATGTGCCGAATCTATTCACTACGCTATTAAACCGCAGAAGTGCCGCTCAATTTTATATGATAGCCAATTTCTATATAATTCAATTACACTTTGGTTCCCCGGAGATACCCGAACACAGATAGACTTATGCCAGCCTAACAACGGTCTGTTTCAGTTGTAACCCCATTCTTCACTCCGCGTTAGCTAGAGGCTGCTCTATGCCGTGGAATTGACCCTCACATTCGGCTTTGCACCGCAGTAGGGAGCCATTCCTAGTGGCAAAGTTGATGAACCCGTCGGCTCACAGACTGATTGTAGAATGTGCAGCGACAGGAGCAGCCGCTCAGCTGGCACGCCAGCCTGGAAGCTGTTTGTTGGAAACTATAGAAGCAGCTGAACTCCATGCCTACTGTGTCTAAATACCTTGTGGAAAACCTCTTAGTAGGCACAGAGGGTAGGAAGAACGGGCACCATGGCGCACTGTTTGCAGGGGGCCCTTGGTTGGGGGAGAGTGGAGCTAGCCAACCTGCGGTTCCCGGTTGCTTAGAAGGAAGGGGGCAGAGGCCCCTCGCGCCCTTCTCCTGTCCGCGGGAGACAGCTTAGGCGGTCTCCATTGGGGCTGGGCAGCAGGGCCTGGCCAGCAGGTGTCAGGCCCGGTCAGATCAGATCCGTGTAACCGTTACACACACGTGTGGCATTTACAAATATAACAAGAGTTCATATGCTGCCACTGCTGGCTCCCTGATGAGCCACCATCCATGCCAGCGGTAGTGTCCTCTGTCCCCCGCTACTACTGCCTGCCGCACAAGCAAGCAGCAATCTCGCGGGGAGTTGGGTGAGATTAAGAAAACAAGACTACCTAGTGGCTCGGACTCATCCGTACAGCGTGTGTGTGTATATGGGTAAGTAATCATCAGGAGGAGGGGTGAGGGGGAATGGTGAGGGAGATGGAGTAGGGCAAGGGAGGGGAAGGGATGGATGCATGCTATCTACGGGTGGGCAAGTGCACCTGTGTAGCTGTCAATCAAAACCGAGCAATAGATCAAGTTTGACTGCCATATACACACACCCACACACACACGCACGAGTGAAAAAACACTTTGACAACCGGCACCATTCCTCGGTCATGATTTAAAGCACCGATCTCTTCCATGTACGACATTCCACCATGGTCAAAACCAGCAAGCGCAAATTGGCGGTTGCACGGCAGCAGCGGTGGCCATTCCTTCATCGTGATATAACCGCCAACTAACCGACATTGATAACATTGGGCCAACCATGGCCCGTTGATTTTGTTCCTATTAGGGATTTAATATAATATAAATTTTACGTATAGCAAGAAGAAGCATCACCTTTTACCTAGCTATTCACATCCAAGCACACACACAGCCTATAATGGTGACACGATACAAGCAGAGGTACTCTATTGGATGAACTTTGAACCAGTGCAGGATACAGAAAGAGGTGTACAACAGGGCGGCATGCATGGATTGCCCGTACGGCATGAGGGCGGATCATGCGGCTATGTGTGATGGGTGCTGCTCCCCCGACCCTTTTTAGCAGCAGGACCACTCAAGGGTGGGGCGGGGTGGGGCGGGGCGGGGCGGGTGCAGATACACCATTTCGGAAGACCAACCGCCAACCAAGACCAAATCCAAACAAAAGGACCACTCACCATGGAACTGGCTTGTGGCAACACTTTTTGAGCGTCACCATAACCATCGACCGCATTTAGTGGTGTCATCCTTCCGTGTTGGGAAATACGCAAACCTGTTTCATTGCACACCAGCCCACGTTCCCCCAAGCATCTTCACACAATCACACACACAATCACACACACAGGAGCACGCGCATGCAGGGGGTAGCTCCAATTCAACCCTGGAGCTGGGAGAAGCTCATCAAGCCACATGGCAATGAAGGAGCACTGTGCACCTCAACCCGGCAGGTGGTGCGCCAGTGCCAGTGCCACGTATGTGTGTGCAATCGCAGCATTGCACTTCACACACACATAGAAACTAAACTTTCCATTTATCATCACCATCATCATCATCATCGTCATCATCATCATCATCATCATCATCGTCATCGTCATCATCACAGTTACAGCAGCTGCAGCAGCGTTATCGCCACCGACAGCTAAAAAGCAAGTAGGCAGTGCAAAAAGGAGCTTTTCCCCATTGCGGGAGGAGGAGGACCTAGCCATCCAGACACACACGTACATGTGAGGCAATATACTCGTCCTTGGCAATTAGATAGGACGGTACTGCTTAAAGCTCGTCACCACCACCGTCACCCCCTGGCAACGTCTTTCTCAATCGCTGTCTTCATCCGAGATATGCTTGGGAGCTCGGACATCATCACTGTCGTACTCCTCATCCTTCAAGAGCTGTTCTGCTTGCCGTACAAGCCGGGCCATAAAGGCCCTCATCTCATCTGCAGGCGAGAGCAGCCCCTCCTCAGCCAGCTTCCGGAGCACGGAGCGGTCCACCACCGGCAGCCCCAGAGCAGCGGCCAGAGCCACCTTGGCCGGTGTGACTGCCCCACCCTTCTTACCGACACGGTTAACCGATGATGATGATGACGAGGGCCTCGTTCCGCTATCCTCCAGCTGCTTCCCATCACCACCACCAGCAGCAGCGGCATCAGCCATACCAGCACCACCACTATCACCACCACCACCACCACCACCACCACCAGCAGACCGACCTCCATCCCTATCCTCATCACCATCCTCGTTGTCGGTGTCGCGGCGATCATTGGCATCAGTGCCTTTCGTGCCATCTCCAGCCGCCACTGCCCCCACCGCGGCCTGCAGTCCATCACCATCACCATCACCGCCTCCAAGCGGGGTGCCCACTGCAGAGCCGTCCTTGCCATCCCCACCACCTCCACCTCCACCTCCACCTCCACTGCCGCCGCTACCTGCACCGCCACTTCCCGTCTCCGGGTTGTCCTCATTACGGCTGGTGGTGGTGGTGCTGGTGGTGGTGGTGATAGTGGTGGTGCTGGTATGGCTGATGCCGCTGCTGCTGGTGGTGGTGATGGGAAGCAGCTGGAGGATAGCGGAACGAGGCCCTCGTCATCATCATCATCGGTTAACCGTGTCGGTAAGAAG
>NW_003307576.1:65785-71764 GCF_000143455.1 Volvox carteri f. nagariensis
TGTAGTGTGGTGGACATGGTATGGGGCGCAGGGGGGGGTTGTATGTACGGGGCTGGAGGGGTGAACTGTACTGCAGGTTGACTGGTGGTGCTGTGTAAGTGTACATACATACACCGTTACAAACGGGCTGATGAACACGGCGATGTACCTGTTCGCTCTCCTTCCCCTCTCCTCTTCTTTCCTCCCTCCCCTTCTATTCTCTCCCCCCCACACTCCCGCCCCTTCTCCCTTTCCTCTTCCTTCCCCTTCTCCCCTTCCTTCCCAGCCTCTTCATCCTTCCCCACTCCTCTCCTCCCCTCCCCTCCCCCTCCCCCTCCTCCTCCCTCCCTCCCTCGCTCCTACCTGCCGCAATGACAGCCCATCCCGCTACCAGCACGTACACATATCTCCAGTCCCGGGTGTACAACTGCCCGGTTTTGTAGTCCATGTGCCTGTCCCGCTCCGGGGTTAGACGGAGGGTGGTCACGGATACCAGCTACAGGGGGGGAAGAGGGGGGCCGGGAGGTTGGGGACCGGAGCGGTAAAATAAGGGGGGAAGCGGGTACGGGGACTATGTACGATTTTTCTATACAGGCGGACCTCAACTGCACGGCAAGTGCACCAATGGTGCAGCCACGTGGGCCCCGGGAGAAACCTGGAAGGAATTACCCTTCCCCCCCCCCACACACACACGGGAGGAGGAAGATCGTTGACTGTATGGCTGTACGGCAAGGCAGCAGCCAGCGGAGAATCCCCTGTTGGAGTAGTCTGTACCTCTCCACGGAGGAGCGGGGGACCCCCCAAGCGGGTTCTGGTCCCGGGTTTGTGTTTCACCACTTGGGGCTACTTCTCCCCCTGCACCTCCTACCCGCTTTCATTACCCCCTCCTCCCCCCACCTCCAACCCCCACCCTCCCACACCACTCCACTGCCACCCGTCTCTTCACAGGCCGCAACTAACACACCCACACACCATTGCCCCCAAACATGATGGCCCCAGTTATCCTCACGCACCTGCGACCAGGTCGCCAGTACGAACCCCGTTCCCCGCCCTATGTTGACCGCCCCGATGCAGCAGGGCCGCATGATGATCGTCAGTACGGCAAGGAGAGCGCACACTCCCGCGTTGGCCACCATGACCTGGGCGGGGGGGGACGGGGGCAGAGAGGGGAAGGAGGGGAACAGCGTGTTCGGATATTTGGAACCATACACACGTATATGGTTATGGTATGGTTATAGTATGCTTATGGTATATACGTATATGTGCAAAATACACATACACACACATGATGCCAGGGAAAGCAACAGGAGAGCCCAGCATGGCCTTCATTTCCTCCAACCCCCCCCCCACAGCTCGGGATGTTCTCACCGACAGCGGGTACGTGTCCGCAAAGAACAGGTTGTAGCCGGCCATTGCCAGCCGCAGCAGCTGTACGACACGGACGTACAACCCCCGGTACTTGATGTCCAGATTCTCGCTGGGGAAGAACACCTGGGGTGGATCCACCGGGTTGACGGTAACGGAAATAACTAACTACATGCAATCTACCAACCACTTGTGTAGTTGGTGGTGATGGTGATGGCTGTGCTGGTGCCCTTGCCAGCAATAGACAGTAATCAAATTGTGCAGTGCCGTGTGGCCGCCGGCAATGCAATGCAGGCCAGCATGTGCTGAATTGCTCATTACCTCCCACCTTGGTCGACCTGTTGACCAGCTAACTAACTAACTAACCGACTGTGAGCACCTCTCCACTCTCCTCCTCCCCAACCATTTCCCCCCCCCACTGCCCAACCTCGAAGGGTGTGAGTGTTGCTCGGGGCACGTAGAGCCCCAGGGCCAACATCGCTGCCACTGCGCCGTACACATGTCGTGGATCTGTCCAGCAGGTGATGTCGGGGTTACGAATCAGAGCTCCGTCCGACAGCCGGCAGTTCACTTGGCTGCAGGGGCCCCCATCAGGGCGCGGAAAGGAGGTGTATGTGTGTGTGGTGTGTGTGTTTTGGGGGAAAGGGGGGCGGAGGGAAGACCGTTGACGGGTGAGACGGGATGTGGATACAGGCCTCTGGGGGTACATACATACATACATACATATATGTACATATGTACAACGTCTATGGCCTTAATGTCCGCCATAGTCCTAATACACCGCTAGCAGGGTCAGGAAGTGCCATCTATCTCTCCCCCACGTATTACACCTCCAGCAATCCTCCTTCGTCCGTACACCGTACTTGTGCACACATCGGCGATCTCCGCCAGTTCCTGCCCGCAGCTCGGGCCTTGTGTAGCTAGCATAACCCCCTCCCCCCCCCGCCCCCCCCTCTAGACGCACCTGAGCAGCCCCGAGGTGATGGTCAGGTACGCCGCCTGCCCCAGGAAGGGCATAATCACCCGCTTTAGCCCCGCGGGGGTCTGGGGGAAAAACACAGCTATCCAAACCACCATGAAGGCCAACAGCGCAAACACCTGAAGGGGGGGAAAGAGGAGGGGGGGAGTGGGGGGGGGGGAGGCGGATATGTGTTTTACCGCAATAAGGGTTGGAGGAGGAATGATCAGGGGTCAGGGCGGTAGGAGGGGAAGGGGGAACAAAGGAGAGGTCGTACAAGCGAGGGTAAGGTGAGGAGGGAAACTTGTAAGGGACAAGGTGTACGGGATTCCGGGTTTGAGTGGCCGATTTTGTAGTGATTGTACGGATATGTAAAGGATACGTCACACTGGGCCGTGATAGGTCTGTCTTTTCAGCCCGTCATTGCGTTCCTTTCCCATCCTTCCTCCTTTTTTCATTTGCCGAGCAAAGGTCTGTGGACCCCCAGTCGTAAGGCCCCTGCATACCCGCAGGGCTCAGTCCCGGGCCACATTTTTACTTGAAGAGCTCTCACCACTAACAACGTGTGATACACTGACATGACGTAGCACCGTACAAGTACGACACAAAAAGCACGTTCCAGTACCCCAACCATTCACCAACCTGCCCATCACCTCCATCCCCCCTCTCGACCCCTTTCATCAACTCTCAAGTAAACAAACAAAAACAAATACACACACATGCACCCCCCCCTGCTTTCCCCCCTCCCCCCACCTGCAGGAAGTACGCTGCGGGCCCCAGGTCCAGTAGCGCCCAGGGGAATATCGCCTTCAGGAGGGACTTCTTGGGGTAGGGGATACTGCGCTGGTAGCTGAAGGCGCACAGCTGCCAGAACTCCAGTACCAGAGTGAACAGCGCGAACACATTCACCCAATGGGCCTATGTGGGGGCGGGGAAGTGTGGCGGGGGGAAGGGACGTGGTTGGGGGGGGGGATGTAGTTCCCGGTACCCTGGTGGCAGAGGTGCTGCAGCTCCCTCCCTCCTCCGCAGCCCTCCCTTCACCCGGGGGGGTGGCCGGGTGGGGTCCACCCGCCGTTTCGTTTCGTGGCGTCTCAACCCCCAACAACCCCCCATGCCCACACAGACCGACCGACCGACAGGCAGACAGGCAGGAAGGAAGGCAGACAGACACACAGACACACAGACAGACACACAGACAGATACACGGACGCACACATGGCCCTACTACCTTCCAGCTGGACAGCGCAGTCCCCCTCCTGAAGTTGGGGAACCTGATGACATCCGAGGGGCGGTACACCTTGAGCTGGCTGGGGTCCCGCCGCAGCTGGGCCACCGCAGCGGCCATACCCGTGAACCCCACCAACACGTAGCACCCGACCAGACTGCCCATCAGCAGCCGGTCGTGTCGGTCACCCGGGGATATCTGTGGACAGAACGGAGGGGCCCCCGGGTGTTGAGATGGGGGGAGGGAGGTGGGGAAATGCTGTTTGGAGCCGCAACGACTAATATGTGACAACAGACCGCTGTACTGGACAGCGGGGAGAAAGGCCAGCAGACACCACCACCACCACCACCACCATCGCCGCATCCTCCCAGCCTTCCAGGCCACCTGCCAGAGAACCCCCCCTCTCCTCCTCCGTACACCCCCCTCCCCCCTCCGTACCTGTACCGCCACCCCGAGCATCACGAAGGGGAAGGCCATCAGGAAGCCCGCCATGGCCAGTGCGAACACCACCCCCACATCTCTGAACACCACCTCCCCGAACACCATCAACATGTCATCAGCGGCACCCCGCAGCTGCTTCCAAGCCATCAGGGCGGCTGTACGGCGGAGACGAGTCACCTCCCTGGCGTGATCCCGAGCCAGGTTCTTCTCGTCAAAAGCGCCCGACTGGTGACAGGGGGGTTAGGGAAGGAGGAGGGGACGGAGGATGAGGGAGAGGGGCAGATGGAAAGCCACCAAGCCAAGGGAGAGCGGGGCTAGGGGGAGAGTGTGTGGGATGGTGGGATGGTGGGATGGTGGGATGGTGGGATAGTGTAAGTGATGAGGGTGGACAGTCAGAAATGAAGAATGGTCCGAACATTCCTAAGCTGGAACAAACGGGGAGAGAGGGGAGCAGCCACCAGCGCTCATCATAACCTGTTCAGCTCCGAGACCACATATCAACCCCAGCATCCGGCTCTATTCGCCTTTCCCCCACCTCTTTTCAGGCACCTGCTGTAACCACCCACCCACCCACCCAACCACCCAACCACCCACCCAACCACCCAACCACCCACCTGCATGACCAGAAACAACGTCTTATCCCACCGGCGCCGCGCGTGTTCCCGCCTCTTCACCGCCCGCCGCAGAGCCCCGCCGAACTGCTTCACACGCTGAGCAACACCCACAGCAGCCGCCATGCCGCCACCGCCGAACACCCCACCCCAGGCGGACTTACGCTCGCCATTTCCACCACCATTACCATTCCCAGCCTCCTCACTCCGCTTGCTGGCCCCCAGCAGCTTCACCAGCTGCACCGCCGCCGTCACCCCGCCACCGCCAGCCGCTCCATCCTTCACCGCCGTCTTCTTCTTCTTCTTCGAGGCTTGTGACGGCGGCTGCGGCTGCTGCTGCTTCCCCTTCGCCGGCGCCGACAGGGCGTCCAACACCCGCTCCGTATCCTCGCTGTCGTCCGAGTAGTAGCCGCTGCCGCCGCCACCGCTGTGGGCCTTACCGCCGTCCTTACGGCCGCCGCCCTTCCCCCCCTTGCCTGATTTGGCACCCCCCTTGCCGCTGGCCCCTCCCGCGTGTACGGAAGCCAGACGGGCGGCGCAACGACGTGCGTTGGACATCAGGCGAGCTCCTAAGGGGGTTACATGTATGTATGTATGTGTGTGTGGGGGGGGGAAGAGAGAGAGGGCCGGGGGGGGACGTGGGATTTTTAGTACAGTAAAGCAGTACAGCAGAGGAGTGCAGTAGGGGGCCGAGGACACCTCCTGGTGTGGGGAGTGGTTGGAATGATGTGTGTGGGGATGTAGTAGTTGGCGGTACGACACATCCAGTTACCCGCATGCTCTTAATTTATAAAAAGTATGCTGTATCGAACTTGATTCAAGTGTAAAATATGAGTGGCAGAATGATTGGCCCAACCCAGCCTATTAATAATAAAATAAAGCTACTAATTTGATCTATACCATTTTCAACCGCTCAATCCTATTACCGCGACATTTAAATAAGATCAAATGATTCCCCCCCTCCCGGCCCCCCACCTGAGTAGGGTATCCCCATCGCCGCCTCCGTCAAATCCTCCCCCCCCCTCCCTCTCCTCTTGAACCTCCTCTACCCGCCCACCTGCAAATGTGGAGTGCAGGGTCCTCTCCTCGGCCAGCTTCAGAGCCGCGCGCAGGGCATCCGGGCTGTGCACCCGCTTGGGCCCCTGCTTCACCCAGAACCCCGAGTCCAGGTCCATGGGGGACATCTTGTCCGGCTCACCGGCAAAGTCCACCTCCTAAGGACCCGGGGGGGGGGGAGGATGGGGCGGGGGGCCCCGGGGGACCAGGACAGGAGTGCGGACATATGTACGTCTGTCTTTATGTGGTCCTACATACGTGTTGATGTTGTACGTGACAAGACGTACATTGGGGGAATGAGGGTGAGGGGTGCATCACCCCTCCGCTTGGTCTTGGCATCAGGT
>NW_003307576.1:72193-73795 GCF_000143455.1 Volvox carteri f. nagariensis
CCCCCTCCCCTTTCCCCCCCCCACACACCCTGGACGCGGCATCCACAGCCTTCTGAATGGCGACATGCAGATCGTACAGTTCGGCATCCAGGGCATCGTCATCATCAGGTCGTACATTGATGGCCCGCTCCAACTGCCGTACCACCTGTGGTTTTAGGATGAGGAGGGCAGCAGGCCATGACATGCAGACAAACAAAGACACACAAACACATAAACCCCCGGTGGGGACGGAAAGGGCCAGGAGCCAGCACGCACCCGACGTGCAAATGGAGATGGATGTGGGGGCACTTCCCAGCTTTTTTTCCCCTGCGTTTGAAATCATTCATTACGGAACCCACACCATCCCCAAGCCCCTGCACAGGGATCACGTGCTCCCTGGTCCCCACCCCCCCGGGACTCATACTCCCATCCGCGCCAATATGGGGCCCCCTCAATGCCCCCCTCGTCCCCCCTCGTCCTTTGCGGGTTGCAGAAACCAAAACCCCGAAAACCCTCCGTCGTACATGTCGGTGATGCAGCAGGTTGTTGGCCACCCGTAGGTCCTCCAGGTAACGGCGCCGCTCCGAAAGCATGGGAACCACCCGCCACGTCAGACACGTCAGTGCCGTACACACCACCAGCAGCACGCGGGAAGACATGTTGCCTGCACGCGGCCCCAACCAGGGGGTGACACAATCAGGGGGTGAGAAGGGGCTCCCCTTACTCGTTCAGCAGCAGTAGCAGTAGCAGTAATAGCAGCAGCAAAAGCAGCGTCCTCCTAGTTCCGAGCCCCCACCATTCTTCCTGTTTAGGAGACAACCACAGCCCCTCTCAACCCCCTCATAACTTTCCAATCCTCATCCCCCAATTCCCACACATACATAAATTTGGGGGAACACCAAGAAAATGCCAACGAACACACACAGGTTGCCCCCACTCACCACCAGTCTCTCTCCCCCTAACCCCCCCAACATACACACAACCCCTCCCAGCCCCCCCACCCACCCGCCAGCAGTCTCCTCTCCATCCACATGTCCAGTCTCTGACCCAGGGTGGGGGCAATACCCAGCTTCCCCGCAGCCCCCTCCGCCTCCAGTACGGCAGCCCCCACACCCCTGAATGCCACACGGTGCTCGGCAATGGAGGCGGGGCTGGAGCGGGGGGCACCACCCAGGCCAGGGCCCGGGACCTGGGGGGAAGCCCGGGGTGGTGTACGACAAGAAAGGGGGGGGGGAGAATACCAATGGGTGCTTATCAACACGATGGTGCAAGAAGTGGTCACCAGCATGGTCAACCGCAGATACATCTACACATACATACGAATGCACGTGTTCCATGAAAAGAGAGAGGGAGAGAGAGAGAGAGACAGGTGACGAGAGGGGGTAGACATACAGACATACCTTGAACAGCGGGTGTAGATCCGCCCCCAGGGGCAGCACCTTGGCCACCCGCACTCCGAGAAGCAGCGACCACAGCCTCCACAGGACACCCATCACACCACCGCCTCCCCCACCCCCAAAACGGGAGCCGGGGGGCCGCCGGGCACCACCACCGCCACCACCGCCAGCAGTTCTACTAATGGCAGCTGTGTCCTTCCCCCCCCGGCTGGCGGCCCCAGAAGGA
>NW_003307576.1:74155-75233 GCF_000143455.1 Volvox carteri f. nagariensis
CCTTGGAAACACACACACAAATACACACATGGAATATCCCCACCCACCCCACCCCCACCCCCACCCCACCCCCACTCTCAGCTGCTATACATTTCCAGCTCCAACCCCTTGCACGCACCTGCAAATGTTCGCCAGGAAGGCCAGTGCGGCCAGGTGGGCAGCGGGCTTGCGGAGACACACCTCCACCTCAGCACCCGCACCGTACCGCGCCAGCTGCCGTACACTGAGCAATGGCCTGACATGGTGAATAGCCGGGTGTGTGAGCCGCTTGAAACGGCCGCCCTTGTCCCTCCTCCCGCCTTTGCCGTCCTTGTCCCCCTGAGCCCCCTCCTCCTCCTCCTGCAGCTGCAGCTGCTGCAGCTGAGGACCTCCCGCTGCCACCACCACCGCTGCCGTACCGCCACCCCCAGTGGCACCGCCCGTCACCGATGCCGCCATTGTACTACTGCCCTCCACCGCCTGCTTCGCTCCTCCTTTGCCGTCCTTCCCTGCAGTGCTTCCCTCGCCCTCACTGAAGCTCTCATCGCTGTCTACGTCCTCGACTGGCACGTCACCACCCTCTGCGGCCGCTGCAGCGTCATCACCGCCGCCGCCCGCCCCCGGCCCCGCGGTAGAGGGCTTCCCCCCCTTCTTGCTGGGCCCCCCATCTTTGAGCTTCACTGGCCGACTGAACCTCCGGAGAAGAGCGGTCAGAGTGCCCTTCTCATCTCGATCCACACACGCCAGCAACTCCTGGGGATAGGTGGGGGGAAGGGGTGGGGGTGGGGAGGGGTGTTGGAGGAGGGGTGGGGGGAGAGAGGTCGGGGGAGAGGTGGCGGTTGTGACGGTTGTTGTGGTGGTGGCACCACCCATCCTCTCCTTCCCCACTTCGGCAGCTTCCGTACACATCTCCTGTTGGGATCCCTCAGACCCGATGATGCGTTCATATCCCTGACCCAGCTACGCCCAATACCCCGCAGCCTGCCAGCCCCTCCCCCGCCCCCGCAAACTCACATCCCCCCCATACCTGCAGTGCCACGTCGATCTTGTCCAGGTAATTCTGGTAAGCAGTTGCAAGTCGCACAAGTAGCTCCAAAAC
>NW_003307576.1:75623-79578 GCF_000143455.1 Volvox carteri f. nagariensis
GGGGGGGGGTGTAACGAGCAGGAGGAGGGTGGGCGGGGGGGGGTTCCCGACGCATGGAGAAAGGAGGGCAGTGTGCGGGTTCAGGGGGCCAAGGGACCTTCCCCCTCCACACACACACAAACCGCCCAGTCCCCACCTGCTCTGCCGACGGCGGAAACTCCCCTCCAAACGCCCTCAGTCGGGACGCCGCCAGCCGCCTCTGTGCCGTACCGATCATGTAGTGGGCGGCTCCCGCCACCGAGGGCACCACCATTGCCGTACGGGCCCCCGCCCGCCAGCTGCGTGTGAGCAGCTTGAGCAGCTCAATCTCGTACTCTGAAGGGGTGGGGGGACGTGTGTAACAACATCAACATGTAGGGTTGAGTACTCTGAAGGGACTAGTGTTAGGTGGAGGGGGGGGGAGCGAACCGGGAGCAGGATTCCTGCGCACCACATGCTGCTTTTCGTACCTTGTTTCAAATCATACGCATATACATCATTGAAGTCATGCATATGTACATATGCATGTTTATGTATGTATGTACATATGTATGTCCTCACCCAGGATGATCTCAATGTTGGTGTCCCCGAAAATGGTCTTAATGGACTCCCTCTGAATGATGGGGACACTCTGATCAACAGCCGCCACCAGCGGGGAGATGACCTGGTCCACCAGGGCCTGATGGGGGGGGAGGGGGGAGACATGATAACGGAACAGAGCCAGTAATGGAAACTACAGTCCAGGTTTGGGGGAGTTCGGGCTTGCATGTTATGACGGCACATGTGTATGTACGACACAACTAACATCAACGGACAACTCCCAACACACACATAGATTCTCCACATCTCCTAAACCCCCCACTCCCCCCTTTCTGCCCCCCTCGTTCCCCCCCACCCATTCCCCCACTCCCCCCACTCCCCCCGCTCACTCACACTGCCGTACCTGCATGTCCATCACAAACGCCCACACCTCCTCCGCAGCAAGTCGCAGTGCACCCGCACAAAACACCTCATCCAGACCCCCCACGGGGGGGGCCACACCCGCCCGCGCAGCCCCCTCGCTGGCAATGTCCAGCGCCAGCGCCCCCACCGCGGTGGCCACCTCCTCAGCACAGTCAGCCCCCAGCTGCGTCACAACATCCGCCAGGCTCCGGCCCCTCAGCAAGGGCGAGGGACCCACCATAGGGCCCACCAGCTTCTCATCCCCCTCGCACAGCACCTCCCCGTGGGCCGCACACCGGTTGCTGGAGGACAGGTCGACCAGCAGCTCCAGGAGGGTGGTGTCGCGAATATGAGATCTGGATTTATGAGGGGTACGCCGGAGGTGAGGTGCCCGAGATGTTGCGCGGGAGGGCGGGAGATGGGTTTTAAGATTTTCACATTCATCCATTCATTTTCATCCAAATTCTTTTATTTTTCCTCCCAGAGGAGGACGTGAAGGAAGTCGTCCAACGATAGAGAGGTGCGTGTGCTCAACTCCAACTTCAACCGCTAACTACTAACTGTCCAACCATTGCGAAGTATCCCTGCCGACCCACCTTCCACCACCGCCTGGCGAGCTGTCCAGCAGGCCCCCTCCCCCCCCACCCCCCTTGGCGGACCCCGTGTGAACCACCCCGGAAAGCGCCTGCAGCCAGGAACGGGGGCCGTGGGGGCCAAAAGCGGCCGCCGCCGCCGCCGCCGGACTCTCCCCCTCCCGGTCTTGCTGGTAGCTGTTGCCGTAGTAGCCTCCCCCCCCCTGCTGCTGCTGCTGCTGCCCCCCGAACAGCGCCCCCGGCTCCGTGAGCCCCCGCATGACGGACTCCAGGGCGGTGCGCTCCGCCGCCTGCCAGGAAGTCAGTCCCGGTGCTCCCCCCACCTTGCCGCTGGCGGCCACGTAGCCGTCGGCCTGCGCGTCCTGAAGGTACCTGGGCGGACGGGCAGGAGGAGCGGTGTACGGCAATGATATAGATTAGGGAGTTGGGAAAGGGGGACGCATGGGGCAGGAGGGAGGGTGGTGCAGAGAAAGGTGGTTCAAGGGGCGGTGGAAGGAATCTGAAGGGGAGTGGAGGAGGCGACCCCCACCGGCGTTTATGCTCCTGTCCATGCATGCACCTCCCGTCCTTACCTGGCTGCCGTACGCAGGTTGCCGTACACGATCCACGCACACCTCTGCACCTCGCTGAGCTCCTCCTGTGCGATGTTGTCCAGCCCGGCCAGTGCCACGAGGGGGAGGGCGGAGCCGGTGGCTCCGAAACCCAACACACCTAGGGGGCAGGGGCGGGTGAGCGGGGGGTCACGGGTGCACGAGGGCCTTATGCAATGAGGGGGCAGTTCGAGACCACATGGAGGCGGCAGGGAGAGGAGGGACGGGTAAACGGGACTAATAATCCCCCAAGAAAACCCGATAAAGACTTTCCGTACTTGATCATTTCCGTACTCGCCTCTCCATTTGGGACATGTGCACACACAGACACACACGTCTGAGTGAGTGATTATTTTATTGTCGTACATCTCCCCCCCCCGTTTTCCCCCCTTCGGCAACTCAGCCGCGCAGCGCCGTGCGGCATAGCTCTCACCTCCCAGGGCACCTAACGCCCTGGCACCCAGCTGTCGTACAGCTGCTATACCCGCCGCACTGCCTCCCCCGGGCCCCTTGCCCGCCTTCACGCCGCCACCGGTGGGCGGGCCTGCCGCTGCGGCTGCCGCCCTCTCAGCCTTCACACTTGCACCCTGCAATGCCAATGTTGGGAGGTGGGGACATATGTGTGTACGGGAGTTTGGGGTTTTACCGTCTAACCAACTGCCCATTCGGTTAACCCCCCTCTCCCAAATTGATGAACCCTAAGTCCATCAGTCGGTGCGGGGGTTAGTTGTTACGGCTGAGCACTGGCCGCAGGGGGCATGAGGGGTGGGGGGAGAGGGGGGAGGACGAGAGAAACGAGGACAAACAACACTACGGAAAATCTGGTATCACGCCACGTCATGTCGCACCGTACAATGCCACGTCATGTCGCACCGTACAATGCCACGTCATGTCGCACCGTACAATGCCACGTCATGTCGCACCGTACAATGCCACGTCATGTCGCACCGTACAATGCCACGTCATGTCGCACCGTACAATGCCACGTCATGTCGCACCGTACAATGCCACGTCATGTCGCACCGTACAATGCCACGTCATGTCGCACCGTACAATGCCGTACCTGTCGTGCTGCTGCCGCCGCCTCCCCGTCTCGATTCCTGTGAGGATAGAGAACCGCCGGGGCCGTTAGTACGGTTTTAGGTTTTACCGTTTTTGAACCGGATCAATTCCGCACTGATTTATTTCCCTTCCCCTTCCTCCAACAAGAAGTAGGACAAGCCTCGCCACCCCCCCCTTCGCACCCCGGAGGTCGTTCCATCTGATTATACTGTCCCCATCAGCTCCCGCCCCCCCCCTTCCCCATCCTCTACCCCTCCCACTTCAGGCACCTCCACCCCCCCACACGCCCTCACCTGAGTTTCCTGAGAGCGTACGCCTGGTCCCAGAACGCCTGGGACAGCTGCCCCTGAGCCACCGCCCGGTTGGCTCGCTGCCAGCCCCCTCCAGTCGCAACCCCCCCTGCTGCTGCTACTGCTGGTTGAGGTAGGGGTAGACTGGGGCCCGTAGCTACTGCGGCCGTACTGCCACTGCCACCCGCCGCCGGATCACCTACAGCGCCGTCCTCATCCTCACCCCCCCCATCCGGCAGCCCGGCAGCAGCCGCAGCTGCCGGGGGCCCCCTGCTACTGCCAGGTCGCTGCTGAGTGGAGGGAGAGGTCGCGGGGTCGGCGGTGAGTGGTTCCGGAGCCAGCAGTCTGGGCCCTAGGAAGTCCCCTCCCCGGTGCCGCAGGTAGGCGAGCAGGAACTCCCGGTACGCCACCTCGCCATCATCATTGGTATCCAGCTCCTGTGTGTATGTATGTATGTGTGTTGCAGCGGTCTAGTTGGTGTTTGGGGGTGAGGTTAGTG
>NW_003307576.1:79657-81986 GCF_000143455.1 Volvox carteri f. nagariensis
GTGTGAGTCGAACAGGGTCCCCACCACCCCCGCCTCCTCGGTCACGTCCGGGGGGGAGCCCCAGGGCAGCCACCTGCGTGTGTGTGTGTGTATGTGTGTGTGTATGTGTGTGTGTGTGTCTTAGTGACCTGGTCCGTGGGAAGAAGCTAGGACGCCATGTACTTACAAATGTATGTATGTATGTATGTCACATCCATATACAAACAATAAAGAGAGAGGACACCAAAGGCACCAAGGAAAACAAAGACACTGCCGTGCCACGTAATGCCGCCGGCGGGAGACAGGAAGAGCGGAGGGGGGAACCACACTTGTGTGTGGGGGGGTGGGGGGGTGGGGTGGGGTGGGGGGAGATGATTTGTATGAGGAGGAGGGTAGTACTGGTGGAGGGCGATCAAAGCAGTTGGACCCCCACCGCCGTACACGCCGTCAAGTCCTCCCTTTGTTGCATGAGCCTTTGCCATGTATGCGACACCACACCACACCACACAACACGAGATCCTAGGCACAAGCCTGAGCCATTTGCCTTTTCCTACATCCCCCCACCTAGCACCCCTCCTTCCCCCCCCACCTAGCACCCCCCCTCCCCCCCCTCCACCTGATCGGCCCTGGTCTCCGGTGCAGCACCACCGCATGCACACCGGAGCCCCATGTCGTACCCGCCGCATGCGGGTCGGCGCGCTGCAGCCCCCGCGGCAGCCGACTGAACACCAGGCTGAAGAACGGCAGCGCCACGGAGTCATGGCGCTGCGGCACGGAGGACCAGCCCACAGACCCCGCCTCCCACAGGGACACCGGCAGCAGCGCCAGCAGCGAGGGCGCCCCACCGCGACCCGGCCTGGAGGCACCTCCGTAGCCGTTACGGGCCCCCGACATCACCAACGGCGTCGTCACAGCTCGTTCTAAGTCCTCACGGGAGCGGAAACGGCAGTAAGCCATATGTGCCGTGGTGGAGGGTGTGGCGGGGGCAGTATCCTCAGTGCTGGCAGCAGCGACGGCGGCGGCGGCAGATGCAGCGGCCAGGGTAGGTGGCTTGTACGGCAGTACGAAGGGTCGGTAGTCAAAGTCGTGTTGTTCTTGTAGCAGCACTGATAACGTATCCAGCTCCATGTCCTCAAGGGCGGGGCCGCCCACCACTGCCCAGAACTGCTCCTCATAGCTCCATCGCTCCAGGGCCTTACATACAAGTAGACAGACACACATACATATGTACGCACACAAGTACGGGGAGGAAAGGGCGGGCGGATGGGGGGCGGTAACAGGGTTTCAGGAGACGGAGTGCAACGCAACAGGGGATAGAGCTAGCAGGGAGAAGGAGGAGCAAGAGGAAGAGGATGAGGAAGTTCTTCTCCCACCTAACTCATCTACCTTACTTCCCCCCCCCCCACTGCCCCCCACTCTCCCCCACTCACTCACCTGGCAGGAAGCCTCATGCTCCAGCAGCACCTCCACCAACAGGGGCTGGAACTCCACCACGCCGCTCAGCAGGGCCAGAGTCCGGGCATCCGCACGGCGACCCCGGCACGTGCCCCACACCAGGCGGCGAGCCAGGTTGGCGTCTGAGGCCAGACTGCCGTACGGAGGGGAGAAGAAGGGAGGGGAGAAGAAGAGAGGGGAGGCATGTGAACGGGGAGGCGGGTCAACTTACGGTTGTAGGCAATCGCATTGCATACATACAGGCAAACACACCTGGGAGTACGGCAGGTACCCGGTATAGCCCCCTCCGCTTGCCTTAGACCCCCCCTCCCCCCCTTTCCCCCCCCCGCCCCCACCTGAGCAACTTGGCCTCCACCTCCCGCCGCACATCCGGGGACACGTCCCCCCACATCAGCAGCTCCAACATCACCTGGATGGAAGATAACCAGGAGGACGTGTACGAGCAACACGACATCCGTACCATACGCAAGACCACATCCTGGTGGGGGGAGGGGGCGGGGCAAACCCAAGGGAGAGAACCAGGGTATGAGACCGTCGGGGCGGTGAGGGCCCCTGGCAAGGCGGGGCGGGGAGAGCTTGCAGCGGTGCCCCGGGTAGAGGGAGGATAGCTGTACGGACAGCGGGCATCGTGTCGGGAGGGTACTGGTGTAGGGGGGTGGGGAGAGACCACAATCAGCAAACACCCAGAGGTTCCCCGGAGGGCCCCCATACACACAAAACCTACACAGGTGAGCCAACCACCACATTGCGGTTGTCCACCCCACACCCCGAACCCACCTCCCCACCCCTAAGCCCCCTAAGCCCCCTATGCCCCCTAAGGACCACCTGCATCTCAAAGGTGCTCCTCAGTGGCCACTTGCGTCTGAGCGGCGGAACCAGTGGAGGCGGGAGGCGG
>NW_003307576.1:82119-83715 GCF_000143455.1 Volvox carteri f. nagariensis
GGGGGGGGGGAGGGGGGAATCAGGGGGTTAGAGGACAGGTAGATCACCGCCACCGCCAGCCGCACCACCGCCAGGCCAACCACCACAGCAGCCGGAGTGGTGAACAAAGAGGAGGGGGCAGGGGGAGCAGAGGACACCGCCGCAGTGAGAGGGGTAACCCCCACACACCATAACACTGTCCACCTACAATCACCACTACTACTGCCACTCGGCTATGTAAGCACCAATGCAAATTAATACAGCGCTTATCACATACATACACACAAACATACATACAGGCAGGTGGCTGGCAGAAGTTAAGGCCTGACTTCTGCTCCCGGAGGTTCCGGGTTCAAGTCCGCCTGCCGACTTCTCGGTGTGTAAGGGGTGTTGAAATGGGAGGTGGCCCCCCATCTTGTGGACGGTGTAGGAAGTGATTATATCAATTTGCGAGCTGACCAGGAACTAAGTTGAGGCGCCGTTGATCCGCTAGATTTGGATGGATGCTGGTGGTGAGTTGCTGAACCCAACGAATACATTCTGAAGTCGGATGGGGTGAATGGATTAGGGTGCCCCTCTAGCAGGGGAGAGCAGGGAACTGCCTCGGGAAAGGGGGCCGCTGGTGAAGCTACACCACCCTGTAACAACATACATACATACGCACTCACCCGTGTGCCAGTGTATTCCATTGCGCAGTGAAGCTGATGCAGCTGCAATCCGCCTTAGTGTTGCGATCCACCTGCGGATGACAAATGAGATGTGGGTGCGAGGAAGGGGCGTTGAGGGGGGGGGAGGATGGGGTCGCTCATGGACCCATAGATAGGTTGGGGCTGTTCCTGGGCGTTTGGGGGTTGAATGCCTATCTTGTGTATGTATGTATGTATGTATGTGCTTGTCAAGGGAATTGTAAGCAGGGAAATGAGGACGTGTAATGTTCGGGTCCCAAGCCTACATAAATACCCCCCTCCCTCAAACCGCCAGCCACCCCACCTCACCCACCTGTTCCAATATCTTCTGGCACAGGGGGCTGTTCAGAACCTGGTAGCGAGGGGAGCAGGGGGAGGGGGAGTGGGCGGGGGAGGGGGGGAGAAAGGGGGGAGAAGGGGAGAAGGGGAGAAGGGAAGTTGGAGGGGGGAGGGGAGTTTGGAGGGGGAGGGGGAGGAGGATGGAGTTGTAATTCCGCATAAGGAGATACAGACATATAGACGTACGGAGAAACCCTCACCTTCTCTCCTCTCCCCCACCACCCTAGGGTGCCCCCCTTCCCCCGCTCACCTCCTTCACCTCCTCAATGTCCTGCTTACTGAGAGGTCGGCCCCCCAGGTCTCGAACGTCACTCTCGTCCTCGTCGTCATCCTCACCCTGCGACAGACAGACAGACGGACAGACAAACAGACAGACAGACAGTTAGGCCCGCCCAGGCATACAGCACACCCATGAAGGTGATATGTTCATGTATCTACTACCCTACCCCGACACGCCACCATCAGGACGCAGGTTGCAATAATCCATTCAAGCCCCCGACCCCACCGCCCACAGCTCTCCCCCGAACCCGCTAATGGACAGCGGTGGACCCCCCATTTCCCCCACAACAACACACGTGCCCCCACCCCCCAC
>NW_003307576.1:84031-87516 GCF_000143455.1 Volvox carteri f. nagariensis
TCGTTGCACGGGGCTTTCCTGCCGCAATGCTGCATAATAGGTCTTGCCGTACTCTGCCCAAGTAACAAATAATAATAACTAATGACTAAATATCCAACGGCCCCGCTATCTCACACACACACACACACACACACACGAAGGCGGGCCTCTACCCCGGCGCACACTCGTGTTGTGACGCTCTACATACACACGTACATGTACGGTCGTGTCGTACAGGGTCTGAAGATTGAGGTTCTTGGTCTTCCCTTCCTTCGAGTCAGTCAGCGCCGTCAGCAAGAACAGGCGCAGGAACCTGTGTGACAGGGGGTAGGGAGGGGGGTAGGGAGGGATGGATGGAGGGAGGGGGGGTAGGGAGGGGGGTAGGGAGGGGGGAGGGAGAGATGGAGGGAGGGGGGGAGGGAGGGGGGGAGGGAGGGGGGGAGGGAGGGGGGGAGGGAGGGGGGGAGTAGTGACTCCCATTCACACATCCACCCAAACCATCGCCATTGTAGACACACACTAACTGTGTCCAAATGTGGCTGAAATGATACATAGGGAGGGGCAATCACAGTTTCCATTGGTTGTGTCAGTATTGTTAGTTGTACTTGCAGTTGCTTTAGTTGCATTGGTTGGCTGGTCAACTGTACTACTGGGACATAAATACATACACACACAGACACACGAGAGGGCCCCCTACAGTGTTTTTTTTTAAGTAATATATTCCTTATTAGGAATAAAGAGGCCATTTTGGCCTTTGGAAAAAGGGAATGAATTGAGGCCGATCCGTACATTTTCATTCCTCCACCCCAAAACGTCCATTGCTGCCAGATTGCTCCGTAGTGTGCAGAATTTAATATTATCGATCATAGAACAGATATGCGGGGCCGTAAGAAGGTCAAGCCCGTGAGTCAACGCGGCATAGCAGAATGTATGACCGGTCCTTACATAGCCAAACACGCAAAAGGCAACGACTTGAACGCCGAACAAACACCAAAAAAGCAAGATAAGCCTGGAATTTTTCCCTGATAAAGGCGTTTGGGACGGCGGTGCTGTTGTCGGTAATGCATCGGCAATGGTGTTGCTGCCAGCGGCGACCGATGACACGGGCGCCATTACCCCTGACTTCCATGGCGGTTGTGATCAGCATAAGCGCAAGCTGTCACCCAATCAGCTCGACAACAACGAATGCGGCGAGGCGCCCAACCCGAGCGCTCGCAGTGCCAAGCGGGCTCAGACACAAACAGTGCCAGAACTATCGATGCATGTGCATGAAGAGTGCGCACATGAACGAAAACGCGCCAGCGCCCCACTCTTAAGGAATACATTACGGCGACGCTAGCAACTTTGTTACTTAGGTCGGAATAAATTGAGACCCCCCCTAAATGAAAAAAAAATCACTGGCCCCCTACCTGTCCACCCAGCCAGTAGTCCACCACCCGGGGGGTGACGGCATCTGGCGCCAGTTACCCCCCACCTTGCGAGCCACGTCCTGCATGCGGCCTGCATTTGCATGAGGGGATAGGGAGGGGAGGGGAGGGGAGCGAAGGGGAGCGAGGGGGAGAGCGGTGAAGAATAAGCGGGTGATGCGAAGGAGGGAGGAGGGGAGCGAAAGGACGTGACAGGTGTGTGTGTGTGTTGGGGGGGGTGGCCGACAAAGTTCCCCCACTGAGTTAATGACTCCATTAAAACAGCGTGGCCGTCTGGCGGGCTACCTGACCCTACCTACCTACCTACCTGCAACTCCGACCAATGATCCACTCCTACCACGATATTGGAGCTGTCAACACAACTCCTCCGTGTGTGTTTTGTTCCCATCCTTATCCTCCCCTTTCCCCCCCTTCTATTCTACACTAACAAAGGCACACATTCTACAGCGGTGCAGCTCCCCCCCCCCCAACCCCCCGAACCCCCTGGTCCCCCCCCCTGGGTGTTTCGCGCGGCTACAGGAACAGCTGCAGCATCAGATGCCGTACTTGGCCATTTACATACACCCTACCTATACTGTTAATATCATAATTCTCTTGCAGTTGATGCCGTACTCTGTACTACACAAACTTACTTTTGCACATGACCCTATTACGCGATCTAAATTTGGTCGGCCCCTGCAGCGGCACCTCCCGCTCACCAGCCATCTTTTGAACCTCCTCCATCCGTACGACATCCGGGTTACGCATCCAGTAGCCAAACTCAGTCGCCCGGGTGTGTGCGGAGGGGTAAGTAGCCGTACGACGAGACCGAACACCGCCACTGCTCGTGTCGTCAGCGCTGCAGCCCTCTGGTGCGGGTGTAGCACCCGCCGCTGCCGTACCTGCCACTGCGGCGCCACCACTGCTGTCCGCCAACATCTGTGGCTCATCCACCGTCGACCTCCCCCCGCCCCCTCCCCCTCCCCCTCCGGACCCCACTTCCTCGATGTCAATGGGTATGGTCCGCATCAACGTCAGCGCATGGAGCTCCAATGTGAGTGTACGGCGGGTGTAGGCGAACGAAAGCCGGAAGCCAAAACTACGGGGCCTGAGGAAAGGGGGGAAAAGGGGGGGAAAGGAGCCGTACGATAGGTACGGCAGGTTTAGAAGCGGTGGAAAGAGTGACAGGTTGCATGAAACGGGGTTTTGTAACGTGCGGTGGTGGTGACCAGTGGCACTTGGGAAACATGTGGACACTGCACTGTACTACCGCCGCCCCGCCCCGCTCCCTAACACACACGAACATATATACATACATTCGTTCGGTCGGCAGGAAGAGCCCCCCAGTTGCGACTTCGTTTATGTTAGGAGACCAACGGGCATAGATCCCGTCTAGTTGGAGCGCCAAACAAGCGCTGTTGCGTGCCGGCCGTCGTTTCCCGTGCGGCCTGACCCGGGGGCGGAGTGCATGAGACTAACCAGCCGTATGCACCCGCCCCCCGCGCTGTGCTTCGGCCCTGGGCCCCCGGCTTTTCAGCCCACAGTGTAATCAACGTCATACATACATACATACATACATACATACATACATACATACATACATACATACATACATACATACATACATACATACATACATACATACATACATACATACATACATACATACATACAGCGCTGTTGCGTGCCGGCCGTCGTTTCCCGTGCGGCCTGACCCGGGGGCGGAGTGCATGAGACTAACCAGCCGTATGCACCCGCCCCCCGCGCTGTGCTTCGGCCCTGGGCCCCCGGCTTTTCAGCCCACAGTGTAATCAACGTCATACATACATACATACATACATACATACATACATACATACATACATACATACATACATACATACATACATACATACATACATACATACATACATACATACATACATACATACATACATACATACATACATACATACATACATACATACATACATACACGCACCTGAACAGGTCCGTTACATTCCACCCGGACTCCCCGGGTAATATGGACAGGAACAAACCATCCACGGCCGTGTAGGTGACACCGGCGGGCAGCCGGACCTGGGGGAAGGGGGAGGAGGG
>NW_003307576.1:88420-107742 GCF_000143455.1 Volvox carteri f. nagariensis
GGGGGAAAAATGGCGAATGAGAGATAGAGATTGAGAGATTGATAGCGATGGAGCAGCGGAGAGGCTGAACCACCCCATTGCACAAAATGCCACCCACATCCCCACCCACCATTCGTCACACGCTGCGACAGGAACAGCGGGTACATGCCGCGCATCATGAGGTCATCCAGCACCTCGTCCTCATAAGGCCCCCAGGCCGGAGTCCCACTGCCCAGCAGCTGCGCCGCCCGCGCCTTCTCCTCCGCCCGCTTGCCGGGGTCCCTCCCCACCAGCCCCGCCTCCTTGAGCGCCAGCATCAGGGCCTTCTGGATGGCCGTGTCCATGGAGCTGATGGTGAAGGGGGACAAGGTGGCGCACGCCTCACGAGCCGCCCTGTCCGCGTAGGTGACGTAGTGGTTCCCTAGGGGGGGTGGGGGGGTGAGGGGGGGTGGGGGAAAGACGAACCACACGCGATTTAAGCTGCTGCCAGGGTAAGAAAGTAGCAACCGAAAGAACTGACCGAAAGGCGTCCGTGGCGACTGTGACGACTGTAACCTCGGGATGACGACTGTAACCTCGGGATGAAGATTTGACGTAGAAGTAGGAAGTCCTACCTACCTAAGCCGCCAGAAATAATATAGCCAAACCGTAAACTAGGAGGTGTAGAAAAAGTAGTGAAGGCGGCGAGAAAAAAGTTTGACGTAGAAGTTGCGTAAAGTTGCTGACCAGGAGAGAAAGCTGCATTGCTGATACTGAAGGGCTGCCGGTATGCAAGTGTTCCTCCCAACCCCCCAAAAAAACTAGAACGCGCGACTGACCCGACCGACCCAAACTAAACTATTCCGGCTGGGTGGGGGGGGTGGGGGGGTGGGGGGGTGGGGGGGGTCGGGGGGGTGGGGGGGTGGGGGGGTGGGGGGGTGGGGGGGGTCGGGGGGGTGAGGAGGCAGAGGGAGGGTGTTGGGTGTTGGGAGGAGGGTTTATATACATACATACAAACATACATATCCTTTTCCTGCCTTGAGCGGTTCACCCGCTCCCCCCCCCTCCCAACCCCAGGCACCCCATCCACCACCCCACCCGGCATCTCCTTCTGCAGCAGCAAGGTGGCCGTCCGCGGCATCTCCTCCACAACGTTGGTCGCAGTGGCCTCGTGCAGGATGGCCATCAGCGCCTCACGCACCTCCGCCGGCGTGTGGTGGAGAATCAGGTACAGAATACCGTCACCCAGCCTGAACACAGAAATATCAGTATATGGAACATGTCCGTCGGTATGTCACTCCATTGGGGAGCTCCAAGCCTACGCAGCTATACATGCACAACGACACATACACACATACATACGTACATACACATGACCCTGTACTCTAAATTCCCCCTTCCCCCCGCCCCCCGGTGCGTTTGCGCTCACTTGCTCAGTCGAGCTCCTGGAGTAAGACTGTTGTTCAGCAGGAAGTGATAGACGGACATGTTGCCGTCCACCTGCATACCCGTACCCGGACCGGTCTGGTCCTGGTGCCGTACACACTTGTAGTACCGCATGTGCCGCATCACCGCGGCAGTCAAGGGCGTCAGCTTGTTCTTTTGACGGCTGCAGCAGCACCAGCCGGGGGGGGGAGGCAGGGTTGGAGGGGCAGGGGGGAGACATCTCTTTCTGCACTCCCAAGACGGCGAGGTGGAGGTGGAGGTGGAGGTGGTGGGTGCGCGGGGAGAGGGGAGAGGGGGCAAAGGAGATGCAGAGGGACAGGACAGCACTAACAACCTCTGGCAGCCCAACGATCAACCGACGATCCAACCAACCAACCGACGTAACAAAGCCGCTTTATTACGTCGGTTGGTTGGTTGGATCGTAGATGTACCGTCTTTATTTCCCATACCACGATATCCACACACAGACAGACAGACATGCGAGGAGACAGAGAAACAAACAGACTAACTGACTGACAGACGTTCCCCCTCAAGCTACCCGTCAAGTTGCGAGGGGCTCGCACTCACAGCTTCTTCCATTCCGCTTCGGGCACCGCCAGCAGATCGTCTCCCATCGCGCCGTACAGCGGCCTCCACGGCCTCCCCCCAGAGGATGACGTGTCACTGTCTGAGCCACCACCGTCACTCTCTTCCACCTCCTCCTCCTCCTCCTCCCTGTCCTCCTCATCTTCTTCTTCTCCACTGCCACCCCCTTTCTTCCTCCCCTTCTTCTTCTTCCCCTCCTCCTCCTCCGTCTGCTGCTGCTGTTGCAGTGTGTCCTCTCTCCCGTCGCGGGTCCGCCACGCCCCCTCCTGCCCCTCGAACATCAACAGAAAGGGCCCCAGCACCTCGCCGCTCCGGAACCGCACGTGGTTATCCAGTCGTGCGGCGGTGATCGGCTCCGCAGTGGTGCTAACGTGGTCGGCCACGACCGTTACGGAGGCGCCTGGAGGGGTGCAGGGGGGGGTGGAGATGAGGGTGCTTGGAGGTGATGGTGGTTGTGGTGATGATGGGGGGATGGGGGTTAAAAAGGCTCCATGAACATCAGGGTTGTGGAAGTATCTGTACGGATACATGCACACACACGCACACACGCACGCACACAGACATGCACATACGTGTACAAAGCCCCCCCACACACACACACCGCCACTCCCCACCCCACCTTTCTCCAGCAGCAGCGCCACAACGGGCGGACTGGAGGTGAGGGCGGCGGCCACCAGGGGGGTGCTGCCGTACACGTCCTGGGCGTCAACACGGGCTCCCGCACCTACCAACAACTGCACGATCTGCGCAGAGCAAAGTCAACAGGAGTTCTTTAAACAGCTTTTTTTAACGATTAAATAGCGAATTTCCTAATCCAAAGGATCATCACACTACGACATGCATGCCCGTATATTTCACACCATCTCAAACACTCATAACCGTGGTCCACATCTTTCTATATCCACATGCCCTCTAATCGTCCGTTCACCCGCATGGAGCCGGTTAACCCGCCAGTTAAAACCCTAAACCCCTAGGGCACCCCCCCAACCCTCCCCAACCCCCCCCCTAAACCACCTGCAGCTGCGCGGTCAGGCTCCGCTGCATGGCGGCGCCCTCGGTCTCCCCGAACTCCTCATGTACGGTAGGGCCCCGGTTGATCATCGGATACAACCAGAACTGCTCGTACTCCTGCTCTTTAACAGGTTCGGATCCAGGTTTGGCTCCGGATCCAGATCCGGATTCGCCAACATCGACCGCCGTACTGTTACCCAGCACCAGGAGCTCCTTGCCCCCCCCGGTGCCGCTCGGGGAGGTGGCGGTAGCGGCTGTAGCTTCCGTGGGCAAGTACGGCGCGCAGTTCCGTAAGCTCTAGCTCATGCGTGGGCAGGGGTTTTTACAGGCGGGGACATTTCAGGATTGGACTGGTTTATGGAGTCAAAGCGCCGTACAGACATGTACGACATGTACAGAATGCAGGTCCGCACCATAGGTATAGATACATACATACAACAATACAAGTAGAATGATTTCCTCAGGTACACGTGCAACAGTGAACAGATATTGTCAATGAACAATTAGTCAGTCGTACACGTACGGAATGCCGTACACCGAACCCACCGGATGTAGCGTCTCGGGGTCGAAACGGAATGGCTCCCCCGACACACAGCACCGCAACAAAGAACCCTTGTGCCGTACATAAAGGGGGCCACAGGGGGGGCAAAGGGGAGGGGAGGGGGAAGTACGCGGTGGGATAGAAGTGACCGTGAGTGAGTGAGGGAGACACGTGCCGTACAACACATACATAGCTCATGTACTGCAGGCAGACGAATGTCGCCATCTAAAAAAGGGGCATTGGATGAGAAAGAGAGGGCTCCTGATGCACCAGCACCACCACCACCACCACCAGTACAGACGGACAGACAGACACACGCAATTACACGCACACACACATACGCACTTGCACGCATACACACAAACACACATACACACATACACACACAAACACACATATGTGTATCGCTCACCTTTGCCAGATCACTCCAGGCCACCGAGTAGCAGGCCACATGCAGGGCGGTGACGTCAGCCGGCGCCAGGGCCACATGTACGGCCTCCGGAAAGTGGTGCAGCAGCAGCCGCACATGGTCCACCCGCTCCCGCACAGCAGAGACACACAAAGCCCTGCATGTGTGCATGTATGTATGTATGTATGTATGTACGTCGGTATGTGGGGCCCGGAGAGGGTGTGTGTGGAAATGTGGAGTGGTGAGAGCGACAGGATGGCGCCTTTAGCGGCTATGATAGACGGGGTGAACGGAGGGGGACCTGGGGGGTCTTAGGGTTTTCCTGTACGGAAGGATCGACGGTGATGATGTTGCGAGGGGGTGTGTGGGTGGGTGTGGGGGTTTGGTGGGGCCGGGCGGTCCCATCAGGCCGTTGAGGCACTTTCCCTCTCCCCCCCAACACACAGTAAACAATATAGGCGACTACATACATACATACATACATGGGCCGAAACGAAAGTGAACTACGGGAGAGCCCCTCTTCGAGGACTTCGATCAACCCGAAGCTGACATGGTGGTGGCTCTATGGTGTGGAAAGCAACAGGTTGCTGTGCGATAGGGAACAAAAAATGGGATTAATAGCAATAAAACCCTAAGACCACAAATAAAGCAGTAAACCTGAGTATCATAAAAACGTTATCTTCACTGGAATATCCTTAATATATTATTAGCAGTACAATAATTGTACATACATTTATTTTAAGAAGCAAGAAGGTTAAGTTTTTATGGTCATTGCGCTCATACACAAGAAAACCACGCACTCCACCAGAACAACCACCTTCCCGGCTTACCCCTCACTCGCCCCACGCCTTCCCCCTAACCCAAACTCGCCCCTGTGCCCCCCCCCGCCTTCAGCCACTACCCCCAAGATCACCCCACCAGTAACCCGCATCCGTCCCGCCCCAACCCCCCAAACCCCCCAAACCCACTTTGCAACGCCGTACAATGCCTCCTTGAATAGACCGCCACTAACTCCATGTTCCCCGCCACCCGCTGCTAATGCTGCTGCGGCCGCTCCAGGCCTGAGCTCCATGACGCCGCCCCCTGCACCTGCTCCGGCATGGGGGGGGGCCGGTCCCGCCCCCAGCGCCTTCCTCATGCTCTGCAGCATCGGCCCCAGCACCTCGGGCGCGGGGCAGTTATCCGCATCCGCCAGCAGCCAGGAGAAGGGACAGCCCCACCACTCATCCCACCGGGCCATCACTTCTGCTACCGGGATAATGGGCTGGTACGACAGCAGCTGTACTACAACTCGGGAACTGATTGCCGACCACCGGCGGCAGGAGCGGTGTGCCAGGATGTGCAGCGGACACACCAGAGAGCCTGAGAAGGGGTGAGGTGTTGAGGTGGGGGGGGGCCCCGGGGGGAGGTTAGCCGTGGATGGCTCTTGAGGCGGGTTGGGTAATTCTTTGCGGATACACCCTTGGCATTGCATTCCATCGGGGCACGGGGGTGTGGGGATAGGGCCGGGTATTGAGGGGGTGTTGGGGTGGAGCCAGGGGGAAATCTGCCCCCGACCTGTGACCATGACACATACACACACGCACACACCGTTTCCCCTGCAATGCCCCCCGCCCCTGCCCAACGCCCACCCCTACAATACACCGCTGCACACACCATTACACACATACATACATACATACATACATACATACATACATACATACATACATACATACATACATACATACATACATACATACATACATACATACATACATACATACATACATACATACATACATACATACATACATACATACATACATACATACATACATACACACAGCCTAGGTACCTGGCAACGGCTCCTTCAGGCTGGCCCCGGCCTCCACGAGCGCCATCACCACCTCCGGACCGCACGTAGCAGCCGCGTAATGCAGCGGAACCAAACCACACCAGCTGCGAGCCCCCAAATCCGGATGGTGGGACAGCAGCAAGCGGAGCATCGGAGAGGCGGCCGCAGCCACCGCCGCTGGCGAGGGGGAGGGGGAGGGGGAGACTGCTGCACTCACTCCACCGCCAGCTGCCGCCGCCGCCACTGTCGACACCGGTGCCGTACATGGCAAAGTTCGTACAATGGGATTACGTAAACTGGCGAATATTTGCTTGCATGGGTGCGCTTCATCCTCCACACTGAACCACATAGGGCCCAGCAACACATTCCACCTACGAAGGGCAGCAAAACACAGCGGGGGGTGTTGCGGGCAGGGGGGGGGGGGGAAATGGCCGGAACAACAAGATTAAAGCCGCGGCACAACGCCTCACTCAGGGTTCTGTTTAGCATGCAAAGAGTAAAGTGAAAAGCGCCTTCTCTCCCTCCAACTCCCCTCCCCTCCCCCACAAACTCAGCAGTAGCAGCTACCTAAGTCCCCACTGGTCGTACAACCACCACCGAACACCAAAACCCCGTAAGGCCTCTCCCTCTTAGAGTGCAACTATTACGATGTACAATGCCGTGCAATGCCGTACATACACTTACTCGAAGTTCATGGTCTTCACTTTACACACACGGGGAAATATCAGGTCTGTGGCGGTGAGGAAGCTCCCCGGGGGCAGCCCCCGCTTGCGGTCCCACCTCCCCACCACCTCGGGAAGCTGACCCGACGTTTGCACCATGTACTGGTAGTGCGCCCGCTCCGCGTCCTCCTCGCCAATCGGCTTTCTGCCAAACCCGGATCGTCCAGTCCTTGCGGTGGTGGTGATGGTGGTGGTGGTGGTGTTGCTGCTGTTGCTTTTCGTGTTGTTTTCCCGGTTCCGTGCCGGGATGCGGAAGAGGGAGAGGAAGGGGTAGTTGGCTTTCCATAAACATGGCTGCAGAGGGGGGCGGAGGGGAAAGAGGAGGGGTGGGCGGGTGCGTGTTAGGGTTAAGGTTGGGGCCGGGGGTCAGAGGGAGGGAGGGGGACTTTTTAATCACGCCGTGTCATCTATCCATTCCTTTCATCCCGGGTGAAAGCAAAACGGGTCAAAGCAGGTGGGGGAGTGAACTGGAGTTAAAGTGACGACAGCCGGGGGTGTATCCGGGCTGTGTGGGAATGAAAAAGGAGGATGAGTCCACACCAAAAGCGACCTGGTGCACATGGTGCAACCCTAAACTACAAAATCCTAAAACCCTAAAACCCGCCCCAGTCGCCTCCAGGGAAGGGGGGATTGCCTCTACTTAGCCCCCCAGCCCGCAGCTCCCTAACCCCCCCAGCCCGCAGCTCCCTCACCCCCCCAGCCCCAGCCCCCCTCATCCCCCCAGCCCCCCTCACCCTCATGCAACACAGATGCAAGGGGGTGAGATCCCAACGGCTGATACGGCAGTTAATCGAAAGACCCCGCTCCAGGAGCCATGATGCCGTACGCACGTGACCCAGAGCCACTGCGTTGTGCAGTACAGTGCCGTACGGCCAAACCCAAGGATCAGCCACGTGCCAGGCACACAGCGGGTCAGTCCCGTGCTCTGCGGGCTGCCAGTCCTCCGTGAACAGTGGAACAGGCTCGTCCAACCGCCCTCCAGCGGATACCTGTACGGGTTGTACGACACAATACGTACACCCGTACACCATACAGCAGATGGAAGGCAAGATGGAGCGTAATGAGTGAATTCAGTCAGGAGTATGTATGTATGTATGTATGTATGTATGTATGTATGTATGACTTAGATTACACTGTGGGCCGCGAGAGCCGGGGGCCGAAGCCGAAACACAGCGCAAGGATCGGGAGCACACAGCATGTATGTATGTATGTACTATGTATGTATGCCCCCTTTGGGAGCGAGCGGCCCCCGGTCCCCCCTTCCCTTACCAACATCCCGTCGCACCACCTGACTGACGGGGGGTCCCTTTCCTCAGCTCCGCCTCCCCACCTCCTCTCCCACCTCCTCTCCCCGCCCTCAACAGGTCGGGTCCAGGTTTCGGGTCCGGGTATTCTACACATGTGTTTCGCTGCACTGGCACCCCCCTCCTGCGTGCGTTACTCCTTTCGAACTGCATTACCCCCTCAGCATGTAAAACCATAAAACCCTGGAGCTGACCCACCCTCCACTACCCCCCCTCGCCCTCCTCCTCCTCCCCCCCCAGGGGCCCCTAACGGTCACCTGCTTGTGCAGTGCATCACCATCTGCAGCATCCGCCGCCGCCAGCGCCTTCTCAGCTAGCATGGCAAGTCCCTCCGTCGGCCCCCCCTCCAGTGACCCCTTTCGAGCCGCCTTCTCCAACCTGGACAGCAGCGCACGCAGCTCAGCCGCCGGGATCTCCACCGCCGCCGCCAGCGGCACCGTGCCATTCAACACACCACGACGGACCCGTGGGTCACTTCGAAGCAAGTCGTGAAGTGAGTGTACGGAAGACCAGTAGCGGCCCGCGTGGGAGGCGGAGTAGGCGGGGTTGCTGCGGGGGAGGATGCTGCGGACAGCGAGAAGGTGGGTGGGTACGACAGCTGTTTTATAAAACCGTACGGCGAGTGCTGGGGAGTGGAAAAGAGCAAGAGCAGGAGCAGAAGGGCCTGGAATTATAACTTGTGGCACTTTAGGTTGTACGACAAGCGGTTGCCCTTTTATCGACAGGCTATCTGTAGGGCCCTTTGACAGTCCTGAGCCCCCCAGCGGGGTGTCCAAATACCCACACATAAACACACATACACACACGCGCCCCACTTTCGTACCTGACACGCCGTACACGGCCGTACAACCGGGCCTCCAGCCTCATGGCCAGCAGTAAGGTCGCCGGGGTAATGGTTCCCCTCGGTGCAGGGGACACCGCCGCCACCCCCACACCCTGCAGCCCCGCCACCAACAACCGCCTAGCCTGGCTACGAGCCGCCAGTGCAGCCGCAGTCGGTACGACAACCTTGGCGCCCGGGTGGGGTCGGGCCTTGGCGGCGGCCAGTGCCTTAGCCTCGGACATTTCCCCCCTCGCGTTGGGCTGCTCGTTCAACTTGGTGCCGGGGAAAAATACCAGGGCGCTGCCCTCACTACTGCAATACACGGGCAGTAGCAGTAGCAGCAGTAGCAATAGCAGTAGCAGCAATAGCAGTAGCAGCAGTAGCAGCAACCGTTACACAGGAGACGGGCGCTCAGAAGGAAAGCTCCATTACCCCGTGTGTAATGTTTTTTTTGTGTGCGAGGACGTGCCTGTTTATACGTATGTATGACTTAGATTACACTGTGGGCCGCGAGAGCCGGGGGCCGAAGCCGAAACACAGCGCAAGGGTCCACGGTACCTCGGGTCCACGTCTATGTATGTCTGCACGTCTATGTATGTATGCATGCATGTATGTAAACACTTTACATACATACAGCCCGACATGAAGCTTAGGTACACGTACCAGGCGCAGAACAGCGTCCTCGACAGGAGCATCTCCCGGTCCTCCAGCGCCTGGAAGTCCACCACCTCAACCCCAAAAGGATCTTCACCGTTGCCGCCGCCGCCACCACCAGCACCCCCACCCCCACTGCCGTTCAGGTCGTCCCCTTCTTCAAGCACCCGCCTCCATTGCCGACTAGTCAGGTAGAACCAGACATCTTTTCTGTATTTGGAGTGCAGGGGCTGCTGATGAGACCAGGTGGGTTGGTCCCAGCGGTTACACTCGTACGGCCAGGCCAATTTCAGTTGTACGAAGTCCATGGTGACGTCAGCGCCGCGGGGCCAGGATGGCTGGCTGCTCGGGGGAGCGGGAGCGAAGGAGGGCAGGGCGGAGGAGGTGGGAGGTAAGGGCGGAGGAGGTGGGAGGGAGGGGGGTTGTGACACCGGGGGATAGCCCGGCCCTCTTCCCGGGAGGGGGAGGGCTCGGGAGGAAACAAAAAATGGTTTTAGCAAGGTGATGGAGGGGAGAGCGGGACAGCGGAGTTTGCATCACTGTATATGGCGATACATACATACATACATTACATACATACATACATACATACATACATACATACATACATACATACATACATACATACATACAGATGTGAATCGCAGCACACCCACCGGGTCTTAATGAGCAAGGCGGCTCCGGAGTCCAACGTTCCACCTTCCTTCACCTCGTGCTCCCCCGGCTCCCGCTTCTCCACGTCCCCCGGAACACCCGACTCGCCGCCTTCCGCGCCGCCGGAAGCTGCTCCTCCCGCTACCGGACCCGCCGACGTACACGCCGATGTCGTACTCTTCCCCGTCGCCGCTGCTGCTGCTGACGGCTGGGCTGGCTGCTGCGGTGTCGGTGCTGGTGGCGGCGGCTCCTCCAGCGGCGGCAGCAGACCCAGGTCGTACAGTAGTCGTACCATTGAGAAATCCACAGGTTGGGATGTCACTGAAGTAGACTCCTTCTCAGTAGACAGCACGGACACGTTCCACCAGGCCTCGCGAAGGTGGGTGAGGAACACGCGCTCCCTGGCTGCCCGCACCGCCCTAATGCCGGCTGCAACCTTAAAGTATTCGGAAGGCGACTCTGTTGCAGAGCTGGGGGGAGAGCTGCTTCCGGGCGCTACTGGGGCCGTCGGCGGCGGCGGCGGCGGTGGCAAGCACTTGAAACTAAGCACCTCCGCACTTTGATGTTCCGCCTCCTTCGCCGCCACCACCAGCCGCCGAACGCCACCGTCATCACCGCCAGCACTGTCATCACGCTTACCGTCACACCCACTGCCGTCACCATCACGTAGCAGCGCCCGGAGCATTTCCGCAACCTCATCTTGCCGCAGAAGAAACTCCACGCCGTGCAAGTCAATAACTCGCAACGACGGGAGGCTCGTCGCCAAGGCCGCGGGGAGGGGGGAGGCCACCAGGCTGTGCCGGAAGCTGATCACCTGGAGACGGCGCAGGGCCGACAGTACATAGAGGTCCCAGCTCGCCGGATCCAAGCGGGGACGAAGCTTGGTAGAGACTTTAGGGATACAGCTGAAGTCCAGGTAGGTGAGGGAGCGGCTCAGCGCGCCCAGCCACAACGGTGGGAAGGGGGGCGTGGGAGGGGGGCACGTAGCGGCGGTAGGGTCCTTGTCATCGCCGTCGTCGTCGTCGGACTTGGGCTGCGAGGCAGTTTTAGTGGGCTGGGATGACCCCAACATGATGGCGACGGCGTACGGCCCGTCTGGTAAGGTGGAGCACCAGCCATCCCCGGCCTTGATGGCGCCCGGGGCTGGAGGGGTGATGGGGTTGGACTTAGTCGCTGTATCATCCTGTGGGGGATTTTCATAAGTGCGTTCAATTGCCTTTAGGACGGCTTCAAGTCGCTGGGAGTGAGTAAATGCGGCCAAATGACGGCTCTGCGAGCCATCGTCGGGTTGGGAAGGGGAGTTCTTGCCCTTGACAGGCTTGTCGTCCGCGGGGGATGGTGACGGATATGGCTGAGCGTCGAGGTACGCTTGAACTAAGGCCCCGTGGATGGCAGGGAGGCAGAAGGATGAGAAATTGTCGGACAGCCGGGGCTCTGGGGGTTCTGCCGGCGTGCAGTCGCTGTCGCCACGGGCATCGGAGGTGCGCGGCGAGTCTAATCGCAGCACTGCGGCGGTACGAACGACGCCGCTGGCCGTGTCCATGGGTTGACTTGAAAAAGTAGTTGTTAATGGTAACGGACGTGACGCTCGTCAGGGCGTCCGTGAACCTTTGAACTGACCGCACATGTAGCTGATAGTCAGTCGTCCGGTGGAGTCGGGAGGCATTAGAGAATCAAACCATTAGAAGGTTAAGGAAATAGTGATGAGTGAGAAAGCATCCAGTAGTGTTTGGAAAACTCAAAAAGGCCTAGGTAAACAGGAAGCGGGAGTGAGGCTTTACGGTCTGCACCCCGAGCCAGCATCGCCATAACCTATTTTGCGTTCTATAGCTCCATTTTTTGCTAGTGGCTGCCAACCTCAGCTGAGGATTGTGCCTGGGACTAGGTGGGTCCTAGCGGGACCATTGGTTAGTCCCATTTCCGTACAGTACATTTTCTCCTAGCATAGGCTCAAAAGCTTGAGAGACTAATATTGTCAGATATTTAATTAACTGGATCTGTTTGTGCTGCGTTTTCCCGCAATCAAACGTGGTGTATCTTTGTCAACCCCGCAAGAAAGCACAGGCTCGGGGTCTGGCTAGGCAGCCCGCTGTTCCGCATTCATTTCTTATATGGATGAAGAGCTCCATTAGATTTGATTGATAAGTAAATTGTTGAGGATTTCTAAATTCTAGCTTTCTGTGCGACAGATAGTAACTCTGGAGTGCCTTCAAACTTGGACTACATCTTACACTTTTCATATTTTGAGATTAGTGTACTACCTGATGTTCGCTGCCGCCGTCCACATGGCTGACTGTTTCGTGTGGGAGGTTTGGAAAACATGGGTATGCCCTGGGATTACCGCTTGGAAGGTCGCGGATGTTAAAGTGGTGAAATTAAGCATACAACGGGGAAGGAAAACTGTGAGTCTGTGCCGCGTTCCGCGCTCGCTCCGGCAACCGAACCTACTGCATGCAAGCATGATGCACACAGTGGGCCGCTTATAAGGAGGAAAGGATAAAAAGAATATAAAAACATAAGCTAAGTTTCATCTTCAGAGTCCTCAAAACATGTTACTCACACCGCATCAGCAGATTAAATGGCCGATTATTACGAACAGACAACTGTTTAGGTTAAACGCACGAGCAGTGGGTACATCGTCAAGAAGTAATGTATGCAGGGCGGTCGAACTTACAGGTAGGCTCCCGATGCTCTGGACCTTGACTGACGCACCAGTCCATTTGAACACAGCCCTATGTTGTCATGCGTCACAATCCTGAAAAGCACAGTCTCGGCTCACTGCACTTTGGCCCCTGCTGGTTCGTACGCTGGCTGGTTTACACCCCGATGGTGTCGCGCAGGCAGGCAGGGTAAATACTTGGTGGCCAGACCGCCGCAAGGAAACAAATCGCCCTATCATAAAGCTGCTTCGCATGTGCCGGAAATACAAAGTACCTCCGCTTCGTATGAACACGGCCGACCCGCGCGACCCTCGCGACCCCTCCTCGCGACCCTCGCGACCCTCGCGACCCCATCTTCATTATTGCACCCCCCACATCTTGATACCTTTCCAATCTCTTCTATATCCATTCCAGATCCAAAACCGAAACCATTTTCCTAACTACCCATCTTCTCTGCACACTGCAACCCCCTCCCACACAACACACTCCTCAGGGGAGGCGTACGAGGACATTGTTGACCAGCTAGCCCGCAGAGTGCTCTCACGACACTCCGAAAATTGGAATTCAGACTTTAATTCAAACTCAAGTTCAAATTCAAATTTAAGTTCCGGGAGGGTAGTTGTGGGCATCGCCGGTGCTCCCGGCAGCGGCAAGACCACCTTGGCGGCCGCAGTGGCGAACAGAATCAACCGGCTGAGGCGAGGACAGCCTGCTGGATGGGGCGAGGAGAAGCCGGGGGCGGTGGCGGGTGGAAGTAGCGGCAGTAGCAGCCATGCTGCACCGTTTGCTGTGGTGATGCCGATGGACGGTTTCCACTTCTACCGGTGGGAACTGGATGCCATGCCGGATCCCGTGGTGCGTGTGTATGTATATGTTATGTATTATGTGTGTATTATGTATGTATTATGTATATATGTATGAAAGGAGGGTGGAGATTAGGTCTGCGGGTCATGTTTCCGAACCTATCCTGAGGCCGCAGCCGGGTGGGTGGGAGGTGGCACCTAGGGCTTTAGGGTTTGGCCGCGTGGGCCCTCTGGGGGGGGACATACGTGTGCGGGGGGGAATAGGGTAAGAGGAGGGCGAGGGGGAGGGGACTGGTCTGCGGAAGGGAGAATGTTAAGGAGGTTCGAGGGAGTGCGTGGCCGAGTCCCTTTACCGCCCCCTCCCCTTTCCCTCCCCCCCCCTGGGACAGGAGGCTCACGCCCGCAGAGGAGCCCCCTGGACCTTCGACGCGGCTAAATTCGTGGATGCCGTACGACGTGTACGACTAGCTGCTGGATGTACTACTAGCAGCAGTACTGGGTCTTTGGGTTCGGACTCTGAAGGCATGATGAAGGTGTCTGTTCGTCTTCCCTCCTTCGATCACGGTGTGGGGGACCCCCGGGAGGGCGACATCGTGGTGGAGGCGGACACGGCGGTGGTGCTTGTGGAAGGTCGGAGGGGGCCAGCGGGGGTTGGGAGGGCGGGTGAGGCAGCTGGGGACGGGGGGAAGGAAGTCAAGGTGGCCGTTTCCCGGTGGGTATGGAAAACCCGCATAAACTGCCCGCCTGCAGCAGCAGCAGCGGCACTGCCGGGCGGCTTTGGGGGCTACGAGTGGGATTGCGGGCCTGGAAGGTAGAACCGTGGATGGATGGAGTCCCTGCCGTACTCGACCGACGCTAAGTCAATTTAAGACAATTTGAAGCTGGGAGAAAGGGGTACGGCGCACCCCGTGCTCATGTAGATACCCCCCTGCTCACTTCGTGTGCTGCGTATGTCCCGATCAGGCAACTACCTGTTGCTCGATCAGGAGCCTTGGCGACAGCTGCGGGAGCTCTTCGACGAGACCTGGTTCGTCAGCTGCCCGCTGGATCTTGTACGACAGCGCTTGTACGATAGGCAGACGGGCATTGGCCTGGCGCCCGAGGTAGGTGAACGGGTCTCAACGGGACGAATGTACGGCATGTGATGTACCAACAGGGGTACTTACTTCTGTCACAACGTCTTTCTAAACCTTGGGTATGTGCTCGGGGTTGGCCCGGGAGGGGCCACCCGGCTCCCGAATCCGTACAGCTTGCTGTACAACTCAAAGGCAGTTCGCGTTTCGCCAAATTTATTTGTCATCTTCGGCAAGCCCCTTTTGTGATTAAGTTAGTTAGTTGTCTGTTCGTTTGTCCACCGTTTGTTCCCAGGTTTCCCTGGAGCGTATCCGTACCAACGACCTGCCCAACGCGGAGCTGGTGGTGGGCAGTGCGGGGGCCGCCAGTGTGCTGGTCCCCGGCTGGCTGCCGCCGAGAAACCACACCAACACGAAACCGCAATAGGAGCAAAATATGATAAGCAGCATTAATAACGGACAGCAGGTTCCGGAGCGGGCCCAAGCTGCCGTTGAGGCTATTGTTGCTGTTGCTGGTGTTGCTGTTGGCGCTGGCAAGAGAGGTGGATTTATTCCCCTGGAGACCTTTCGGGGGTTTGGAAGGCCGGCGGGTGCGCGCGTTTGTATATACGTATGTATGTGTATATGTGCCTATGGGGTGCTACATATCGACCGTAACAATACCGAGCCCCCGGATACGATCTGCTGATGATAACCGGTAACGTAACCTGGGGGCCCCCGCACTCGACAGCTAGGTACTCGCAGTAGCTAGCCATCGTGGGATCATCTGCCGCCAGCTCCCCTCCACCCCCGCAGCAAGAGCCCCCTCCAGGTAAAGTAGTCCGCAGCAGTGGCACCCCCCCCCCGCCCCAGGGCCCCCCCCCCAAACCCCTCCCCCTGTCCCTAGCACACCCCACCACCACCCGCCCCTGTCTCCAGCAGCCCCGCTTACCACCTCTCCCCTCTAAGCCACGACGACATCACCCTTCAGGAGCTCCCCCTCCGCCTCCAGCCTTATCCACTTCCAACTGGCTGTGTATCCACCGCTCCGAAGGAGCTTAGTCCTTGGCCGTACAGTCAGAGGCAACTGCCCCAACTGATGCCAGCGTTTGCGAAGGGGAATGTATTTCACAATGTTTTGTGTGAGGAGATACGTCTTGCAGTGCGTTCTGAATATACTGCCACCAACTGGGATGCCATGATCCTAAGGGGTCTCAGGTGCTTCGGGGACCTGGATGAAGAGGGAAAGAGTGTCCCGCGTACAACGACCTATAGGAAGGCCTTCTCAATCCCTAGGAGGTGTACGCCAGGCTGACATCGAGCCCGTGTCTAATATGAGGTCTGTCATGGAGATTGATGATCAGCGCGGGCTTGCGCAGATCGTACACAACACCTGGATGAGTCAACGCACGCTGATAGCCGAGTAATAAGCCTGAGGTCGCTTACTCTCGGAGATGGAGTTCATAGCCCCTTCTTTATTTTTCCTTTTCTGTTTCTTCCTTCTTTTTTGCTACGTTAGAACTCGCTGAGGCCCATGAGCCTCCTGGCTCGTCTGGGCCTTACGAGCTCTCGCGAGCTTGTAACATAAGATAACATAAACCGAACAGGACAAGCCTACAACATTCGTTCCAAAAGGACGTTAGAAGCGCCCTGCATTCCGCTAAGGTACAGCTTGTTAGCTATTTGGACGGAACATTCTCTTTTGCGTTCTTTTCCGAGTACCTCTTACACTGCTTGTCCTGCGCATCCTTTACATGTATTACGGCTAAGGGATCCCTTCCGGATGATGGAGAATGTGCTTTATGCTTGACCAATTACACATCACGATCAGCATCGATTAAGCGGCTGCAGGAGCTGGTACCAGCTGGTAAGTGCTGAGGGCCCGATCCACCGCCGGGAGGACGACTTCCTGAGGCAAACACGACGGACATCCCGAACGGTGCTTACATCCGTGTTATGGAAAATTGCTCTTACGTGTCTGGACCGGACGGATGGACATGAGGCAACTTTCTTATCGCATATACAGGGCATGCAACGGTATGTGTTAACCATGGAAGGCAACAATTTTCTTTCTAGTTGGTCACCAGGTCATAGTGATTTATCCCTTTGTGTTCAGTTCTTAGGGTTTAACCTCATGCCCGCCCGTACCGGAAAAGTGTTTTCCGATACGGCGGTGTCAGGAGGTGGTATCTACGTCGTCTTAGGGGCAACCCTAAGACCAAGGGGATGAACGAATAGATATAATTTCTGTTTCTTGGCTGCAGCAAGTGTTGTCCTGGGCGCAACGTTGATGGCCTGTTGCCGACGCGACCTCCTATACGACAATGCTAGGCAAACGCAGCGGATGTTCATGAATTACTTAGGCGTTCATATTACTCGTCACTGCTTCAACGGCACTGGACTGGGCGGATGTAAGACGTGCGTTGGTGGACGCGATGGCCTTACGAAGGGGGAGAAAGACGCTTAGGAGATGCTTGGATTGTTATGTACAAGTCACGGACGGGGACGTTTAACTCTTTGAATGCTGAATTTTAGCTACTAGTCGGGTTCTGAACTTCGCCTGTTGTTGGTTCCGCCCGTACAGGAAAAGTGTCTTCCGATATGGCGGTCACAGCAGGTGGTATCCACGTCGACTTGTATGCAAACCAAATACAACCAGGGGATGATATGACAGTTCTGGAGTGCATGTTTCTTGGCCGCAAGCAGCAGCAAACTTAAATCGCGTTGGGCCATTTGCCCAGGCTGCCGCATGGACGACAAGTCAGGCTAATGCCGCTGATATCCATGAAGGGTTCATTACGTGCTGAATATGAAAGATTGCTACGAAGACTCTGGCCCTGACGGATGTGCATTGTAACGAAGGAAACGGATGCAGAGGTAGCACCGCGGCGCATGGAACGCTAAGTAAGGATGATGGACTGTAAGCGTTAATATTCGGAGCAGGGATTTCTGTCTTTTCGCTCGGTTCTGAAAGTCTAACGTCGCTTGCGCACCCCGTTTGTTCGGGGAACGTACTTAGATCTGATACGGCTCACCCGATTAGCAATAATGCTTTCTATGCTTGCATAACCATTTTGCAAACACAGACCATTATGCCAAATCTTTGCTGTAATGCCTCTGGCCCAGATGACATGGCATGTACAACATGTGAAATAGACTCTGCTGCCCTGCTGCAGTGCACTTCAATCCTTTATTTGTACATAATATTCGTTTAATATGAAAGGTGACTTCTTGCCAGAGGGTAATGATCGGAGACCTACTTATGGCATCCCATGGATTATGCGGCATGTATCCGCATCATTTGTTCTGTGTAATAGAATTTGTGTATTAGAAGATTCTCGAAAAGCTATCCTGTTGGTATTTCATGGCTGGACTTCCAGTGCTCCATCCGTACCCAGTGCGGGGCCCGCCCGTCGCCTGCGTAGCTTCGCAACAGAATTTCGCAAACATTCCTCGTTCACCGGCAGACGCCCTAAGTGCTACGAAGGTCGTAACACATCCACCTTCAGAAGAATAGCATGTAGACGTGTTGTTGGACTGCCACTGAAGAAAATCTTAAACAAACGGACCTTCGTCGAACTCTCGACCAACAGAAACTGTCATGTCGCGAAGGCGCTTGTCTTAATAACCACTTGTTAACACGTGTCATTAGCCCACTGTTAAAAAATCATTCTCACTTCGCTTCCTACCACCTTTCAACTATACCACGTCTGCCACCGCCGCCGCCATGGAGCCAGCAGTGGAAATATTTTCCCACTTATTTACGGCCGCGCTGTGTAACAGCCGTCTCTTACCTTAGCTGTTTTAGCGGAAGTAGAGGGTCTCGTCCACGATTGGCGACCCAGCGTTAGGCGTGAGAAGAGACAAGGGAAGTCGGGATTCGAAGACATACGTCGAGAACGGTGACAGCAAGGTCTTGAACCCTGAACACTAGTATAGTGATACGTTAAGTGTCTGGCCGAAGCACTTCACCTGGGTGGCTTAAATGCGGCCCACCTGCCGCCATCTCCATTCCTGGAGTCTTGGTGCCGTACGCTAGGTTGTGATAGCGTACCAGAAAGTGAGTTCGTACAGTTAACGAGTATGGTTCGTAAATACGGGGCCGTACCGTTACTGTGATTAAGCTTTAATAGCTTAAAGATATTCTAAGGTAAATGTAGCTTGCTACATCCCTCCCCCTCAGAAGCGAACCGTCCCGGGAGCGTCACCTTTTCTTGCGAGCAGGTGCTTTCCGTTTCGGTTGTTCTGGGGTGCTGTTCCGGGGTGCTACCGAAGGAGGGGTGGTCAGGACCACTTTCCTTTTTGGTGTAGGTTGCCCGGACTTTGCCGCCAACCGTCGTTCATAGTCGTCAATAGCTTCGGCCAAGGGAACGGATTGACGCAGGGAATCTTCCGGTTCATAGGTGTTATGACTGGAGTCATAGCCTTCCCATTTAACCAGATATTCTCGACGTGTTTTGCCGGTTCCACCTCGGATTTTCACATCACGATGGTCAAGTAGTGCCTCAACCATGTAATATGGCTCTTCGTCAATTATGAACGGGGGCGGCGGTTGTCGTGTTCCATCGTCCTTGAATGGTTTGAGCAAGGATACGTGGAAGACCGGATGGAGTCGGGAAGTCGCGGGTAATCCCAATTTTACCGCGTTCTCTCCCACTCGGGCGACAACCTTATATGGCCCAATAAACTTAGGCAATAATTTCTTTGCTCCAGGAGATTTCAACTGGATGTTGCGGGTGCTGAGCAGCACGGAGTTCCCAACCTCAAAACGCACCGCACGCCGATGCTTGTCGACGACAATGCACTGGCGGGATTGAGCAGCTTTAAGACACTGTTTTGCGTTTTCAATACGTTTGCGCATGA
>NW_003307576.1:107792-108572 GCF_000143455.1 Volvox carteri f. nagariensis
GCCGTCGTACCCGCTTAGGATTCGGCGCCCAATATCGCTGCCAATCAGCGATGCCGTAAGCACGTTCAGCANCACGTCGTGGACCCGACTGAGAGGGTCAGCAACGTTGATTCGTCCGGGTCGGTACTCCCATTTAAAGTCGAAACGTGAGAGGCGTTCCAACCAACGAGCTTGTCGTCGAGAGAGTTTATCGGCGCTTTGCTGATCTTGCAAATAGACCAGCGGTTGGTGATCGGTGACTAAAGTGACATCCGATGCACCCTCGAGGTAACAGCGCCACTCTTCAAGTGCTAGGACAGTTCCTAAACACTCTTGGTCCGTGGTCGTGTAGTTGTACTCAGCTCTGCTGAATTTAGAGCTTGTGTACGCGACTGGGCGGTCGTTCTGTAAAAGTACGGCGCCCGTGCCGTGTAACGACGCATCGGACCAGACAGTGAAGGGTTTGTCTAGTTCAGGGAGTTTTAATACTGGTGCGTTGGTTAAGGCAGACTTCACGCCCTCGAAGGAGCCTTGACAGTCCTTCGTCCAGTGGTAGGGCACCTTCGCACTGGTGAGTGACGTGAGGGGGGCCACGAGAGAAGAATATCCTTGGATAAATCTTCGAAAATAATTGGCTAAGCCAAGGAACGAACGCAGCTTTTGCAAGTCTGTCGGTATCGGCCATTCTTTAATGGTTTTGACCTTACGCTCGTCCACTTTCAGCCCCTCTCGGCTGACGACGTGACCCAGGAAATGCAGCTCGGTCTGGTTGAACTGGCATTTCGACATTTTTGCCTTAAA
>NW_003307576.1:113423-115214 GCF_000143455.1 Volvox carteri f. nagariensis
CAACGCGAAGTGGGTCCGAAGCGGTTGTAGCATCGGCAGGAATNTGCGCCGTAGTCTTAGACTTCGGTCGCGGAATAGGAACGTGCTTAGCATCGCTCAAAGAAACAGCCTTAGTCTTAGCTATAGGCTTAGGAACCATTTCCAGAAAGTCGAGTCTAAGACTCAGACAATGGGCGAGTAACTGCTGCGGCGCAATGTGAGGCGAGGACCGAACAAATGATCGTCGATACCAAAATGTAACAGCCGTCTCTTACCTTAGCTGTTTTAGCGGAAGTAGAGGGTCTCGTCCACGATTGGCGACCCAGCGTTAGGCGTGAGAAGAGACAAGGGAAGTCGGGATTCGAAGACATACGTCGAGAACGGTGACAGCAAGGTCTTGAACCCTGAACACTAGTATAGTGATACGTTAAGTGTCTGGCCGAAGCACTTCACCTGGGTGGCTTAAATGCGGCCCACCTGCCGCCATCTCCATTCCTGGAGTCTTGGTGCCGTACGCTAGGTTGTGATAGCGTACCAGAAAGTGAGTTCGTACAGTTAACGAGTATGGTTCGTAAATACGGGGCCGTACCGTTACTGTGATTAAGCTTTAATAGCTTAAAGATATTCTAAGGTAAATGTAGCTTGCTACACGCTGGCAGCGATTAGGGATTGGCGACAGAAGCAGAATGTGGCGAAGATGCTCGTCTCCAAGCTTGCCTGCTTCCTTGCCTCCCTTCCTTCACATCCACAGGTGAAACTCGTCTTTCAAGGGCATCACGGTCTGGCACCAGTCGATGCGTCCCCAACAAGCATATATGATATGAAATTCACAGATGGCAACGGCAAAGTAAGGACGCTGCTCGTCTTTTTGCTGTCATGAAGCCCGTGACGGGAGACACCTCATATAGGCTACTCCCTTTGAAATGTTGCCTGCAGGTCACTGTGCTGGGGCACCTGTTGGGCCTCACGAAGAAAACGGACCGAGAAAAATTTAACAGGCTTCTCCACGACGGCGGCAGATTGTGAATCTTCCCTCACAGGAAGCTGTGATTGAGGAGGCCTGGAAGCGTGCAGATGCAGCTGCTCCCCCCAATCCCAATGGCATACTCCAGGCCGGTTCCGGCCCGGTTCCGACCTAACGGGTCCAGTTAACGAGATGGGTAACCGGTCGGTAGGATTACCGAGCGAACCGTTATCCGTTAACCGTCCCCAGTAATCGGTAACCGATGTCGGTAACCTGGCATGAGGAAAAATGCATTTCTGATTGCAACCAGTTTCTTTGTGACAATGCCCATTGTCACAAGGTTCATGCCCACGTGTCACACCCCGACAAGCTTAGGAGGTTAAGGCAATGTGAATGCCGGGTGACAGGGGTGACAGTCTTGTGCAGGCACATTTGGAGACTAGTTTACACTGAGATTGGGGTGATGTTGGATTAGAATACTTGCAGTTCATGAAATTGAGGAAATGTGTTGCATAGGCATATCCAAACGTTTCAGAGGGACGTTGTTTCGCCCGTAACAAACTTGTTACGGGCGAAACAAACTGGATTTCCACAGTCCCACCACTCAAAGAGCTCCCCACACCATCGCAAAGTCCCTTTTTTATTACAGACACATGTAACGAGTTGTCATAGCTTGAGATTGTCGATATATGACTGCTGGATTGTGACCAGGCCATCTCCTTACATGTCTTGCTGCACCAGCATGAGCAGTGATCCCTTCTGTTCAAAATTTTCAGGCAACATCGCAATGAGGCAAAACATTGTGCCGAATCTGCCGTACAAAGAGTGTTCAAAGCTTCACGCTACTA
>NW_003307576.1:117520-122113 GCF_000143455.1 Volvox carteri f. nagariensis
CAGTCACTCACAAGTCATCTTAGGCGTTGCATATGGATGGCAAATACACCCTTGATGTTGATTAGTACACACTTGCCTGCTTATCTACGGTGTCAGGATGCTTGTTTGTAAATTCCCATGCTTTACACACAATCTTCACAAAGCTCTCCTTGGGGCCCGTCGTTGTCAAGTCAGTCATGCCCCATTGCCTGATGCTCCACATGTATTTTCGCATGTTGAAGAATTTGGGGATGTTTTCCCAGTTCTTGTATCGACCAAACAGCTGTACCATATCTGTCTGCAGTCTGCAAGCAAACACAGCAGTATTATGAAAACGTGTTCATATTTGTACTAGCCTTCACGAGTGACACATATAACATGTACATTGTTCGAAGCAGTGATCCGACTGTCCATCACTCGTGCCTTCATCCTACCTTGCTGTTAGGTCATCCAGAAAGGCGAGGCTTCCAGTCGTGTGCCTTGGCATGTTGCGAACTTGGATGTAGCGCCCATAAGCTGCAATGAAGCATGGTTGGTTGCGTGGAGCAAGCAAATACACGGCACATATAAACACAGAACCTCATCAGGAGTGTTGGTGCGTACAGCAATGGCTTCACCCAGCTGGGTCTGCAGAAAACGAGCACCTACCTGTAAAGAACTCCGGGATGTCACGTGGCAGTCCCAGTTGCTCAAGGTCATGGAGAGCACTGCCACTGGTACTGCAGAGGAAGGACCTGCTTCAGCCATGCTGACTGATTCTGTGTGATCCACCAAGTTGGCATCAAGATGGATACAAGGCTTGGTGCTGTTTCGTGGTACATTACAAGGTGTCTGCTGAGGGCACACAGCACAGGGAGAGCATGGCGTAGTAAACAAAGAGATAAGTGACTGTGTGGCAGCACCACAAGACACTGTTCATCATGTGATAAGAACACGCCTTCCTAGTTTGGATTGGAGGTGCGTCCATATGGCGCGATGGACATTATGAAAAAGCTTAGTTTTGGGCTGAAAGGGACCTTCAGATCACGTGATGTACGCGGTTCTTTTTATGGAGACTGCTTCATTTTGGAATGAAGGAGCCTTCATATCACATGATGGACATGGGCTCGTTTTATGGAGACTACTTCATTTTGGAGTGATGGGGCATTGAAACCGTAGGGGGCGTTCATTTTGAGCTCCCTTCATTCTGTAATGAGGGAGTCTTCATTCTAAATTGACTTGGTGCCCTCGATTTGGTGTGGAATGAAGGGTCCTTCATGAAGGTATGAAGGGTCCTTCATGAAGGTATGAAGGGTCCTTCATGAAGGTATGAAATGAATGTGAATCGCATATAGAATGAAGGCTCCAGGTTCCCAGAGTGCACCAATTGGCGGCCCACCCCATGGCCTTTTGCCACTCGTGTTGGAGGATATTGCTGAAGAAGTCAGGCAGCAGTCTCAAGAGAGTGAAAAGTGAAGCTTGCGCCCATCAGAAGCACGGGCACTATTGAACAAGCTTATGGCCATCGAGGAATGGGAGCAATGGGAGTCTGGTTGCGTGTGGGCAAAAGATGATGACACAGATGAAGTTTCATCAGACGAGGCGTAGCAAGTTACAAGTTACAAGTTCCGCACACAAGTGTGGGTGTGTCCGTAAATGCCGGGGGGGCCATGGACGTTGTATTGGTATTGATGCGGGTATGCGGGAGGTCATCTTCATTCTCCCTCGTCCGCTTCAGGGCGAAGCGCCTCAGCGCGACGTGCCTGGCCTCCCAGATTTCCGAGAGGTACCTGGCCAATTCCAGGGGTGGCGCCTCAGTCATAGTGGTGCGCATGCTGCGCCCCGTAAGGACTAGGTCACCATCATACTTAGCCCGTATACTCTTGTAAGCGGGACATTCTTCGAAAACATGCAACTCATCTTCAACCGCTCCACAGTCACAAAGCCTGCAGGTACGCGCGGTGCGCTCACGCCCATTAGGTCTATTAACCTCTAACTCCCAACAGCCTAACCGAAAACGCATGAGCACATGATGAAGTCGCTGGGGCATGGTCCCTTTAGTGTGCTCCAGCCAATCAAGACGCGCACCCCTTGACGGGGCAGCTCCCATCCAGTTCATATAGCGACACGCCTTGGCTCCGGTAATTCCTATGGGGAAGACGCGGGGGTCACCCAAGGTATTCGGGCACTCCCACCGAGCATCAAGCCGCTTGGCAAAAACCTTAAGAATGCTCTCGACTGGCAATTTAAGGGTGGTGTAGTACGATATAAGATCATTACCGCGCGTATTAGTGGGGGGCTCCACTCCTAAGCTAGTAAGAAAGGCTAGTACCTTGCTTGCCCAACACTCAGTGGCGCCCCCAAGTGCCAACTCCAGGTCAGCGACAAATGCCCGGTGACACAACGTTCCCGGCCTCTTAACCACAGAGTTCCAAAACCTAAGTACAAGATTGGTCCAATGGAACTGGAGTGGCCTCTGTGACAGCTCGCGATATAGGGAAACCATAGTCGGGCTCCTCGCCCCAACTACGGTTCGCATGTAAGCACGTTGTTCCTGGACCATGGGATTAGCCATAGCACCTTCAAAATTCACATTAATGAAGTCAGGTCCCCAAACTTGCGCTCCATAAGAAAACACCGGTACAACTAGTGTATTGTAGAGAGACATACATAGCTTGGGGGTGGTAATTTTCTTATCATGACACAGGGTGCTGAGCCCAAATGTGGCCCGCCTCCCTGCTGTGAGTAGTTGCTTGGTACAAGCTGAGAACTGCACTCCTGGGCCATAGTGCAACCCGAGATACCGTGCCGTCTCGTTGCCGGTCAGGACCCGCAACCCCACCCCACCTAACCGGTACTCAGCTTCAACAAGCCGCTTCCGCTCACGCGTAGCACCCCCAAAAATGAGGACCTCGCACTTGGCGGCATTCGCGGCCATACCCGTCGCTTTGCAGTAGGCTTCGAGTAGCCCCAGAAGGCATTCAGCTCTATCGTGCCCTGTCGCTACTAGTGACACATCGTCAACGAAAAGTAGGTTAGTGAGATCACCGCCCGCCAGGCTAACACTCTGCTCACGAAGGGTGCTCCATCGGCTGGGGAGGCATACACGGCAATTAGCATCATGGGCATCAATATAATGAGCGAATACTTCTATGAAGAGCCCAAAAAGGGTTACGCTAAGGGGACACCCTTGCTTAACACCACGCCCCACCTTGAATTCAGGTCCCAACTTATTTCCTAACTTGACCCGAAACTTCACGTCAGCATAGCTAGCCTTTAAAGAATCGAGGATGCGCCCGTGAAGCCCATACGACATTAGGAAATCCCAAAGTGTCTCATGGTCAACGGAGTCGAACGCCTTACTAAAGTCAATTTGCATGATAATTGTCATTGTCATTGTCATTGTGGTTACAGTATTTCCGCCGCCGACGCGGCGGGTGCCCTCACGAGCCGTGAGGCTCCAGAGCACGCTGTTGACGCTCATCAAAAACCTCAGTAAGGAAAGTAGCGATTTTCCTCGGATTGGTATTAAGAAATACCTTGCGCATATCAGTATCTTCAACGTTAATCAGAAACCTATTACGCAACTCAGTATACGCCTCACACTCCATGAGCACATGATATTCATCCTCAACCTTACCCGACGTACAGACCTGACACGTACGGCACTCTCTCGGCCTATGGTGTCCTTTGTTGACCTCCAAAGGCCAACAACAAAGACGGAATTTGGCAACCATACGCAACTGGTTAACCGGCAAATAAACACGCAAATAGCCTGTGGGATCGGAGCCCTCTCTTGCTGGTGAAGGGGAGCCCATCCAGTTATGATACCTGCAAAGCGAAACCCCTTTACCTTGAAACACACGCGGATCGCCCCCTTGGCTGAACTGATCCCAGTCACTTAAAAGGGACGCAGATAACCTCTCCAGAACCTCACCCACTCGAATCAACTGAGACGAGTATACATCTACCTTCTGAGAAACGGAGTCACACGCCGGCCACTCATGGCCCAACCAACGCAAAATGATGAGCACTTTAGACGACCAGCAATCCACTTTGAGATCAGACAGAAGAGCCAGACGGAGATCATCTACTAACACGTCATGATAGACCGACCCACGGGACTTGACTATCTTATTCCAGAAACACAACGCAAGGCGTAACCAAAAGTACTGCAAAGGCAACTGAGACAGCTCCCTGTACAACAGCTTGTAAGGTACCTGCTTGAGCCCAGCACAACGTAAACAGAAGTCACGCTGGACCTGGACCATACCATCTTCCAAAGCCAAATCAAAATATGACTTACCAGCGGGTAAAACACCTTTACCTAACCGCAGGACGGAGACAATCCTATCAGGACCCCAGACCTCAGCACCATAACAGAGAACCGAACGGACCTGGGTGTCGAACGCTTGAAGCCGAACGGCAGGAGCCCACACCCTGTTCTCATCCAACCGATTACTAAGACCGAACATAGCCCGTCGCCCTGCTTCCAAAAGTTCGTTGACACAACTCGCAAACGGGGACGCAGGGCCCCAATAGAGACCCAAGTACCTAACGCGACCACACCAGTTAATAGGACTAGGAACAAGTAAACTACCAACCATGGGTGGGTGCCAAAGCGACCCATCAGTA
>NW_003307576.1:122163-122956 GCF_000143455.1 Volvox carteri f. nagariensis
GGCTCTGGTCTAGTCCCCTAGGGTTTCTTCCCCTAAAGGGGAACCCCTAGGGTGTCAGGGCTCCCTTTGGTTTCTGTCCCCTTGGTTTTCCCCTTCTTGTTCTTCCCCTTTAGGGGAAGAACAAGAAGGGGAAAACAAAGGGGATGGGTAACAAGAAGGGGAACCCAAAGACACCCTTGTCATCCCCTAAAGGGGAACTAAAGGGAATGATGACAACCCTTTGGCTTCTTCCCCTTTAGTTCGTCTTCTTTAGGGGAACCAAAGGGGTCCCCCTCCGGGGATGACCTCATCCCCTAAAGGGGAACCGAAGGGGTTCCCCTTTAGGGGATAACATCTTCCCCTAAAGGGGAACCCCTTCTTCCCCTTTAGGGGACTTCGTCCCCTTTAGTTCCCCTAAAGGGGATGAACCAAAGGGGAACCCCCCCCTTCGGTTCCCCTTTAGGGGACGAACACTAAAGTTCTTCTTCTTCCCCTAAAGGGGAACTAGAGGGGGAACCCCTTCTTCCCCTTTAGGGGACTTCATCCCCGAAGGGGGAACCCNTACGTCATCCCCGAAGGGGAAGACGAAGGGGAAGAACTTTAGTTCATCGTCCCCTAAAGGGGAACTTTAGTCTTCCCCTTCGGTTCCCCTTTAGGGGACGAGCACTAAAGGGGATGAAGAACTAAAGGGGAACCCCTTTAGTTCTTCCCCTAAAGGGGAACTTTAGGGGATGTTCCCCTTCGGGGATGAACAAGGGGATGTAACCCCAAAGGGTTGTCCCTACTGTTCTTTATTTTATGAAAACCGAAGTGA
>NW_003307576.1:123006-148624 GCF_000143455.1 Volvox carteri f. nagariensis
GACTTATTGTTGCGCATAGCCTTAAGGCCACTAGCATTTCATCCTCCGTAAATCCTCGTTAAGCCAAGCAGCTAATTCCCGTCTGTGCGTCACCTGGTCCTCGTCCAGCCATCTAAACTGAATACCCTCATTGCGGCATTGCCTCGTCTCTCCCGTACCATTAAGCACCTTGGAAAAATGCTCGGTAAAAGCATTAATATCTGAGATCCCGCAAGGAGGTGGTTTTCCCCCACGCAGCCATGTCCACAATCCGCGTGGGTTGAACCGGGCGTCCTTAATCCTCCTCCGCATATCTTCCATTTCAAACTCCTGAATAGCGGCCTTCCTAGCCTTTTTAAAGGCACGGTGCTTGGCCTTCCAGGTAGTCCTATGTAGATCGGGCAGCTTGCCTGAGACGGGGTCCCTGACCTCCTTACGGAAACTCATCATATCATTCCACGCAGCTGCACAGTCCTCGTTCCACCAGTCACGCTTCACAGACTTTTCCATCCCCCGTGCATCGCCGAACGTCTCTCTAGCACACTTATTGATAAGGGTGCGCAGGTCATTCATGCTTTCGTCACAGGGTGCCCCTTCTACAAGCTTTTCCTTGAGAGAGTTGATGGTCTCTGTAATAATGCCATCAGGTTCACGAAAAAGCTCAGTGAAGCGGCCCTTGCGTGATATATCAAAAATAGGGATCCGTTCACGTGCTAGGTGAGGCTTCCGACCCCGTGCAGCCCCTGGCCTCAAAACGGCATGCAGGCGAAGGATAAGCGGGTGATGATCACTCAGCACATTAGACTCTCCCCATAAGTAAGATCTAAGGACTTTGAGAGTGTTAATCTGCTCGAAGAGCCCGTAAGATGCAAGGCACAGATCAATAGAACTGTGACCCTCAGTAGAGTTGGAGTAAGTGAAGCCCCCGGGCACATCACCAGGTGCCCGCCCATTGACAATGGCTAGCCCTGTGTCAAGACACATTTGTGCCAATCGGCGGCCAAAACAATTCAGCCCACTATCTCTATTTTTACGGGGAACACCGACGAGGGAGTGTGCCCCTATTCCATTTACTCCGGGCAAGTCTAGAATAGCTGCTGTACGGGCATTAAAATCACCTGTGATAAGCACCTCATCACCCATGCACCGCAGTCTATCTAGCTCGCCAGTAATGCTTCCAAAAACAGCGTCGGGGACCTCGCTATACGCCAGGCCACTACCATCCGTGCTGCTATAAACGCTGGACCCCTGGGGCGAGCAGTAACCAGCCCCCAGTAGGAGCGCCCGCCCTCCAGGGAGAACGCTATGGAATCGCAACCAGACGATCTCCACCCCAACGGGTGTATTCGTTAATCCCACTTCTCTCACGCAGGGGGCCAGCTCATCACGCACAAACACAGATACACCGCCTGACCTTCGAGAGCCTGTGCGCGGTGCTCTAGTACATGCAAGGTGGCTATAACCCTGCAATACTAGTTGCTCCTTGGCACGAGTGCGATTAACGGGCGCCTTCGTCTCTGTAAGGATGATAACATCGTGATTGAGCAATCCACGAATAGCCTTAATTTGGTCAAACTTGCCTGCCGAGAAGGCGTGGATATTCCAAATAAGGAAACGGATGCTATTACCCCCCCGGCGTGCTCCCTACTTAGCTGCCTGCCTCAGCTCTGCAGCCATTTTGCGGATGTCTATTTTCGCCCAGACACCGCTGTCTGGCTCAGTAAGCGCCATGAGGTGAGTACCCCGCCATGAAGGGGCCCTCTTACTATCGACTAGGTGTCGAAATACGTCCTGGTACCCTTTCTTGTACGATTCGCCAAGTGCTGTGAGCGCCAGTGACACTCTCACAGCCGGGAACGACTCATCCGCTCCTTCCTCCGCATTAAGGCCCAGCTGCTTCCGTAATGAGTACAGGGCATAATATGCCGCTGGGGTTGTCGTGATTCGAACCCGCTGGGTTGTCCGCTTGCTGCTGCGCGCAGCGACGTTCGGGTGTGCTTCGACGGTGCAATCTAAGAACGCGACCTTCATGTTCGTAAGCTGCTGCAAGCGCAGTTGCAGTTTCTGGATCACTTCCTCCTGCGTCCAAGTAGCTGGTAGTCCGTCGATGACCAGTGCACCCCGGTCTATATGTCCATCGGTGCTGCTGGAAGACTCAGCCAGTGCTTTGGGGGGCCTGGGAGCAGGGGCACCTGCTGTCTTGCCAAACCCTCTGCAGCTTGCGGCCACCTCATGTGGTCTGGTAGTGATCGCCGTCACCTTTGGGGCTTTGGAGGTGGTGGTATCAGCGACGGCTCTGTTAGGTCTCGGTTGCTGTTTTGGCTGCTGCTGCTTCGGCCGTTCTTGCTGCTCCTTATGGAGTTCTTCCCGGTATTGTTGGTCTTGCTTTGCAGGCGGCGCTGCTTTGGGGCCCATGTGACGCCCCCCCGTGGCTTCAGTACATCGTGCACCATCTGCCGGGGCTGTGCGCGTGCGCTCCCAGTCATTGAAACGCTCCTCGAGCGTGGCAACACGGGCAGTAACGCTGTCCACGTTCTCAGTCATTCCTCTGCAGTGCACCGCTTGTTCCCTTGGCCCGCTTGCGGCGTGCTCGGCGAGTCGCTTTTCCAGGGCCTCCATCCGCCTATCAAGGGCCTTTGCGTCCGCCGATTGGCTTCGCGTAATAATTGGCTCACTTCGTGCCGTGCTTCGCTCGGTCTCGAGGGCTTCAATGCGCCCATTTAACTCCTTTAAGCGTTGCGTCGTGAGCCTGCGCTCACCCACCGTGGCATCAAGCTCCTGTCGCAACACAGCATTCCGCTCCTGAAGGCTTTTAACAACCTCTGCCTGCTCTTCGACTAGGCTTCTCAGGTCGTTAATGCGATGCTTCATGTCATCGCTAGTCTGCTGGCATCTGTCAACATGCCCTGCCAATAGGCTCTGAAATTCCGCTTTGATTGTTGCTATGCATCCATCCAGGAATGGCCTGCAGCTCTGAGCAATGTGCTCCTCTAGCTGCTTAGGTCCTGGAGTTTTCCTGCTAGGTGTAAAGACGTTGACCGTGGCTGAGCGTCGCTTGACTCCAATTATTTTGCGACGCACATTACGATCTTTTCGTTCAGTTAAATCGAACAGTACTCTAGTTACTGGTCGCGCTAATTTCGGTGTAGGGCTAATAGGGGTCATATGGACGTCGGGTTGTGACATTATGGTTGTGACATGTTATATGTTATAGCAAAGACGTCCTGGATAATAACGACCGGGTGGAGGAGGATTGATCAATCAGGGCTCATGGGAGTAGGAAATGACAGTTTGTGTTGTGCTGATAGTGCCGGAGTATTTATTCTGTTAAGCGTTTTGGTTGTGTTTTGGAGTTGCAGCATTAATAGGCCAGATAACATGTGGATTATTCATTTAGTAAAGCAGAGTGAGGGTTTGTGGGCTGAGAGCTGAGATTCCTTGTTTCGAGGTACCCAGAAAGAATGTGGATTTATGTCAGGATTGCTGTCATCTAGACTGACAAAGGCAGAAAATTAACGTGTGATGTATGTGGAATGTGTGACAACATTGCATGTGTGATGTGTGATAGTAACGAATGTGGAATATGTGCAAATTGTAATCCCCTGAGCCTCTATGCAAGCGTCAAAATCCCATATATTACTGCACACAAATGACACATGTAAACAGCATCACATATTATGTGATGCCTATAGCGGTCTTGTAATAGGCACTCATGTACACACGCACCTGTATAGGCACTGTTGTTTACAACATCACGTGTAGACCCATCTGTATACCTGGCAGGTATACCGCATAGCCTAAACAAGGTCAGGTGTTCTATATATATACAGGGTCCTTTATTAGGCCAACATGTACTTATGTCCCTATTTAGGTCTGGGCCTTTAAGTCTCGTATAATACGTGTAGACCTACACGTATTATAGACCTAACTGGCCTATATACCTTTCACCTATTTTCCCGAATATCTCGCCTACTGTATACAATGCCCGATAAAATACAGACGACAAGCACCTCGTGGAGCACCTGGTTCTCGACGCCGGTGGAGGACAGAAGGACGTGTTCGAAAAGCCCTCACGATGTCGCCTTTTTGCCGCATGACTGGCCTTTCCTTGCCACTAGCCACAACGCGTTGGCTACATCCCGTCAGCGAGTGAAGTCACCTATTTTTCCAGGGGATGAAGTCACCAGGCCAACATCAGGTAGAAATGTGGATCTAGAGCATTATGGACCCGAGAGGGTTATGAAGGAGACACGGGACCTGAGCGATGGTCTCGAACCTAGGGGGTGTGGGGGCAGCTGGGGGGGCCATGCATGTGAGCCAGCAAGGACGACGCTTACATGGCTTGATGGTAGACGATCGAATCAGGACTGGTCGGTATGTAGACACAATGCAAAGTCGATTGTTTGCCGACAGATTCCCAGCGGGTAGCGGCCCTCGTAAAACGTGCACTACGTATATCAAGCTGTGCGCGCTGATATCCTTGGAGAGCGCAGTCATGGGTGAGCAGACCGTCTCCTGTCGTGCAATCGCTGGTATGATACCAGCGATACCAGTCTGGTATCGCAGCATTGCATGTGGGGGGCCCCCACAGCTCCCGCAGAACAACCACCGACCTATCGCGATAGCTAGGAAAAGGTGGCAAACAGATACAGGATATTCCCTAAGTCGTATGCATGGGTACTAGTTTTGGGGTGCCTTCGGCCTCTTCGCCTCAAGTCGAAAAAGTAGAAACGTTCGAAAACTGCATTCTTCCGGAGCCATGGAGTCCTATGTACTGCACGTCTAGAAGTTATGTCTTGCCCGTGAAATGCGTGGAACGACTTTTGAATTTTTACCGTACTTGTCAACCTTTGCACAGCAACAAGCATTCCTTTCACACATTTCCACGGCAGAGATACTTGCATGCAAATACGCTAATGCCGACCATGTTCTAGGGACCCTGTACCTAGCTTAACTTTTGGCTAATATCTGGGAGAAGCACCGCATAAGGCAGCTCCAAGTGAGGATTAGATAATTGGACTATTCACGAGATTGTAAATCTGAACCGCTTGACGGTGGAGAATGCCTCCACGGAAGCGTAAGGTGCAACCGGTGCTTTCGGCCATTGCGGAAGACGCTGAGGCAAAGAGCAGCAAACCAATCGCTACGAAAAATGGGGACGCAATCATGCAAGACAGCCAAATGAGCGAAATAGCTCAGGTCCACGCCGTTGTGAGGGAATGCAAGAAACAAGGTATGTTGGGATTAATGGAATGTTGCGATTGGAGCCCTAGTAAGAGCGTGTGTATATTATGTAACAGTGGAGTCGAAGGCAGAGTCCCTTATCGCGGCTGCTCGGCAGCGGGTGCAAGCTCTTCGAGCTGACGTTGAAGCCACAATAATAAGCCGATTATCCAAGCAGGTGCGGCATTGCCGGTATTGTGGCCCCGAACCAGGTGTGATGGTATCAACAACAGCTTTCCCCTCGCGTGTTGACAGGTCCGGAACACATCGGTCGTGGACTTTCTTTCGCTTACGCCCGCGGAGGGAGCATCGAGCGTCCTGCACAACCTTTTGCCACGTCTGCAGGCTCTGGTTGGAAGTCCCGACGATCCTGACAGCGTGGATGCAGCTCGCGTTGTAGCGTCGAGCGTTGCAGCGATGACGGCGGCGGGGGCCCCGCAACCCATGGACATGGCCGGCCCCAGCTCTTCAGTGCACGTGGGGAAACAGCAGCGGCAGCCTAAGTCACATCAGGCACAGCCTCAGCATCAGGATCAGCAACTGGTTGCAAGCAACCCACATACGCAGCAGGAGCAGCAACATGTGCAGGAGGAGCCGGAGAAGACAAAAACTGGGCAAGAGATGCAGCGGCCATCCTGCAGCACAGGGGGCGCCAAGGCTCCCGCTCTCAGTCCCTCAAAACTGGCGCCGGAAGTGGCACGGATGCCACCTCCACCGCCGCGGCCTCCCTTGGCAGCGGTAAACCAGGCCCCCCGACTGCCCATGGCCAACGAAGTGTTCTATTCGGCCAACGGTAAGACTTGCGCATTGGTTGGAATGTTCATTGTGAAATGCCATTTGTAGGCAGTGAAACTTCCCCAGACGAAACTTCCGCACATGCTTCAGCTACACCCTGCATTGGCATTAGTCGTATCCTTTTTATGCCACCGGGGAGGGTTGGCCCCGCAACCGGTTCCTCCCTTCTCGCTACGAATGACTTTGGGGATGGTCCTCTTAGCCATACCTGTCCTCCTGGTTTGAAACACCATCCAGCTGATAGCGTTGCACGTGATCGCGTCCCCTGCTCCAGGCTCCCCGATCCACATCGGCCAGGTGGCCGTTGGAGCGAATGCAGCCACTGGGGTTGTTGCCCCCTGTTACTTACCAGATGTAGCGCCAGAGGGGGGGACCAGCGGCGCCGCGCCACAGTCAATGGTGACTCTGCCGGCGTGTAAGGTCCGCCGGGTGGCTCCTACACGCGGCCGTGGCAAGCAGTCTGCACGTGTAGTCACTGTGACTACGCAAGGTGAGGTCAAAACTTCGCGTTTGGAAGCCACAAGTCCTGGATGATAGCGCTTTCAGGTCAACCGGTTTGCGCGCTAGAATGGGTAACAGGTTGTGTATTGGTGACACTTTTCCATAGGTTCTGTCGCTGTGTAAACACGGCCATGGCGTATAGGAAAGCTCCGGGACCATGTGCACGGCCCGTACAATCCTTTAGCTTTGACTTCAAACGCAGGGCATTGTGGTATGACGGCGCGATGAAACGCCGAATTCCTTTCCATCCGCAGCCTGCCGTTGGGCCAATGCATTTATTCGGAGTTCCTCTTCCCCCTTGTACTTATGTACTACTGATTGCGTGCACATCCCACGCCACGGCAGATGGGAAGAGCTTCACGGTGGACGATCTCAACGGCTTGGCGGCCGTGCCGCAGGCGTATCGCGCCGAGGTGCGGCGTCTTGTGGAGGCGGATCTGCAGCATCTCAGCGCAATCGCGCAGTCCATGACCCTGGAGCAGGAAAACTGTAACGTCGCAGCGGCCAGCGGCGCGGCAAGCACCTCGCAGCCCAAGCGGCGAAGATAGCCACTCTGCATGCTCGGCTGTGCTCGTGCTTTCGGTCAGGCTCTTTTATCTACCAGTGCTGGGAGCTGCAGCCAGCATCTAGGGGCACGTAGGGCCATATGTACGCACACGATGACTGTGTACCATATGCTTTTGCTTGAGGACAAGGATGGGAGCTGCGGCCCTGCAGAATTTGGGCTGATCTGCCTGCCTGTGCTGATGTAATTTTTCTGCACTGTACGGGAGTACCTGTATACTGCAGCATGACAGCGATTCAGACACACGACACGACTATGGTTTTTTAAGTGTATGTGCCGCCACGAGCACCCTTTTCCGCACGCCATTTTCACGCATGTACTGTCTGCTGCATGTTTGATAGTCATGGACTGAGACACGGATCACATCCGGTCTGCACTGGGAAGCCCTATGGGTCCACTCACTGCAACACTGTCGGATTATGAAGCCATGCCGGGTTTCTGGGTGTGCAATCAAGTTCCTGCTGTAATGCACTGCACTACATCATCTATCCACTACCTCACTGGCATCGTGCTTAGCTACCTGACTACCTTGTACATCATTACCTGATGGCTTCAGCCGCACTGCACCTGACTGACAAGGAAATACACCTCATGTCCCTCCTGGACAGCGATCATCTGTCCGCGTCCATCTGCCCTCTAGCACAGCTCACCTCGCGATAATCCGCACAGCTGAGTCTTTCCGGATAAGAAACGAAATCCTTCGTAGTACACGCGCAAGCGCGCTGTCCATGCAGTAGAGCATCCGCATCATGCACGCTGTAGGTGATACCACCGGGAAGTGACTGCTACTGTAGCGCAGAGGCCCATGCTCCCCACAAAAGCTGCGTTGTACAGCCACCATACAATAGACATTCTTGTCTTCCTAATTACGCTTCATGACCTAAACCCCCAACAGGTATCCTAGCACCCCGAAGGCGGGCTTCTGCTCTCGGCCCTATGCTTCCTAACACCGATAACTCCCAACTGCCCAAATGACGCCTACCTGTAGCTCACTTCCATTCTCTTCCCTCTCAAAATCCGCTGATTTCCGTCCATTCCGTACTTAAGGGACAAGGCACGCACAAGGTTGGTCTCGCTCATTGCCGACCTTCACACCTCTCCACCGCTGCCAGCTGTTCGTCAATCATACGAATCAGCAGGAACGGATCCGTGTGACCAATGGACGCGTGCCCAATAACCTCTAGGCAGCCAAAGTCGCTCGCGGGAGACATCACCTTGCCCCGGCTCACCACCCTCGCCATCATCGGTCGCCACTCCTCACTCGCAGGCGGCAGACCCCACAAATCCTCACTGTCGCCAGCCCCGCCCAAAGCTGCTGCCGCCGCCGCCGCCTTGGCCATCGTCCCCGCTTCCGCCTCCCCATTTCCCGCCGGGCCATCCACAGCCACCCCCGCCACCACCGCCTCTTCATGGCACTGCTGTTGTCGCTGTAGCTGTTGCTGTACCAGCGGGACGTTGAGGACACCGCAATTGAAAGTCTGCACGCCCAGACCGTCCACCATCGCCCTCAGCGCCGCGTGCAGTGCCGCCACGAAGGCCGGGCTGGTGAGGGCCCCCCCCAGCAGCAGCACCTCCATGTCCTTCTGGGGCGCCAGGTGAGCTACCAGCCAGCACCTGGTGGGGAGAGCATCACAGTCATCCGCATATCGGAGATCAGACGCAGAGCAACGCAATGGCACATCACCACCACCACCACCACCACGAAGAGCAGCACACAACACAATACCATGACATACAATACATGCTGCATACATACATACATACATGCACGACGTAAAGACATCAACCCACAGCATAGAGCACCCATAAGGAAGCGAGGATGCACAGCGATGCCAATCGCAACGGAAGCAGATCGGGAGAATGAAGCCAGGTGATCAGGCTGATTAGTTGAGGAGTTAAACGATAAGCCGATTGATGGTAACAGCTGGACAGACAGCACCCTCCGCAACAAGGGGCAACAAACCGTCAGCCAGCCGCTTCCGAGGTGGCATATGGGGTACACATGGACGACAGTAATGACGACGGACGGCCATTTAGAATATATAAGAAATTGAGGCCGCAGTTCTGCGCTCCCAAGCGAAAACACAGTCCACCGCGATACACAAGACCTCGGTACCTCGCAGCGCCTCCCACCTGTCTGCTCCTCGACCCACCACCCTTGCCAGCCCCACCGCCGCATGCGCCTGCACCAAATCACGGTAGAGGGACGTGCCCGGATGTGCCACTGAGTGGAGCTCGGCCTGCTGCAACAGACGGGCCTGCGTTGGGGGAAGGTCACGGCAGCCAGGACCATCAGGGAGGACATACATACATACTTACATACAGATTTGCAATTTATCCTTTATTATTGCCAATGCAGGTCGTGTGGTCGTGAATGAAGACGCCGGACGACAAAGGGGGGCCCATCACATTAGTGTCCCGCTAACACCCTTACCACTAACCCTCTCTACCCTCGCTAGTCTGAGGGTAGTCGTACGACTCGTATCCATCTTCTCACCTGGGCCGGTACGGGCGCCGTCGTCAGCATCAGTTGCCCATGCCCGTGGAACTGACTGGCGCCCGCGCGTGACCCGCAGTTCCAGATGAAGAACGGGTGGCGCGCATCAGGATGCGCTGCAGCTGCCACAGCGAACCAGTCCGCGGACACAGCCAGGAAGTCCGCCAACTGCTCCCGCGAGAAGCTCAACGGGTCGTGGTGCTTAAATAGGACCAGCCCGTGGGCAGGCTCGCCGTACTTGAAGAGGTTGGAGGCGGTCACGGCATGAGCCCGCTCTATGCGGCCCCAGGCGTCCTGCCCGGGGGCCAAAGAGTTGCGGTGAAAAGCAGAAGAGAGAGGGGAAGACGAGGGCGATTACAGATTTCCCGTAGGGGCCCCCGCGCCCCCGGGGGCTTTCCTCGGGACTTGTGACGTGCATATTGTAGCTCTCGGGATACCTCCCAGGAAAGCGAAACCCCCCTCGCGTTACGGGCAAAGGGCTTAACGACCCCAGTGGAGCAAAGAGTCAGTCTAGACAAAGACATGAACACCCTGTCCTGCCCTGCCCTGCCCTGTCCGCCTACACACACACACACACACACACCCCGTTTTCCAGTGTGTTACAAAAAGCCACATCGCCCCCACGGCCCCCAGGCAGATGTCCCTCTTTGACTTTTGCACTGCATATATGGTATTCCCCGCCCCCCCCCGGGGGCCCCCCCCACCTCGGCCGTGAGGGTCCTCCACTTGCAGAAGTCGCACGTGCGGCCGCCGTCCGTGGGGTCGACCAGCGCCGCAGCATCCGACTTGAACGTCTGGGGCTTGCGAGTGCGGACCTCGTTGTACCTGTGAGCATGAGCATGTGGATGTGCATGAGCATGAGCATGTGTAGCAAGCAACCCATATGCGTATTGAGCTGCAGCCGGTTGTTGTGCGCGGTACAAGACACACCCGTCATGTTGTGTCTGTCTGTCTATCTGTGTGTCTGCCTATGTGTCTGTCTGTCTGTCTGTATCTTTGAAAGTGCACCCCGTGGGACAGGGCAGGTGTTTCTTCATGGCGATGATGGCGATGTTGTTCCCTCGGGGCAGTCCGAGGCGTTGGGGGGCGGTTGTGGCAGGAGGACCCTCGCGGCTGGACGTGGTGGCAGCGATCACTGCCCGCGCTCGCAGCCACCAGCAAGTGAAACTGCACCACAAGCTGCAACAGCTGACGCCCCGGACGATTTGCCGTGCCGTGCCGTACAAGACAAGAGACGCCCCCTCAACCTTGAGTCATGACCGATGAGTGGCACCCATGGTGGGAAAACTAACCTAACTAACTCTCCATCTCTTCGCTCTCTCACACACAGAAAGAGAAAGGGGGAAAGAAAGAGAGAGAGAGAGAGAGAGAGAGAGAGAGAGAGATGAAACAAGTTGAATCAGCATTCTTCCCAAGATTCAATGTACATCACAAACTCCAATGTAATCCGTATCTTTTGTGTGCCTTTCCAGCTTACGTGGCTCACCTGGCCACGTCATTTCCCCCCCTCCTGGCTGCTCCTGGTTTCCACACCGCCACCAAAAAGACGTCCCCACCCGGCCTCTTAATCTCCAGAGGGCCTGTGATCCCCGAGGGTTAGGTCGGCCCACGTGCACGTACCAGGCTTGCTCAAGAGTAGCCTTATTTGTGATTGACACCACCAATTGCGCGTTATCTGATTCCACGCCGTACTTTTGGCTTAGCTCCGGACCCACTCGGCACCTGGCAGTCCCGGCTGTGAAGGCGTATAGACGGCGCAGCGCAGTTGCACCCGAGCCCGTGAGAGATTCTACGTTTAGGGCAACGTCAAACACGGATTGGAGTTGCGCGCAGCGAACGCCTACAGGACTCATGGATGGCCTAGTGCGGCTCCCAAATGTGCGATCGAGGCCTGATGGTCTCTGAACATTATATATTCCGGCCATGATGAACCTCTACGCTAGCCAGCTGAGGGCTGATGGATTGAATTTACATCGTACGGCCATTTCGGCGTTAGTCACTTTGAAATGTCTTGAATCAATATGTACCCTCGTCTCCACTGGATCAGCCCATAATCCGTGGTTTGGATCTCACTTATTCCTAGAAAATCAATCGTGAATCGGCGCTCCAGTCCGATGATGAATGCTCATGGATGGTGGCCTTACGCACAGTTTCACCACCCTCAGATGGAGCAGGGCATAGTTTTGCATCTTGTGGGAGCGCCAGTCATCGTAATAAAGCTACTCTGTAAAATCAGCAGGATACCAAATCTTTTCCTGGAAGCCATGCCCAAGAAGTTTCGTCATTTGTATTGATTGAGCCTCAAACAGCTTTTTCATAGGAAGCTCATTGTCGGTTGACAGAAACGCCCTTTTGTGGCGATTTTCATATGTAACTCGTTATAACTCAATTGCACCACAGAGTTGGATGAAGGGTGGAAAGCCAAAAACATTATTACTTTACGAACATTTGTGGAAGGCTACTGACTAAGATGGCCTTCAGAGCCAAGCCAATGACCCTCGGCAACCGGGGATGGGGCTGCCCAATGTCAAACCTTGTGTGTTGTTTCGGTTGGTCGGAAAACTGCTCATACTTTACTGGGTGCGTACACTTGCCTTTGTCCTTCATGTAGATTAGTTGGAAATCGAAATTTAGAAGAAACAGACAAAAGTGACGGGTAACGCAGACCTCCATGCATGAATATACTGCGCACCGCCCAGTTCCCTCGTCACTTACATATTTTAATTACTTCATGGCATTAGGAAAATGAAACATTTTTCGTTGGTTGGCTGCCTGTTATACCCACTTGCGGAGGTGGACCTCTGCTGTGGACCACCTAATAACCGCAAGTCTGCCAGGATGAATTGTAATCAGACAACAGCATTTGTGACGGATGGTGCTGCCCGGGAGCCGGGCAGGGAGTTGTGAATGCCGCACAGTGGTTACGGGGCGGTCTGTGGAATCAAAGTATGACAATCATTCCTGAGCTTTGGAGGTTATGGAAGCTCATCACATCGAACGTTGCTCTCATTCTCTTCCTCGTGGCGCTGGGAATCAGCGCCGGTGGTGGAGCTCAGGACGTCGTGAGCACGGAAGTTAAGTTTTACGCTGCTCTTTGGCATACTGCTATTAAGAATCGTAGCTTCTTTGGGGGCGTACGCATTGGCAGCAACCAACTTCGGAGTCATCAGTTGACGACAACCCCCAAGCCCACTCTCCCTTGGGCCAGTTTACCGGCCCTATCCCGCCGTCCGACACACTTTGAAGGCCGGTTAAACCTCCACAGCAATACCAGCAGCTTTGCAGTACACACTGCCCCATCATCCGTATCAAGCAGTCCACATTTGACCAGCCACCAGCTACCCCTCCTCGATGTGGACCTGGCAGTGGAAATCCGGCCCCTAGCGTCGCAGAAATCCAATTCACGCGAAATCAGCAGCGACGCAAGCAGTTTCGATGGCGGCGCCAGTGGCACCTGCCACGATCGCACCTCCAACGCAGGCCTTGGAGGCTCTCAACGGCTGCCTAGCGCAAGTCGGCATCTCAACCTGGCAAAGGACGAGGACGCACATACATGGCCGCATCTGGGTCACAGGGCTCCTCACCACCGCCACCAGCAGCATAAGCCCCAAAAGCACCACGGCGGTGCCACCGCCGGCGGCGTGCTATTGCTTCGGAGGCATCGTCGGGTAGCACCGCGCTGCTGGCTGCCAGGCCTGACTTGTCCCGTGCGCGCTACAGCCGTGCTGCTGCCGGGCATGTCGGCGGGGTCTCTGCTAGTGCTCGCGCCTCTGAAAGGGAGGCATAGGGCCCCGGGGCAGCAAGCCACCTCGCCTATGCTGCTGCTGCTACTGCTGCTACTCCAGCTACTGCTGGTCGTACACGGAGCCAGCGCGTCCCCGACCCAGATCGATAAGGCCTGTCTCGGCAGCACCGACAGCTCGGCCGTTGCGGCGGCGGCTGCGGCTGTGGCGGCATGTTTGGAACGCAGGAAAGCGTTAGCGGTGCAGTCCCCAGCGGACGACCTACCCCCCTCGCCGGCGCCGGCGGCGGTGCAGCCGCTGCTGTCACTTCCGCCGCTGCCACTTCCGCCGCTGCCGTCACCCAAGGCCGGTGTGCAGGGTCCCTCTGGCGAGCCTGGGGCATCGGGCTTTAAGGTACAGGGGGCTGGGGGTAAGGAGGGTGTACGGATGGTACTTTTAGCAGTACGGAAGCACTTCCCCGGGTGTACGGAGGGGGGCGGTTGGGGCCGCCGCCAGCGCAGTAGGAGGTGGGCAGTGTGTTGCCAGGGCTCCGGGCCCAGGTGGTCAAACTGGGTTGGGTCGGCCAGGGCGAAGGTGGCCAGGGCCAACAAGGGCCGGGTGCAACCCTTGAGACGCAGAGGTCGGGAAGCGCTGGTCTGACCTGATCTGATCTGATCTGATCTGGGTTTTGCTTACCTAAGATGATGTTGGGGTAAAGAAATGTCACGTCGGGATAAACTCGATGCGGTACGACAAGCGCCTGTACCCGCGATGGGAAATGCATCCGTGTACCCGATTGTACCCGCGTGTACCCACGTGTGTATGTATGCGTGTCCTGTTGCTCCGGTTGCGACACACGGGATTGCGACTCCTGCACTCCGCATGAGTGTGTTTTTAAACCCGGTAATCCAGTACGCAATCCGTGCGCGCGAGGCCACCACACCACCGCATCCTGGCGTCCCGCCCACCCCATCCATGCACAACTGGTCCCCCTCCCGTCCCGTCCACCCGAGGTCGGGGGGAAACACACACGTGTGTTTTGTCGTACGGGGATGTACGGCAACAGTGTCGCATGACGCGATGGACCCATATCGGACCCATACCGTTTTTTGTCCTGGTGGTGCTCTTCGCCGCCTGTTTGTCGTACAGAGCGCGCTGTGGGCGGTGCTGGCGGTGGCTGGTGTGCTGCTGGTGGCGCTGGCGGTGGTGCTGTACAAGTACCGGCGGCTGCAGCGGCGGCACATCCAGGAGCGCGGCGCACAGCGCGCACCCGGAGTGGGCCCTATGACGACGCTGCTGATAACGGACATTGCCAACTCGACCGGGTTGTGGGAGTCGCTTCCGGAGGAGGTGGGCGCGGGGGGTGAGGGACGGGGGCGGGGTGAGGGACGGGGGCGGATATGGCGGATAGGGACGGGGCCGGAAGTGACAACTGGGTAAATTAAGTGGGAGGACTTTTGGAGGTCTTGACTACCGCGTGCCTAACGACTCAAAGCCGTGTGTCGGTCGGCTTAGCTCGTCCCGTCCTGTGCGTTTCGGCAACGTACCTATCTGTCGTAGCTTTCTATGTCAGATTTTCGCTTTGCGGTCCTTATTACCTGTATGTATGTATGTTCGCATGCTTGTTTGTCGGTTTTTTGTCTGCTCTGTGCCTGCCTGCCTGCCTGCCTGCCTGCCGATACACACCTCACGATCTTCCTGTCTGTCTATCTGTCTGTTTGTCTGCTCCACAAGGTCATGGACCAGGCGCTCAAGTTACACCACGCATGTCTTCGCGCATTGCTGCAGCGTTTCAATGGGTACGAGAGTGCGACGGAGGTGCGTTGGGAGGCGGGTGGCAGCGGCGGTGGCGGTGGCGGACCCCGCGGGGGAGGGGGGGAGGGAGCTGGGCGGGGGGTGGGGAGCTGGGCGGGGTAAAGCGCCGCCTGCCGTGCGCGCGCTCATCGTCCAGACCTCATTCCTTTTTCCGCCGAATCTATCTTCACGGAGGTCATGTTGATCTCCGTTTGTTGATTCCCGGTCTGCCCAGGGTGACTCCTTCATCCTGGCCTTCCATTACCCGGCAGACGCCGCCAAGTTCGCCCTGAGCGCCCAGTTCCAGTTAATGGTGGGTACATGGCTGGGGGTTGGGCGGCTTGATGGATGGACGCTGGGAAGGAGGGACGGATAGCCGTGTATGATATGTGGGACAGGGGGGGGTGTATCTTCACCCGTGGCCGCTATGCTGTGAAACCCTGCCTTCCCCGGTATTTTGGGGCACCCTCATCCAGCCACCCTAGTCAACTTCTCAGTGGATCGCTCAGGTTCAGCACCCACCACCGGCATCCAACGGAATCTGCCGGGTCGACGACGGCCCAACTCCATACCTGGTCAGCTCGCAGGTCAACTTTATCCCAGGTCACCACCGTCCATCGACTAGGGGCACTTTACCTTCGACCATCGGAAGGATTTTCGACCCTGATAGGTCTCGATCCCGGGGGCAATGGTCCGTGCCTAACCTGAGTATGTATGAGCCGTGTATGTATGTATGTATGTAGGTATGTGTATGTATGTATGTATGTATGTATGTATGTATGTAGGTATGTGTGTGATGGGGATTGGAGGTTGCGGCGCTTTGGTCTGGCGGACTCTAAACCATCCTTGGGCCCTAACTGCAGCGCGACAAACCCTCTCCCTTGCTCGACTTCCGGTCCTGCTGTGTTGCCCGCTGCCTAACCCCTGTCTGTTGCCACCCCCGCCCTCCTTCTCGACCTGCACCTGCACCTGCACCCCCTGTGTCGCCTTCCCGACCTGCCAACCGGCCTTTCAGGACGTCATGTGGCCGGCGGAGGTGCTGGCGCACCCTGATGGCCAGGAAGGTACTCAGATACGGAAGTTTGGGGAGCTTTGGGGAGTTGGGGGTATCTTCATCGTCTCTGTCGCCATTGCCACCGTTCTTGTTACGCCCTACACACACACCACACCGCACCGCACCATAACAGACACACAGACAGACAACTTTTCCTGTCGCCATTGTTCCTGTCGTCGCTGCTGCTTGTGGCATCGCGACGCTGTAACATAGTAACGGCGTCCCGCCAACGCGCTCCCTCCCTTCCCTTCCTCCGCCGACGCCGTCGCCGTCACCCCCTCCCTGGTGCATTTCTTCAGTCTGGGTGGTCCCTCGTTCAGCGGAGCTGGCGAACGCGGGTTCCCTGCATTCCATCTACAACACCATGAGCTCCTCACTGCATGCGGAGTTTGGCGGCGGTGGCGGCGGCGGCGGCGGCTCCATGTCCGTACAGCGCAGCTCAGCGGGGAGGATGATCTCCGCTGCTGCCACCGCCGCCGCCAGCGGCGCCATTCAGCGCTCTAGCGATATAGGTTTCAGCGGCTACGGTGATGGCGGCGGCGGTGGCGGCGGCTTCCTTCGCGCCAGCTGGACCGGCCGCGCGAAGTCTGTCAAGGTTCTGGTGCCTGCGGGCCCTCACTCCGCTGGGGTCGCAACGCCCGGAGCGGTGAGGTCAGCGGAGGTGGAGCGGCTGTCGGCTTCGGAGGTGGACACGGAGGACCTGACGTACGGCGGGGACGGCCGTACAGGCTCCGGCCTGCTGCGTTCCTTCACCTCCCGTATGAGCACCATGTTGGGTCTGGTGCCTGCGTCCGGAGGTGGCGGAGGCGGTGCTGGCGGCGGCCGGCCGTCGTCGCGGATGGGCCGCTTCCTGCGCATCAGCGCCGCCAGCGTCGCCGTGAAGAGTCCGGAGGATTACCGTCCCCAGTCACTGCAGGGCTTTAGCGACCGACAGGTAATGCCTCGATTGCCCGCCAGCGCTTCGCACCGCCGGCGCGCACCTGGAGCCGTCGGCGGCGACGGCGCCAGCGTCGACACTGGGCGTGCAGATCTACCCCCGGATGTGATGCGATCCAAGTCCTTTGGCGGGAGGATACTGGCGGGCGGTGTCCTGCCGACGCCGCGGCTTGGCTCAGCGGCAGTAGCCGGGGCTCGCAGCGGCAGTAGCCACAGCGCCGGCGCTGCCGGGGCCCTGCCGCTGACGACGTCGACCCCCACCGGCAGCTTTACTAGCGGTGCCCGGTCACTGTTGCGCCAGGCGCTCAGCTTTAATTGGCGGCAGGGCAGCTTTCACAGCCGGTCGCGTGCGGCGGCGGCGGCGGTGTCCGTGTCAGCTGCTGCCGCCGCTGGCAACGCGGCGCCGGGCGTGACTACTGCCACCACCGCCACCAATACAACAACCTGCTCTGCAGCGTTGCCCCCGTCGTCGCCAGCGTCACCCATCGGGTCTAGGTGTACGGGGTCGTACAGCCACCTGCCGCGGATCGAGGACCCGGCGGCGGCAGCGGCGGAGGCGGGGTTCCCCGAGGGCGCCGCGAGACGCATCACAGCGGAGGGCGGAGGGCCACTGTCGAGTCGGGAGGGGAGCGCTGGCTCCGTAACCACCGGCGCCGGCGGCGTCAGCACCGGCAGTAGCAGCAAGGGCGGCGGCCTGTTCCGAAATGGCTTACTGCGGCTTGGCCGCGGCAGCGGCGCCGTCAACCGCTCGACGCTATCCCCCAGCGGTACCTTGCGGACAGCCAAAGGCGGCCTTGTCGCCACCAGCGGGCCCACGGCGCTGGCGCTGGCGATGTCGTCAGACGGCCGGCTCCGGGGAGCAGCAGCCCGTGGGAGCAGCAGCGGCGGCGGCGCACCGTCTCATTCTACGGCAGCTGCCAGTAGCCAAGGTGCGTCGCAGAGTACCGCCGCGCGGAGTTCCCCCACCGCCGCGACTGGGGGCCACCAGCGAAACCGTAGGTCCCGCACTCACGGCCTGTACGGCGACGTCGTCGCTGGCGTCGGTTACGGCCGCGGCGGCGCGGTTCAGCCACGCCTGCCGTCGTCGTACGACGGGACGTTTCGCGGCAGTGCCGTGAAACGTTTTGCCGCTGCTGCTGAGGCAGCGGCGACGGCAGCAGGTACGATGACGGACGGCAGCGCCGGCGGTGTTTCCGCCAGCCAGGCGGCAGCTTTCACTACGGCGTACGAGTCGGAAATTACGACGGGGGCTATGTTCGCTTCTATCGTAGCTGCCGGCAGCAGCAATGCCTCAGCAGCCATGGTGATGGACGTTTTGGAGGCGGCTTCGGCCGCCGGCGACAGCGGCACGCAACACGCGGAGGTGCACAGGCCGCCGGCGCCGCGGGTGCCCCAGTTCCGGTCTGCCCTGCTACTCGAAGACGGGCGGGGTGACGGCAGAGGGCCGTCAATGACCACCATCCAACAGGCGTACCTCAGAAGATCCAGCGCGCCGCCAAACATTTGCAGAGGTACGGCAACGGTGGGGACAGCGACGGCGGCGGCGGATATGCCTGAGTCGCCGCCGCCGCCGTTGGCTCTGCCGGCCGCTGCGGAGGCTTACGGGGCCGCCGGTGGCGGCGGGACTAGCAACATGACGGCGGCAAATGCAAATGCCGCTGCCGGCGTGGACGAGCCCGCTGCCGGCGGCGGCATGAGTCGTTCCGGCGGCGGGAGCAGCGACGGCGGCGGTGATCGCGGCGCCACGTCAGGAGCCTCATCGAGGCAAAGGCTACGGGAGATGCTGTGTAGACGGCCCGCCGGCGGAGCTGACGGGACGCCGTCCCTGGAGCGGCCGTCACCGGTGATGACGCACAACCAGCTGTACGGCACCGATGCCGATTCCGATACACATGTACGACTGAACAGCAGCAGCTTGCCCGTGTCGAACAGCATTAAGCTATTGTTGGAGGACGTTCAATTACTGGAAACGTGTGGTGCCGTAATGAAGACCGGTAGGCCAGCGGAACCGGGTATGCTGTCGGCGGCAACGGCGGAGGAGGATGTCGCCGCTGCGGCTGACGCTGGCGGCGCCGCCTCTGCGGCTGACGCGACGGCGGCAGCCCCAGCTGCAGCAGCCGTGGAGGAGGTTGAAGCAACGGCCGTTGGCTCCAGCCCCCTACGGATCTCGCTTGAAAATGTTGGTACGGCAAGTTGTCGCGACGGTCCGGATACAACCAGCGGTACGATAGCCGCTGGGAGCGAGTCGATGGGCATCAGCAGCAGCTGCGGCGTCGCCGTCGGCGGCCCGCGCAGTTTCAGTTTGATGCAATCTCGCGCCGCAGGATCATCGCCGCGTGTCATCTCACCGACCAGCGGAGGTGCTGGCGGCGCCAGCGGCGGTAGCGGCGGCAGCGGCGGCGGCGCGTCCCTCTCCGCTGCGCTGGCTCGCCTCATGCGCGCGCGCGGCCGCGACGTGCGCGTGTACAGCAGCTCTGCCGTACGGTCTGGTGGGCCCGATGGCGACAACAACAGCAGCTGCGGCGGGTCTCGCGGCGGGTCCTTGGCCCCGATTCAAGAGCCCAATGCCACCGCCAAGCACCCCCATTCCCAGCGACCTTTCCCGACACTGTACCGCCGACACATACGCGCGTCCAGCGGCGGTATTTTTGAGGATTCGGCGCCTCTCCCTCAAGCTGCAACCCTAGCTGCGGACGGCGAAAGCGCCGCTGGCGGCAGCGCCAGCGCCGGTCAGCTTTCCGTTATCGGCATCGGCAGCGGCGGCGGCGGCATCGGCAGCTGCAGCCGCGGGTTTGGCGGCGGCGCCGCGATGTCACCCGCCACCGGGCAGTCGCCGTCGGCCAGCCGTACAGGCTCCATGACCGTTGGCTCCGTATCGCAGACGCTAGCGCGCGGCTGGTCCCGTGCTAACGGACTCGTACGGCAGCTCACCCGTGACCGCAGCGTTAGCCGAGCGGCGCGTCGCAGCGCGACAGGGAACTTGTCCTTGGACATGTCCCTACACGGCGGCGGCGGCGGCGGCGGCGGTTCCGGCGCCGCCAGCGGCCTGATGGTTGCCGCCGCCAACGCCTTCTTGGTCGCTAGTGACGTGGATGCCGACAGCGGCGCGGAGCTGTCGGCGATCGGCATCCTGGCTGACGGCCTGCGATCTCGCGCGGCCGGGGCCAGTGCGAGCGGTGCCGTATCCAAGCTACACGCGGTCCTCATGCCCACCGCCACCGGCAGCGCCGGCGCTGGAAGCGGCGATGAAGCTCCAGTAAGTGGGATTGCCAAAGCGGGCGGCTAGGCGGGGAGTATCAGGGTGGTAGGGGGTGGGAAAGAGTACTGGTGGAAAAGGCGCGGCGCGCCGCCGCTCTGCCACCATACCCCGTGTGTGTATTGTCCTTGGTGCCTTAACCCCACTCACCGCTTTCGGGGGGGGGGTAGGGGCCGTCTCGTGGCCGAGACCTGGCCCTGGCCCTATACTACCGTAATCCGTACGAGTCCGTACAAATGCAACCACCATGCAATACCAACGAGAACTTCCCTGTAACTGCGGTACGTTTTCCTAACCGTCTTCCGGCGCCGGCCCCCCGGGGTCTCCTCGGACTGTTCTTCTCGCTGTGCCGTTTCCTGCACATCAGGGCTCAGGGGGGGAGGTAGAGGCTGTGGGCAGAGGGCGTCACTGCCTGAGTGCACGTATGGTGGTGAGTCTGGAGGGGGGAAGCCTGGGGAGAAAGTGCGACGCGTCCTCCGCCCGCACTCTTTGTTGCTAGGCCTTTGTTGTGGGCTGTATGTTTGTCTGTTTGGGCCGGTGACCTGACAGCTCCCTTGCTGCTGAGTAGTTGGCACGGGTTGATGTCCGAGTGGAAAGAAAGGAAGGTAGCGACAAAGAGAGAGAGAGAGAGAGAGAGAGAGAGAGAGCGACATGGAGGGAATGCGCCTGGGATGTTCACTACATAACCACCATCACCACCAGCACCACCACGACCACGTGTTTTCGGCGCCCCGCAGACCATCGACTTGGGCGCCGCGCTGGCGGCAGTCACAGACGAGGAAACGGGCGCGGCGCCGCCATCGGCGTCCACCTCCGCCAGGCTGGCGGATCCGCCCGGGCCGCTGCCGCCGCCGCCGCCGCCGCGTTCGGGTCCCCGGTCCGCTAGTCGGCTCAGCGCCTCGCAGCTGTTTGCAATGGCTGGCGGCGGCGGCGGTAACGGCCGCGGCGGCGGCGGTGGCGGCGGCGGCCCCGCCAGCGCACCTCCGCTGGTGCTGCCGATGCCGCTCTCTTCCGGACCTGCCAGTCGGCGTATTTCCTTTCTCGGCTTGGGACTGGGTCCGCGTAGTCGTACTGCGGAGCGGAGGTCCAGCGCCACAGAGGAGTGGCAGGTAGTAGTGCAGGTAGTAGTGGCATGTATGTGGCATGTATGTATGTATGCACTATATCTCAGTGCGTGTGTCATGTATGCTTTGGTGTACGTGTGCGTACATCACAGCCGGACACGGTGTTTTTCCCCTCCCCCCTTCCCCCCATCTCCCCAGTGGTTCGCCTTACCCCCCGCCTCCCCCCTTCCCTTCCCTTCCCTTCCTGTCGTACAGGGCAGCCAAGGTGAGGCCAGCGGAGCCTGGGCGGCAGTGGTGGGCTCCCGCGCGAGTGCTGGGGTCGGGGCTGGTGGCGGGGGGGCGCACTCGCAGCCCCTCTCAGCGCTGGTGGTGGAGTGCCGGTCTTGGAAGGAGCGGTGCCGGGAGGAGTGGCCGCTGGCAATGAGACCGGCACCCCCGGCGAGGTGCGCGTACAGGTGAGAGGATATATACATACATACATACATACATACATACATACATACATATATACATACATACATACATACATACATACATACATACATACATACATACATACATACATACATACATACATACATACATACATACATACATACATACATACATACATACATATATACATACATACATACATACATACATACATACATACATACATACATACATACATACATACATACACACGTGTTTACATGCGTGTTTATATATTCATACATGTGCATATGTATGTGTATGTGTATATGTGTATATATATGTACGAGTGTATGTATGTATACATATGTGTGTGTACATACAGGAGTGCGCGCGCGTGTGAGTCTGTGTGTGTGTGTGTTTTTGGGGGGGTTGAGGGAAAGGGAAAAAGGGATCATGGGATAACTACACGACGCGTCTTATACGTGTGTTTTAACCATGTGTGTGTGTGTTTTATCACGTGTACTGCCCCCTCCCGTTAGGAGCTGATAAACCTTGGCTCAGGCTTGGGGTGCGCGCGGTTGCATATCTTAGGGCTGCTGGCGGAGCCGCAACGTACGGGTGTTTTTCCACTTCCCTCCCTCGACGATCTGCCTCTCCACCTGGCCCCTCTCACTCTTTCCCTTTCTCATTCTCTCTCGTTCACAGCTCTCTCGCCCTCTCCCCCTTCAACCCCTCCCCCTTCCCCCTCCCCCCCGGGACCCTACCGCCCCCCAGAGGCCTCCGTGTGCGGATGGGACTACACACGGGCATCACCACCGCATCCGACGTCACCTTCAACCCCACAACCTCCCACATGGCGTACGGCGGTACGGCAATGAAGGTAGCCAAGGCGGTTGGTGACGCGGCTGCTGGGGGCATGATCCTCATGTCTCAGCCCACCTTTCAGGCGCTCGTCCCAGTGATGCTGGAACTGCCTGGGTCGCCACAGGTACGACAGGAGCGGGACGTGTTTGCATGTATGCATGTATGTATGTATGTATGTACGTAAGTGTATGGGGGAGGCAATGGGGTTGTTTTAAACTATCTCGGTCGCGGGCAGAAGTTGTTGGGGTTGGAAGGCGCGTGCGGGAATGGAAAAAATGGGAAGACGCATTTCTAATCTCCGCTCCGTAATAATAACCCTTCAACCCTAAAAGTGTTTTTTACGATGTCCGCGTTGTTTAACTGTCTTTGCATAGTTGCATGATTTCGCTTTCCCTTACCCCCTCTCTGAGCTAAGGAACGGGAGGTTCGTGCTATTGGCGGCGTGTCAGCACAGTTGCCTCCTTTCTGTAAATGGAATTAATTATTGCGTCAATACATAAAATTCCCCTCCCCTTTTCCCCTCCCTTTCCCCCTCCCCTCCCTTTCCCCCTGCCCCCCGCCCCTCCCCATCCCCCTCCTCCCCTTAGGCGGTATTCAGCGGGGAATCAGATCTGGATCTGGGCACCGACTCCGCCCACTACTGCCTCTACCAGCTAGTCCACCGGGAGCTGGTGCAGCGGATTGGCTACGCCGCCCCCCTGCGCAACATCCCCCTGACGCAGCTGGGCACGGAGGACGCCCCCACAGGGGCCTGCGCCATCTCCTTCATGCACGTGGCGTCGGCAAGCATGCTGGGTGAGTGCTGCGTGGGTGAGGGGTAGTGGATGGGGGATGTCATCAGTCGCGGCTTGGGAGGGGACGCGGGATCACTTCAACATGTTCAAGTCCTCTCTCTCTCTCTCTCTTTCTCTCTCTCTCTCTCTCTTATCCCACCACCTTATTCCCTCCTCGCCTTGTTGCGGATACCCATAACCCCTTTTTTTTGATCTCTCTTCCCCCGGTCCCCTACCCTACCCTACCCTACCCTAGTCAGTCATGCTTCTTGTACACTCTTTCTTTGGCAGCAGCTTCACACGTTCACGTGGTTCGTCTTTCCCCCCCCCGGTCCCCTCCCCCCGCTGTCCCCCCTCAGTGGCGGAGTTGGGCCAACCCGGAGTGGAGGCCCTCCAGCAGTTCAAGGTACGCAGGGGGAGACCTACCCGCTATCACCCCCCTCGTCTTATGGATCATCATACCATTCCCTCACCTCTTTCCCCCCCCCCCCCCGTCCCCCGCCCCCGTCCTCGTTCCCCCGCCCCCCCGGTGTGCTTACACCCCACACACACACACACACCCACAGCCGCGCCGAAGCCGACTGCCTTCCTCTCTCCTCTCCTCTCCTCTCCTCTCCTCTCCTCTCCGCCGCTCTGCCGCCGCTCTGCAGCTGGCCCTTCAACCGTTTCCATATCCATAACATGGCCACCTCTGAACCCGTTCATTGATATCTGTCACGCTTCGTATCGCCCCCCTTCAAGCCACGGGGGATGGCACACTGGTAGCTGCCTGTTTGACATCCTTCTGCACGTCATTACCCACACACACACACCCAACTCACACATTCCCTCACACATTCCCTCACACTCACCCACACATACGTACATACATACATACATGAACACACCCACACACACCCGCCCCGCTGCCCGCGCCAGTCCATCGCCACGGGGCTCTGCAGCCGCTGCGGCGGCTACGTGGTTGAGGCATCTGAAGGTCTTTGTCTGGCGGCCTTCCGCCACGCCGCCGCGGCGCTCGTGTGGGCGCTGGCGTCCCGGGAGGCGCTGGCGACACACCCCTGGTCAGCGGAGGTGCGCCGCTGGTACCGCTTCGCGCTCACCAACGCCAACGCAGCGACTCATAGCAACACCGGTCGCGGTGCGGCCCGCGGGCCGAGACCTCGCATGGGCGTCCACGTCGGCGGCGTCAATGTGGAGGTGAATGCGGCGACGGGCAGGATGACGTACCGCGGCAAGGTCATGAACCGCACCTCGAGGATAGCGCACAAGGCGACTTCGGAGCAGGTACGAGTTGGTTGGTTGGTGGTTGGTTGGTTGATGGGTGGTTGGGGGGGGTGGGGGGGTGGGGGATAGAGAGGGGCTGGGAGGCTGGGTTTGGGTTTTGGGGCGTGTGCGTCGTTGCGCCGTCCGTGTCGGAGTGTGTGGGCGTTAGGATTATAACGGTTTCCATGTACCGGGAATGGGAGGGGTGGTATTCCCCTCCCCCCAGCGGTAATCCCTTGCTTATTAGGCTAACCCCGCTTAGATGACCGAAATGGCGTCATGTTCAACTCTGGGTGACGCAACCGAGGTGTAACACACACACACACCCACACACGTACACGTCCTCATCAGTTTGCTGTTTTTCCTCATCAGTTAGTTAACCGACAACGACCAGTTACGTGGCACGTGCCCGCGCACACCCATTGGGCTCCGAAACCTGGTTCCTTCAGATCTTGTGTTCTAAAGATGCTTGGGACGCGGTGGAGGCCTCCCTGCAGCGAATGGTGGACGAGATTCACGAAGAGCAGCGGCGGGAGCAGGAAGCGATGAGGGAGGCCGCCGCCGCCGCGCAGCGCGCGGCCGCCACCACGTCATCCACGGTGGAGGCTGACGGCGACGACGGCTACGGCGACGTTGATATGGTTTCGGAGCTTGGGACCGGCGGCGGCGGCGGCCCCGGCAGCGCCACCAACTCCCTGCGTGCCATGTCTCCCGTCGCGACCCCAAGTTCCCGACGGCTGCCCAGTGGGGGAGGCGGCGGGGGTGGCGGCTCCAAACACACGTCGCCGGCGTCGGCGGGTCGTGGTGCTGGCGGCGGCGGCGGGGGTGGGAAGCAGGCCAATGCCGGCCGCCGCAGCGGCGGCAGCGGCGGCTCCAAGCCGGGGTCTGCGCCGTCATCGGCACGTAGCGTACTGG
>NW_003307576.1:148674-171798 GCF_000143455.1 Volvox carteri f. nagariensis
TGCTGCCGCCGCCGCTGCCGCGGCGGCGCTTACCCGCCGCGTCACATCTTTCACTTCCCGCATCTCTTCCGCGAGCCTCCAGGACATGTCGCAGATCACGGCGGCGGGGGCATCGACCAGCGGCGCTGCCGCCGCCGCCGCCGCCGCGGGCCGCATTCCATCGATTACTGTGCACGCTGTCAGCGGAGGTGGCGGCAGCGGCATAGCAGGAACCCGCGGGAGTAGCGCGCCCTCCGCTACGGGCATCCTTGCAGCGGCGGCGGCAGCCGCAGCGGCGCGGTCGCCTTCACTGCCGTCACCTCATCAGCCATTGTTGCGCATAGGCTCCTTCCCCCTGGCCATGCCGCTAGCGTCGGGCCTCGCCCACAGTCCTTCCATGGTCGCCGTCGGCGGCAGCGGAACCCCCGTCGGCTTCGCCTCATCAGGAGCTCCACTCACCATCGCCGCCAGTACGACACCAAACCTGCATCTCGCGTTGCGTTCGACAGCATCGGAGGTAGCGGCTTCAAGAGCCGCTCGGGACAGCAGCGGCGACGGCGAAGCCGCCACCGCCGCCGCCGCCGCCGCCGCCACCCCTGCTTCCCCGGGCCTAGTTGGCTCGGGCAGCGGCGGCGGCGACGACGGCCACGTCTCAGTGCCAGCGCCGCCGCCACCCTCCGTGCGATGGCAGGCGCTGAGTCGTCTTGTTGGTCCGAAGGTGCCGCTACCGCCGGCCAAAAGGTTGGAGGCGCGATTCCTCGGCAGTTACAGGCGAGTGGGGGAGTGGGGGACAAGGGTTTGCGGCGTTAAGGGCGGTAAGCATCCGTAACTATAGCGATAGTGGTATCATTGCTTGTTGTAATTTCCGACACCCCCGCCGCTTCGGCTTTCACTTCCTCACTTCCTATCCTAAGTAGTAGTCTTTCGCGCCACCCCGACGGTCCCTCAGTCTGAAGGGCGTCCGCGAAGAGATGAAGCTGTTCGAGGTGTTTTGGGGGGACGAGGAGCAGCAGCGCTCGCCAGCCAGCAACGCCGGAGGCGTCGGCGTCGGCGTCGGCGTCAGCAGCGACCAAGAATGCGGCCGCAGGAGTGACGGCGGCGGCGGCAATGGCGATTCTCAGCGCCACGCCCGCGCTGACGTAACGAGCCGCGGCAGTGGCCTGGGGGTTGCAACAAACGCCGTGGAGGCGGCGGCGGCGGCGCAACAGCAGCAGCAGCAGCCAGGCGCGGTCGTGAGGGATGGCCTGGCAGGTGTGGCGGCGGCGGCGGCGGAGAGAGGGGATACCTGGCTGGCAGGGGCGCGCGGCTACCTGCCAAAGCTGCCCGCAGTGGGGACTGGGTCGTCGCCGTTCACGAGTACAGCAGGCGCCGCCGTCGCCGCCGTTGCCGCCGCCGCCGCAGCTTCCGCGTCATCGGCGTCGTCAGCATTGCCGCTGGCGGCCCAGCCGGTGATGCTTTCCTCCGCCACCCTCTGGCGCACTCGCAGCGGCAAATTGGATTGGCCTGTCACGGATACGGCAGGCTCAGTGTACGACGACGACCTTTCAACTGGCGGCGCGTTTCATCCGGCAGACACACCGGATGCGCTGGCGTATGGGTCGGCGTTGGGCCCGGAGGCGACCTTCAAAGACGCTACCGCCGCCGCCGCCGCCGGCGCGGCAGCGCCGAACAACGACGGTGGCGGCGGCGGCGGCGGCGGCGGCAGTCCTCAGACCAGAATCCGCCAGTACGGCGGATTGTTTCCTTCAGTAGGAAACACCGTCACGGAGCTGATTTCGGTACAGGAACGGGGGCCAGGCAGCGCTGATGCGGGCGGCAGCGGAGGCGGCGGTGGCGGCGGCGGTGGCAGCCGCTATCGTGCCACGTCTGCCGGCGGCGGCGGTGGCGGCGGCGGTGGCTGGTTGCAGCCGCGGCAGTCACTGCCGTTTCCGCCGCCGTCGGGACACCACCAGCATCAGCATCAATGGGACCCAAAGCGAGTGGCCTCCGGCCCCGATGGAGTGGGAGAACCAGCGACGCCGTGCGGAACGTCTGTTCCGTGGTCGGTGCCCGTACCCGTCCTGTTTGGTGTGGGAGAGCGGCCCTCCTCCGCTGTCGCCCAGGCGCGAACTTCCCTCTCCGCCTCACCTGCGGGCCCTCTGGCGCCACCCCGCGCCTCACAGCTACAGCTGCCACAGCTACACCCAAAATCCCAACCCCGACCGTACCTAGGAAACGAGGCTTTGGTTGGCACCAGCGGCGCTGCCAACAAGTCCCCGTGCTACAGCCCAAGCGCCTCCGCCAGCCCCAGTCCGCCTGGCAGGTGCGGCGGTGCCGCCAGCGGCGCCGCCGGCGGTGGCGTCGGCGGGGACGTCAGCACAGGCAGTAGCAGCGGCATACACCGGCGGCGGCACCCGTCGGGGACTATGGCCGTTACGTTCGCTGAACATGCCATACAGGAGCCCGCCAAAGCGCAACCACATAGCCCCGTCGTTGGTTACCGCCACTCAGCCTTCACCGCGAGCCAGGCCACACGTACGACACACTGCGCCTCCCGACGAGCCGGAGCATCCACGGGTCACCTGGAAGCCGCCGCCGGCGGGGGAATGGCGGCTCTGGCGGCGGTGCAGCAGCCGCCTCCGCCGGCGGAAGCGGCCGCTGCGCAGCAGCGGCAGGTTTCCGCGACGACGCCTGTACGGGTGCTGCAGCCGTCGCCGCTGGCGCCGTCGCTAGAGCCTGTGCCGCTACCTGACCTGCCGCCGATCCACACGCACCGGCGCATGCAGCCCCCGCCGGTCTGGATGGTCGACGGCGCGGTCGCTGCAGCTGCCGCGGACATGAGCGATATGTACGGCCCACGTCGCCCAGTGCCTTCCGCTGCGGTTGAGGAGATTGCGGAGGAGGAGGCCTCTCCAGGGGAGGCGCTCAGTGCTGCGGCGGCGGTCAAGTCGGAGTGCGGCCGCGGAAGGCGCTACGAGCAGCGCCCGGGACCTTTGCGCCACGATGGAGGCAGCAGTGACGACGGCGACGCTGCCGCTGTGGCGGAAAAGCCCACGCCAGTGATTGTGGCGGCGGCGGCGCTGGCGGCCACCGCCTACACTGACGACCACGATGAAAATCGAGGAGCAGGACGAAAAGGTGGACGAGGAGCAGGAGGATGAAGAGAAACTGCGGGTGAGCTGGCGATGGTGGTTTGACGGTCGGCCTGCCTTCCCTTCCCTTCCCGGGGGGCCGCCCCCAACAATATCTGCTGGTAGATGGTCACTGCTTTTTCCGATACTTGCTGCTGTGGAGTGCTGTGCTTGTGTTTTGCTGCTGGCGCCTGTCTGGGGCTGTGACCCACCTCCTGCACCTCCTCCTCCTCCTCCTCTTGCCCAGGACAGGGCAGAACATGACAGTGCAGGGCCTATGGCAAGCTGTGTGGCCATTAGTGGTCCCTAATCCCCAGTCCTATTCACTTTGCCCGGCCCTGGCACTCTACTTTTGCTACTTTTGCTACAATTGGCAGGAATTGCGCAATTAGCCTGTTTTTTTTCAAATTGTCGCACGTTGCAAGTAATTTAGTTCTCCCGGCCTGTGCTGTCCCCTGCTTCCCCGCCCGGCCGCCCGGCTGTCAGAAGGAGTCGTAGGGAGGCGTGCTACGAGGTCCCGCCTCTCAGCCCCTGAGCTGCCGCAGAGCGCCCGTCGCCCATCCCGCCCACCCACACCTCCCCCCCTACACACCAAACACACACACCCGTACACACACAGGACATGTCCCGCAACCTCAGGCCGGAAAGTGCCATAGCTTGGAAGCAGTGACAAAGTGCCGCAACAAAGAGAGAGGCTAATGCGGTGCCGGGTGTTGTGACGGGTCTTTCGGCCCTATCATCGGTCACGGAAGCCTTCATCAGGCCCAACATCCCGCATCAATCGGCTCTTCGGTCAGATCATTAGTCCTGGACCTCGCTGTCCGGTCACCACCAGCAGCACCACCAGCAACAGCCCCTCGACGGATTATTGGAGCCGAGCAAATTTACATATCGTACATATAAATGTGAACATGTTGGTGCCTTCGGGGTGCATCTGTTAGCGCACGATGCCGCCACCGTCATGCGGCTGCAATTTCAGGTGGATTGCAGTTACAGTTGGCAGTTGTGACCCACCAGCATTTGTCCAAATATGTTTATGGCTATCTTATCGTCCCCAACTAATTGCGTTGGGATGGAGATGTGAACTCCTTGCATGTGTCGAAGCGTCGCGGTGGCGTACCGCCGTGGGAATTAGTGTACGGCAATTGTGAAATAACATAGCAGCAGCAGCAGCAGCGGAGAAACGGTTGCCATTCTCCAACGTTAGGCCCAACGGTCGCTAACAGAGACGACGACAACGACGACGACCCATGGCGACGCTGATGTGAAGATGGACGGCCACATAATGCCGTCATGCTGCGCTGTCATGTTGCCGAGTGCACTTGCTGCTGTTGAAGTAATAGAGCAAAGAGAGAAAGAGAGAGAATGTGTCGATGGGCATTGTGGTGTTGGGAAGGCGAAAGAAAAAGGCTGTTGGCCTTCGTCATCAATTGTACCCGCCTCCTCAGCGACTTGCGCGCCCATCGCTTCCATCGCCGCCTCACGTTGCCCGGTTCTGCTGTTGCTGTGTTATCAGCAACGTCTAGCTCTCGAAGGTGAATAATGCGCCAATGATATATCGATGGATAATCAACGAACAAACAAAAATCGAAAAGGTTTGCTGCTTGCTTGCTGTGCCCTCATAAGGCTTGGATTCAGTGGTCTTAGTGTCGTACCTTACAAGGTCTTAAGCACGCCTGCAGTAGCAGTAGCAGTACCGGAAGCAAAGCCAGTGTTAGGTAATGCGTGTTTGCGCAGGGGTTTTAGGGGGGGTATCGGGGGGCCCCCTTCCCCTCCGCTGGGGAGGTTGAGGTTGAGGGGTAATGGATCGAAACATTGGATGTAAAGGGCCTCTTTTGCTTTCATGAACTGAGCCGCAAAAGGGATATATTGAGGCTTAAGCTGCAAAAAGAGCAAGTTTGTGTGTGTGTGTGTGTGTGTTTGTATGTGTGTTTGTGCGTGTGTATGTGTTTGTGCGTGTGTGTGTGCATGTGTCTGTGTGTGTGAGAGTGTGTCTGTGTGTATATCTGTTACATATCGATCCTGGGGCCTGACCCTGGCCTGGGGCACCTAACCGTGATACGACCGCCGAAGTACTCCATCATTGGAGGGGCGTTCTTTCGGTCAGAGTCCTTATCAACGCAAGGCGCCGTCACCTGTTCGAATCCTGTAGCCAGCGACTTTCCCCTCAGCTCAGATGCCAAGCAATCCCCATTCCCTGGAACGCATGTTCTACAGCTACACGATCTACCAACGTTATATGTGCGTGCGTGGGTGTGGTGGCGTGTGGTGTGGTGTGGTGTGGTGGGGTGGGGTGGCCGTGATGCGGATGTGTGTGTGGTCAAGATCATCTCCGAGGTTTAAACGCATACAGAGGATGCGGATATGCGCTGCTCGGTTCCACCGTCACACGCGCCCCGTCGCGAGGGCGTGCCCTGAAAAGCCTAAGGTGAAGCCAGAGTGAAAGCGATGTGGCTTTGGCGCCTTTCGCGTCTTCTTTTCTTTGCTTGGGGCTACCTTGCCGGTGCACCAAGGACAGCGTCTGGCTGGCAAGGCAGGACAGGGTGGCGAGTGGAATGCGCTGCCATTTCAGGTGATCGTACTATTGTATAAAACACATCACGGGTTATTGGCGATCCCGAGGAATAGATAATGATGACGATGATGATGTTAATGATGATGCCTGTTCCGGGGGATTGGGGACCTGGTGCCCTCGCCGACCCCGGGCTGTGACAAGGGCGTATGCGCACCCACACTTCCACTTCCACTTCGTGGGGGGTCTCGTGGCTTTAATAGATCTGATTTGGTTTTTATCAAGATTGGAGTTATGCGGAAAACAACCATTTAGTTGCTAGTACGTGGGTGGGGAAATTCGGCTGCTTTACTTTGCCTTGCCTTGCCTTGCGGGGCGGTACATGTGTAGTACGTTGTTGTGATTTGTAGTGCGTGTTAGGAAAATATCTTTAAATTTTGAATAGTTTTACCGACGACGTCGCAGGCGAAATCACGTGTCGACATACTCATTGTCGTCTTAGTTGGTTCATTGAGTCCATTGACTCGTTCTGCGCGGATTGATCACTTTTACTTTGTCCAAGCGAAAGGAGGTTTGAGGCACACATCGCGCACAGGAATGGAATGACTGCAATTGGGCTCTGTTGCCGCGGTTGGTAGTTGGCAGTTGGTGGTTGGGAGGGCCGTCCCTTCAGAACATGCAAGGGAATATTGCGGCGCTCCGACTAAACAAACGTAGAGGTGAAAGCAGCATAGAGAGGCGCATGGCGGGGGTTGTGTGATGTGCAGCCTTTTCGGCGCATGTGTGGGCCTATCCGCCCTTCAACACAGGGGGTCCAACAACACGAGGAAAGCGGAATAGCGTGGTGATGAACTCGCATCATTTGGCGGTAAAGTGTGTAAATGGTGCGGCGGTTTTATTACCCGTCCCCGGAGTTTAAAAACCCATTGTTGCGGTTTCAGGTGGGCTGCAGCCCCCACCAGTTTGCCTGCTTGGCTTCACCGACGAACATTCTATCCGCGGTTATTTCATACACCGTACCTTCTAATAAAGTTATGGACAACTATTAAAGTTCTGGGAGCCCTTGGAGGTCATGTCGTCAAGCTGCATGGTGTGAAGAGGGTGCGATGTGGAGTGGCGGCGAATTAAGGCGCGGCGCCGTACATCGCAGTGCGCCGTACATGACGCGGAGCCGAAAGGGCAGTGAGGGAGGGAGGAGGCATATCCACCTCCGCAACCCTCCTGCAAATCAGCGGCGGTCTGACGGGTCAGCGGTCACCTGGGCCCGTCTCCCCTCCCTCCTGCATCGCCAGCCCTCGGCTGCAGTCACCCAGGGCCACCTAATTCATGACCACGCACCGCATCTGCTTTTCCTTTATTCAACCATTCATGCATGCATACGCATACATGGACGTGCTGCCACCTTGTCGTGCTTTTGTCTGGAGCTCTGCAGGTGGTGGTTGTGGTCGATAGCGGTGGGTGGAGTGGGGTGGTGAAGGTCAGTGTTGAAGGGTGTGTGTGTCTGTGGGAGGGTGCCCAGGACGTGAGGGTAAATGCATAAAATGTTTCCTGGCTGTGTGCAGGTTTCGCTTTTAGAAAAACAATTCGGTGTCCTTTCATTTCCTGTCTCGCGTGGTCATAACACGACGTCTAAGCCCGGACCCCGAAGGGGGGGGGAGGCCGGGGAGGAGGCCGCGGGCCCCGTCACGTGTTGTTTAGAAATGGAGCGGCTCGAGTGACGGAGGGGATGCTACTCTCTGCAACAATGATAACAACAACACCTCTCCAGGGCAGCCCCCGACAGCAGGCGGGACAGCGAGAGCAGAACACGTTCCAGCTCTCCTCTGGCGCCCGAACCAGAATACACCGCGCAGCCCTCCGCTCCGTCGTTTCCCCTCCACCCCATATCCCAAAAGGCCGAGAGGTCCCCTACACGGGCCCGCCGAAGAGCAGCCAGCCGCGGGTTGGCAGCAGCACAGCCCCGGGCGCCATTGTAACCGTGCAGGCGTGCATCGATCGATAAGATCTTAGTTGGCCTACTGTTGCGCAACGGTACAGGTCGGTACAGAATACTACTGGTACCCTATAAGCCCTAACGCTATTTTTTTTACGCTGGGGAAAGCCGGCCCAATAATTTATGAATTACAGCTGGACTGCCGCCAAATTTCTTAGGGGATCAGAAGCGCTAATCCCGAATTTAAACCCGTCAGTCGCCACGACAAACGCGCTGACACACACATACATACATACACACACAGGCACACATACAGACACACACACGTATGGGCCCCAGGAACCATCGCGAGGAGGTGAAGGCTGCAGCCTGCTGCACTAGGGCGACACAATCCAACGGGGCATAGCCCGGTCAGCATAGCGCATGGAAATGCGGTCATCAACAACCTCTTCACATTCTTGTAACGCCATGAATGTCGTACTTTCACTTTCCCGAGGGCAAGAATACATTGTTGTTGCAATGGGCTGTCTGCTTCAACCCTATCTGCTGTGTTACGTAATAATACTCCCCCCCCCAGTTCTAATATCCTTATCTTCATGTTCATCTGCACAAAGGGGGGGGAGGCCAGACGTGCAGAGGCTCCGGCAACCCCCTTTCCCCCCCACCCCCCACCACACACACAAACCCCTCTCCCCCGTCAGAGAGACATAATGACGGGGAAAAGACGCAGTTCCGCTTCATGCGCTGACTTCCCCCTTCCTTCCCCAGCTCAAACCCTGTTACCCGGGCGGCCGGCATTCCCCCTCATTCGTTCGGGATAATATCCACATGACATCAACCTGAAGCGCTTTGCTGCCGGCTTCTTCTTCTTCTTCTTCTTCGACGCAATTCCCTTTGATAACGTGACAATCGTACGAACACCCGTGCCATTACCCCTATCCTAACCCAGCACGGCGCGGCAGGCAGGTACGATGCAATGATCAGGGCCCAGACGATACTTACCCCCCCCCCGGGTAGCGCGAGGAGGCGCAGGAGCCCCTCTTCGTGATCCAGGGAGGGGGAACAAGTGTGAAACCGCGCGCTCAAAGGAAATGGAAGCGATCCGGTTGGAGCGGTAGTCCCTACGCCCCTAGCGCTGTGGCCCTGGCGCATTAACCAATCGAATACAAATTGCCCTTCGTCGTACACAGCAACAATTGTCGTATCACCATCAATCGTACATCTGCCATCGTACATCAGGGTGTTGAGCAGTGTGACTGGAACCAGGAGGTGTAATCATTTGCTGCTCAAACGGCGCAATGCGAGATGAGGCCGATGCATACAACAACAGCAGAACTAACAGAACATTCTCCGTTTTATTATTATTATTATTATTATTATTATATTGATTATAATTAAGACTGAAGTACGGCAGCGGAAATAAGCTGTGGGCCCACTGCACCGCCACTGCTCGAAATACGAAAGACATGTGAAAACACAGACACCAACACAAACCCACACAAAAGCGCGCGCACGGGGGCCGCAAATGAAACAACCTCCATCCATCCTCGGCAGCAGCAGCAGCAGCAAGACACACACAGACCAACAAGAACCAAAAAGCTATGCAAGCAATTGACATCCGAAAAAAGAGCGACGTCTAACGGCGGTCATGAACTACTTTTTGCATTTGCACCGGGGGGGGGAGGGGGGGGAGGGGGGGGAAAGGAAACCCCCGAGGGCCACCGCCCCCGGGCCGAGGGTGCCTTGGCAACTCGAGGAAAACCCTAATAATGATGATCTCGCAGGACAGGACATGCATTTTATATTGTTGAGACCGGGTCTCAAAGGGGCCAGGAGGGCCTTATGCGATCCCTGAAAACGACGACTGTGCCCCACATGATGTCGTACACCGAAAAACCCTAAGATGCCGTACATACACATGCATGACCCTGTTCGTGACGTTTTGCGCCCCCAGCAAATCATGAACCAATCCCTGAGTATCAAATCCAATTTTCCCCCAAAAGACGGAACCAACCAACCGACCAACCAACCAACCAACCGACAACCGAACCATCAAGCCTTCCACCAAAATCGACACTAAAGTGCAGTAAGTGTGTATGTTATTCTGTCTTCCACCGGGTGACTGTTGCCGACTGCGACATCGCTTCAATTGCAGTTATTTCAGTTGTCGGAGTGCAACTGCCCCAACCGCAGCCGTACGCACGAATTAGCCATTATACCCTAGCAGTTCGATTTTCGCTTCCTAAGTTGCTCAATAATGCCCGGCAATAGATGAAAAGGAAAAGAAAACCCAGTTCCGTTCGGTAGTGGAAATTTGACATCCCAAACCGAAAATATTTCCAACAGAAAACGGCCAACGAACAGCGGAAAAATACATGCACACATGCAGCACGAAAGCGGACATGCAGCATATGCAGCAGAAATGGTGCGCCACGATGTCTGAGGGGCGATTTCCCTTTTCGTCTCTTCTCTTCGTCCCTTTTTCCATTATGTGCATAAACACAACACGGTTCGTACGGCATGAAAGGATAGATTTAAAACCCGCGCCCGCGCTCGAACCACACGCGCCCAACTGCATGCCGGTTTGCTCGGCCAGAATGCATCCCTGGATGCGTACGGTAACTACTCGCGCCACAATCCGTTACCCAACTCCCAACGCTTTTTCAAATCTTAACCCTCGAATACCATCTCCCCACCGCCCTTAGGCTGCATCAAGCGAGTGCAGTTGCCACTGCGCCTGCTGCTGTTGTAGCTGTCGCTGCTGCTGTCTCACTTTATTAGCAGGTTATTATTGTTGCATGTCTGACAACGATCTTCTGTCCGCGACTGCTACTCCCCTTCCGTTCTCTACTACTGCTACTGCTGCTGTTGCGGAGACCCTTCCCGCTGCTATACGGCATCCTGCTACTGCTACTGCTACTGCTGCTACTGCGGCAGCTTCTGATTGCTTCTCCATGCGCCTGCAGAGCCGAACCTCTTAGTCGCAGATCACCACCACCACCACCACGAACGTGCCTTTTGGCCGCCTTCGTCCGCTTCTCACTCACCCACTCACCCACTCGCGCTCCCGAAGCACAAGGGCACCTGCTGCACCAGGTGCTTGGGTTCAGGACGACCGGGAACGGCGCAACTGCCCGCAGTGTCGCTTGTAGCAACGTCGGGCTGTAGCAGCGGCTCCTCCGGGGATGGCGGCGGCGGCGCCTCGAGCGCCGTCAGGGCGGCAAGGCTATCCGCACCCAGAGGGCTCTCAAAGCTTCGACTGTCCGCGCTGCCGCCGCTTTCCTCGCCACTGCCGCTGCCGCCGCAGCAACAGCTGTTGCCGCCGCCGCTGCCGCCGCCGCCGCCGTCGTCGTCGTTGTTTTCAAAGTGCTGCCGCTGCGGGGTCAGCATCGCCGCCGCCGCTTGGTCCGTAGCCCCGGGCGGCAACCCCAAAACCCCCGATGGTGGTGTGTCGTAATCGTGCTGAGGACAAGTTACGCCGCAGCGGCCAGCAGCAGCAGCAGCAGCAGTAGCGCAAGAAACCGCTAACGGCATCATCGTCGCTGCTGCCGCCGCCGCCGCAACCTTGCCGTCCGCGTCACGATCGTGCATGCCACCTTCATCGTCCCTCTCTCCGTCACCTTCGGCGCCATCGCCCCCACCGCTGCCGCCGCTGTCACCGCGGCCGGCAGCAGCAGCAGCAGCGGGATGAAACCGCGACTTGAATCTGGTATGTAGCGGCACGTTGCTGCTGCCGACTCCCGCTGCTGCAGCGGCCACGGCAGCTGCCGGCACATCGAGTACACCGGACACGGACTTGGCGTGTACCGATGAATCTAAATTACCCGACGAGGCCATGTGGCGAATCTCCTCGGAGATCCGGTATAGCTGCTGACATGATGGAAGCCAATCCGTAGTCAGGCGGAATGGCTTCCCGTCGCCCTCGCTACAAAAGGCTGTCGACTTGGCCGTGGCCGCCGCCGCTGTCGCCGCCGCCGCGGCGGCGGCCGCCGCTGCCTGCAGCCTAGCGGCAGCCCTGTGGACGGACGCGGCTGGTACGGCACCAGGTCCGACGACCTCAGCCACATCCATAGCATCCGGCGGGGAAAGGTCGATGGCGGTGGGCTGGTGGGACATCGGGATGTTGGGTTCGGCGGCTGGGACGGAAGCGAACCCAGGTGGGTTGGTGAGTGACGTGACTGGTTCTGTGGCTGAAGGTGATGCCGCGTGATGTGAGCGGTGGTCCGTACAGTTGTTGGCGGATCGGGACGGTGGCCGCTGCCGTAGGCGCTGTCGGGCTACTGCTGAAACGATATCGTCTCGGGTCTTCAGCAGCAGCTCTCTGTCCTGATAACTGTGGACGCCCGCTTCATTTAAAAGCTGCAGACGAAGTTTCAGGTTAAGAGCATCATATAAAATGCGGTTTGTAAGGGAAGAAGATGTCACGGGAGGGAAGACAATTGAGGGATGTCTGCTCTACGGAAAAAAGGAAGTAAGGTTGGGGCCGTTCAGGTACCTAGCTTAGCATATGGAGGCTTTGGGGCATATTTTAAAAACTTAAGGTGTCGTTGAGGGGGCGGCCGCGTTCGGCGTGGTTTGCGGGACCGCACAGCATGGGATGGAGGAGCTTGCGGCGGCGAGAAGACTAGCTTGCGGCGGCGAGAAGACTGTGATAGAAGTGACGCAACAGTTCCAGGATAATGAGCTTGATGCCAACTTAAAGGGGGAAACGGACCTGTTAATAATTGGATTAGGGCTTGTGGACTCACCTCGTGCGTCCAGCCTTGCATAATAGGGCCGGGACGGCCACGAAGCAGATGGATTCCCTCACCCACGAGACGTCGCGGGAGATGGTCGACGAAGTAATCACAGATTTGCTGCAAGAGGTCATAATATGCAAGGATTTAACAGGGCTCCTCCTTGGCTGCCGGGACGCCGGCAAAGGGCGCCGACAACGACGTCCAGATGAATGTAAGCACGAAGAGTTCTCACCGAATCGGTATAATGATCTGGGAAGGGGTCTTTAACAATGTTCAGCGTTGCGCCTTTATGAAATTTCCCCAGGCATTGACCCATTTAGCCCGGCTCAAGATGACTTCTGCAAGAGCTCGCAACAAGCAAAGCACGCAAATAGAAAATTTCCGGCCAAATTTTAGCACAACCCAGATGGACAAGGCTTAAGTCCGGAAGCTGGGAAGAACGCACTACCCATAAGGCATAGACACAGTCCTGGCACGACGTGCAAATGCAAGTATGAAAGGACAGTAAACTATGAAACCAAGGCAATATTATATAACACTACGATAGGTGCATTGCCGCAGTTGTCTCTCTCGGAAAGACTCGCTATCTGATCGAACTTTCATGCCCTAACGACTCCGTACAGAACGTTTTCCCATTGCACTGTGCAAGCCCGAATCTCTTCGCAATTCGCTACGCAACAATGGACAACCTTTCTCTTGAGCTGGTGGCCAACCTTACTGGCCACCAGGACAGGGTCTGGTCTGTGGCTTGGTCCCCCAAAGGTAAAGTTTGACGAAAATAATTCGAATATTGCATATTAGCACATTTGTACCTCAAAAACCTGATTCCAAGCAGAACCAAAGTTCCCGCCAGCCTTTGTCACGATTCGTTGCCAGAAGCCTTTTCCAAGTGTTTTCAGCAATTACGGAAGCACCACCCATGTTTATAAACTCCAGGCGATTTATTGGCCAGCTGCAGCGGTGATAAGACCGTGCGGATATGGTCGCGGCGCACCCCGGCTCCTTCCACCATCGCCGCCACAGCAACCCCAGAGATTTCCACCGCCAGCAAACCCACCGGCGCCGTCTGCTCCAGCGGAAGGCAGCACCCCGCCGGTGGCGTGCAGCAGCAGCAGCAGCAGCAGCAGCAGTGGTACTGCTGCGCCATCCTGGATCAATGCCATTCTCGCACAATTCGCAACATCGCCTGGAGCCCCAACGGCAGGGCGCTGGCCACCGCCAGCTTCGATGCGACTGTTGCCATTTGGGAACTTTCTGGAGGAGTTTGGGAACAGGTCGGTGGTCGGGTCCACCAATGGAGGAGCGGTGGATCTAGCTCTCCGACAACATCGTGTGCTCATGTGTCGCTTATGATATGAAGGGGAATAAACCACTTCAAAGGGGTGTTGTTCCCTTTTCGGAGGGATGATGGTGTCAGAGGGGATGCCAAGGGTGGGCCGTTTGGCGGCACGGTTAAAATTTCTTTCGGAACTTGGCGAGTGGGGTTCGTGCTGCTTATTCGTCGTGGGTGGGGACGGGTGAGGGCGGTGGGTGACGTCGTGAGGTAAATAGACCTCCACTCGCCGCCTGCCCCACCTTTTTGACCTCTGCCTGCGCAGGTCGCGGAGCTGGAGGGCCACGAAAATGAGGTCAAGTGTACGGCATGGAACCCAGATGGGCGTCTCATCGCCACATGCGGGCGCGATAGGTACGGCACAGTACTTTTTCCGTACATAAACTATGGACCCTGCCGTACACATTCCTGGTTATGCTTTGCAGAATCTCCGTTCCATTTTTCCGTTTATGCGGTGGCCGAGGAACACGGGGGGGCTGGAAGGGAAGGTAGAGGGGGAAAGTAATTTCTGAGCATTGTGGGTCGTTAAACATCTTGAAGATCGTACCTACCTGTACGACACCTGACCTGACCTGCCCTTCCCAGCCGCCCCGTCTCCCTGCCGTACATCCTGCCGTACCCGCCTTCTCCGCAGATCGGTGTGGATCTGGGAGTCCATGCCGGGTCGCGAGTTTGAGTGTGTGGACGTCAAGCAGGTACGAATAAGCGCGTGTCTGTGTGTATAGGGGGGTTGCTCCACCCCCACCCCCACCCCAGTACCCCCCACCCCGAAAACCCTCACCCCGTCACTGTCACGGCATTCCCCCCCCTGGCTGTGTTTTCCGCTAGCTGTTTTCCACCCCATCCCACCCCATCCCCCTACGCCGTCCCTCGGGCCCCTCGGGCCCACCGGTAGGGAAAAACCCAAACCCCCTAACCCCCACCCCCCGACCTCCCGGCGGGTGTTGACCCCCCACCCCTTTAAAACCCCCACACCCCAAAACACACAAACACGCACAAACCTCTTACACACTCAAAACTCCCCCACCCCCCCACCTCTCAACCCCCCCCCTCACCCCCCCCTCAGGGACACACGCAAGACGTTAAGGTGGTCCGTTGGCATCCCGGGGGGGAGTTGTTGGTTAGTGCCGGGTACGACGACACCATAAAGCTCTGGAGCTATGACGGGGACGAGTGGGGGTGCAGCCAGACACTGGGAGGTGAGTGAGCTGTACGGCAGGTAGTTTCTCCCCCCACCACCACCACCACGTGCTGCATCGTGCAGTTGCAGTTATCCCCCGCCATCCCTCCCCTTCCCCCCGTGTCGTACATATCCTGATTAGGGTACGGCCCCGGCTCCGGTCACAGCTCCACGGTTTGGGACGTGTGTTGGGACCCCCCCGGCCAGCGACTCGCCTCTTGCAGTGACGACCTCACCGTGAAGATATGGGGGAGCAGGAGCAGGATGAAGACGACAACAACAACAACAACAACGATAGGTGGTTCAGGAGCAACAACAGCAACAGCAGCAGCAACAGGGGGGCCGGCGGTGCGGGCGGGGCCCGCGGTGGCGCATGATGATGATGATGGTGGTGGCGGTGGTGGCGGCGGTTTGTCGCTCAGTTCCGCCCGGCCCGACCTCCGGTGCGAGGTCACCCTCAGCGGCCACCACACGCGGACCATCTTCTCCCTGGACTGGGGCTCCCACGGCCTCATTGCTACGGGTAGGGGTGGGGGGGGGTGGGGGGTGGAGGGGGGCTGTTAGTAGGGTGTTAGCGGGTTTGGTTTGATGGAAGGGACTGGAGATAGCTGTCTGTGTTTGTGTGTGTATGTAGGTATATATGTATGTACGTGGGTTTCATTAGATTGTACGCTGGTGGGACATATATATATACGTACATACATACATACATACATACATACATACATACATACATACATACATACATACATACATACATACATACATACATACATATGGTGCCTGGCCATGTGGGCCTGATGTGGTGCCCGCTCTCCTCTCCCTCCCGCACCCTGCCGACCCTCCTGTGGGGTGGCTGCGTGTCCTGATCAGGCGATGGCGAGGATTGCATTTGCGTGTTCGGGCGGGGGGATCCGGAGCTCTTGCGTCTACAGCTGCGGGCGGAGGAAGAGGAACGGGAAACGCGCGGGGGGTTGAGCCAGGTGGAGGTGGAGGAGGAAGGGGAGGGGGCGGGGAAGAAGGGAGAGGATGGTGGTGAGGAGTTGGAGAGCGGAAAAGTACGGACCACCACCACCACCACCACCTCTGCGGTTGCTTCTTCGACGGTGATGATTGCGACGACGACGACAACGTCGGCCGAGATGGGGACAGCGGCGGCACCGAACGGGGGTGATGAAGAGATGGCGGATGTTGAAGCCTCGGGTGGAATTGATGCCGGTGTTGATGCCGGTGTCGGCAGCGCTGCCGTACATTCTGGCGGGGTTTCGGGGGGAGGAGCTGTTGAGGTGGTGGGGGGTTGGCGACGTGGCGAAGGGCGGACTGGACGTCGTGATGCCGCGGGCGAGTCCCTCGGCCCGGGGGGGGTTGGGGGGGCCTCAAATGGGGAGAGCGGGGGGGCTCAGGAGTCCTGGGGTTTGTGGGTGCGTGTGGAGGGGGCGCATGACGGCGATGTGAACTGCGTGCGGTGGCACCCTGTGGAGCCCCGGCTGCTTGCGTCTTGCTCGGATGATGGCCTTGTACGGCTGTGGTGGCTCAAATAGATCTCTGGATGATCTATCTAAATGATCTATCTGGATGATCTATCTGAATGATCTATCTAAATGATCTATTTGCATGGAAAGAGGGTCAGGGTGAGGGGGATGTGGAGGGGGCCGGGGCGGGCTGGATTGGAGCGTGGTGGGAGTGTGGGGGAGTGGGGAGTCGATAAGGAAGGGTTGAGGATTGGTTACGAGGTCCCCGGTTCGATGGCTGAGGTTGTCGAGGAAAGGAAAACGGATTGAGTTTGTGGGAGAGGAACAAAAGAGAGAAATATATGGCAGCGACGTGAGAAAGTTTATAATGGTTGGAGAGGTGTTGAAAGGTATGATGGAGGTTGGGAATATGTTACGAATTAGGAAAGTGCTGTTGTTGTGGCAACAAGTGTTTTTTTTGCGCGTTTTGCAGGGGTTGCGAGGTGATGTTTCGAGCTCCTTTGCGTTTTGTCCTTTTTTTACGGCCCTCCTTCTCGGAGTTTCTCTCCCTCTACTCACTCCTCATCAAGATTCCGACCATTCGCCACCTGCGTTTTCCAACATTTTCGTAAATATTCGTACACCAACCACCATAACCACCTCCATACCTACAACCGCTTTGTACGAAGGGACCAGACACGGGGGGTTAAACATGACATAACATAAATCGAGTCGGCAGCCCGGAAGGGTCCTTTTTTTAGGTTTTGGGGGTTGGACTTGGGGGCAAAGGCGGTGGATGCGGCGGTGGATGTCCGTGGTGCTACTGGTCGTTACTTTCCCCCGCCTGGTGTACCCCCGGGAGTGCAATTCAAGCGGGCTGCGGCATCACCACTACTGTCGGAGAACATTCCCTCGCGTCGCTTTTCTACTCTTCCGCTTATCCCCCCGCTTCTTCTTCTCCTTCTTGACTGTATCTTCTCGACTGTGGCGCCCCTCGCGGGTCCTTACTGACCCGGTGAACCCCCCCATTCGAGAAGCAGTAGACGTCAATCACCCGGGGGGGGGAGGAGGAGGAGCACCAGCCGGTGGGAGATAAGAGTCAGGGGCAACGGGGGCAGTATGCCATACATGTAAACATGTGCTGTTACGGTTTCCCGCTCGTCCGTCACTGAATGTTGGTTTGTTGGCAAGTTGGTTGGTTGGTTGGTTGGTGGTTCTTTTGAGTTATGTCTTCTGCTGTGTCTGGATGGCGGTCGGTGGGCGGGCCTCTTACCGTACATAACTAACAACTAACGACTTCCATGACCCACCTCAGAAGTGTAAAAATATATTTTTACAATGTAAGGATATATCACATGGCATTGATTCACAGCGTACCACATATGTACAGACAGTAGATTCCGACGTCATATTCCGACAATCCTGCGGGCGGCAGCTACACAACCAAACCAAACCATACAACTACCTTTTTCATCAGTTTTGACAACTACCTTTTGCCGACTACTTTTTCCATCAGTTTTGCCGGCATTGTGTAAATGATAAAGCAATTTGATCCCAAGCATGTTTGCACCCCGCACTTCACACCGAGCGCATCGCATAATTATAAAAGGGTTTTAGAGTTTACCCCCCCCCGCGCCCCCTTACCCGGCGTTTCCCCCCTGCCCTAACCACGAGACTCAAATGTGGAACGTCGCACCCCCTAGGCCCTGGGCCACGAGACTCGGTTCGGATCGTGCACACGAGTTACTCTTTACTTTACTAAACCCCCTTGTCGCCCTTCCTTATAGTGCGCCATGAAAAAGGGGACGTGAGCCAGCGTCCACAGGAGTCCTAAGACCCTAAGTAATATCGACTGTGGAGACGTTCCGGCTGAGATGACTCCACCCATAGCCCCAGCCCCAGCGGCTGGCCCAGCCATCCACCCAAACACGTCGTCTTCAGAGAGTCATACCACCCACGACCAACTCCCCCTCCCCCGGGGGGAGGCTAGCTGTTCCCCCCGGGTCGCCGAGTGCCTTCCGTGTGTATACGCACCGGGCGTGGAGTGCTCCCTCCCTGGAGCGCCCAATAAAACACAAACGAACGAATACATGTATATATGTATGTATACATATATGTAGCTCTTCCCACATCCAACTCGCCATCTCGTCTCTCCCATCATCTCTGCGCCTCTCAGTCCTCCGACCCCCAGCACCTCGCCCAGTCAGACAGACAGACAGGCAGGCAAACGAGCGAATTGCCTGTTGCGACATTAAATAACAAACAAAGCCACCAAAAGCAGCCCAGGTGGTGTTGATTAGGGTGGGAAACAACAGCACTGACGATTGCATGGATGTGCAGACGTAATGTGTATGTATGTGTGTGTGTCAAAGTACCTAATGCCCTGCGGCGGCGAGGACTGCAGACGCGAGCGGGCTAGCACGAGCTGTATCCGCCAAGTGGTGGCGCGCCGGAGACCGCTGTGTCGTGTCACGACATTTTGATGCTACACTCGTACGACGCGACAGCTGACCAACCATCTACCTGTCCAGCCACAAGAGACTCGGACGGAGCACGCGGGAATTCACACCAGTAGGCTGCGCATCACTACCAGCCTTATTTTTCCTTTTACAGCATCTTTGCACGCCTGTACGCTGGTGGTGTGGTGTACAGCAGTACACAGCTACTGCAGTACACTCCGCATTAAGGTGCATTCATCCTATAGATAATCCCAAGGTCACTGAAGGGCCCATATCGGCAATTGACGTATGTACGGTGCTCCATTCACATCGCTTCCGTAGTAATGGCGAGCAAGCACTCCCAACCTGACCTGGCCATTTGAGCATATTGCTGACTGTAGTAAAAACAGCAGCGGTAGCACGCAGAGGCTGTAGCAGCGTCTGTAGCATCCCATCGTACGGCAATCATAACCTCAGATGTCTCTGAAGCTGCTTCTATGTAAAGCGTCATGAGCCAGCGGCGGCGGCAAGTCCATGTACGACACCCATGAGTCTGCCACCGACGGCGGGCTGAATGATGCCGCCGTACCTACACTCCCCGGCGCCGCCGCTACAGCCACGATCTCCGGCTGCAACGACCCTGCAGTCAAATGGATCGACCCCGCCCGGGACGCCGACATGATCTCCGCCTCCGCCACCGCTGAAGGTCCACCTGCGACGGTGTGTACGGCAGCAGTGACGACGGCGGTCTGACGGGTCGCCACGCTGGCCGGTTGCTGTGTATTGTGTGCCGGTCCCTCGGCGATGAGCTCCCGCATCAGCTTGGACTCCGGGGCGAACCTCTGTGGGCGCGTGAGGATAGAATATAATAGCAAGTACGGAAATCTGTACGGAAGTGTACGACATTGTATGATGATGTACGACAGTGACCTATACAAATATGGATGTGTAAGGAGGGGTAGCATAACCTATATCAAAGCGGCCCAGGAGATGGGAAGGAGCCGTCCACCGTTACCCAGCTCCCAACCAACCCCAACCAACCCAACCAACCCCAACCAACCCAACCAACCCAACCAACCCCAACCAACCCCAACCAACCCCAACCAACCCAACCAACCCCAACCAACCCAGAACTCACACTGCGCCTGCGCATCAGCAACACCGCGCTGATAACCACCAGCCCCGCAATCACCAGAGCGAGGATGCCGCCAACCACCGCACCAGCAACACTGCCAATACTCAAGCCGCCGCCACTATCACCACCACCACCAGTGCTGCTGCTGCTGACGCTACTGCTGCTCACGCCGGCAGCGCCCCCCGGCGCCACCCGCCCGCTGGCCCCGTCAGCCACGCTCGCTGTGATGCTGCCGCTACTGCCGTCCCCATCAGCGGCAGCTCGGGACGTCCCTGGTTCCGGAGCTGCTGAGTTCGGCTGCAGCTGTGGGCCATCCGCTTTGCTTGGCGGCTGGGTAGCCGCCGGCAACAGAGCCTCTGGTTTCGGAGGGTTCACTTCCACGAATTTATTGGGTTCCCGGTGTGGGCCAGGGGGAAGTGGCTTCATCGCCGCGCTTTCACCACTGCCGTCGGGTGGTTCACGGCCGGCTGAGGGGGATTGGGGTGGGATGTCCTTAACGGGCGGCAGCGGCGCTTTGGCCAGATTACCGCCGCTGCCGCTGCCGCCGCCGCCGCTGGAGCTAGGGCCTGGCGTCGGCGGACTCGTACTGGCGCTCGGTCCTTTGCCTGGGGACCCGCTGCCGCTGCCGCCGCTGCCGCCGCCGCCGCTGGTGTTAGGGCCTGACGTCGGCGGGCTCGTACTGGCGCTCGGTCCTTTCCCTGGGGACCCGCTGCCGCCGCCGCCGCTGCCGCCGCCGCCGCTGGTGTTAGGGCCTGACGTCGGCGGGCTCGTACTGGCGCTCGGTCCTTTCCCTGGGGACCCGGTGCCGCTGCCGCCGCTGCCGCCGCCGCCGCTGGTGTTAGAGCCTGACGTCGGTGGGCTCGTACTGGCGCTCGGTCCTTTCCCTGGGGACCCGCTGCCGCCGCTACCGCTGCCGCCGCCGCCGCTGGTGTTAGGGCCTGACGTCGGCGGGCTCGTACTGGCGCTCGGTCCTTTCCCTGGGGACCCGCTGCCGCCGCCGCCGCTGCCGCCGCCGCCGCTGGTGTTAGGGCCTGACGTCGGCGGGCTCGTACTGGCGCTCGGTCCTTTCCCTGGGGACCCGCTGCCGCCGCTACCGCTGCCGCCGCCGCCGCTGGTGTTAGGGCCTGACGTCGGCGGGCTCGTACTGGCGCTCGGTCCTTTCCCTGGGGACCCGCTGCCGCCGCTACCGCTGCCGCCGCCGCCGCTGGTGTTAGGGCCTGACGTCGGCGGGCTCGTACTGGCGCTCGGTCCTTTCCCTGGGGACCCGCTGCCGCCGCCGCCGCTGCCGCCGCCGCCGCTGGTGTTAGGGCCTGACGTCGGCGGGCTCGTACTGGCGCTCGGTCCATTCCCTGGGGACCCGCTGCCGCCGCCGCCGCTGCCGCCGCCGCCGCTGGTGTTAGGGCCTGACGTCGGCGGGCTCGTACTGGCGCTCGGTCCATTCCCTGGGGACCCGCTGCCGCCGCCGCCGCTGCCGCCGCCGCCGCTGCCGCCGCCGCCGCTGGTGTTAGAGCCTGACGTCGGCGGGCTCGTACTGGCGCTCGGTCCTTTCCCTGGGGACCCGCTGCCGCCGCTACCGCTGCCGCCGCCGCCGCTGGTGTTAGGGCCTGACGTCGGCGGGCTCGTACTGGCGCTCGGTCCTTTCCCTGGGGACCCGCTGCCGCCGCTACCGCTGCCGCCGCCGCCGCTGGTGTTAGGGCCTGACGTCGGCGGGCTCGTACTGGCGCTCGGTCCTTTGCCTGGCGACCCGCTGCCGCCGCTACCGCTGCCGCCGCCGCCGCTGGTGTTAGGGCCTGACGTCGGCGGGCTCGTACTGGCGCTGGGTCCTTTGCCAGGGGACCCGCTGCCGCCGCTACCGCTGCCGCCGCCGCCGCTGGTGTTAGGGCCTGACGTCGGCGGGCTCGTACTGGCGCTCGGTCCTTTCCCTGGGGACCCGCTGCCGCCGCCGCCGCTGCCGCCGCCGCCGCCGGTGTTAGGGCCTGACGTCGGCGGGCTCGTACTGGCGCTCGGTCCTTTCCCTGGGGACCCGCTGCCGCCGCTACCGCTGCCGCCGCCGCCGCTGGTGTTAGGGCCTGACGTCGGCGGGCTCGTACTGGCGCTCGGTCCATTCCCTGGGGACCCGCTGCCGCCGCCGCCGCTGCCGCCGCCGCCGCTGGTGTTAGGGCCTGACGTCGGCGGGCTCGTACTGGCGCTCGGTCCATTCCCTGGGGACCCGCTGCCGCCGCCGCCGCTGCCGCCGCCGCCGCTGGTGTTAGGGCCTGACGTCGGCGGGCTCGTACTGGCGCTCGGTCCATTCCCTGGGGACCCGCTGCCGCCGCCGCCGCTGCCGCCGCCGCCGCTGGTGTTAGAGCCTGACGTCGGCGGGCTCGTACTGGCGCTCGGTCCTTTCCCTGGGGACCCGCTGCCGCCGCTACCGCTGCCGCCGCCGCCGCTGGTGTTAGGGCCTGACGTCGGCGGGCTCGTACTGGCGCTCGGTCCTTTACCTGGGGACCCGCTGCTGCCGCCGCCGCTGCTGCCGCTGCCGCCGCCGCCGCTGGTGTTAGGGCCTGACGTCGGCGGGCTCGTACTGGCGCTCGGTCCTTTCCCTGGGGACCCGCTGCCGCCGCTACCACTGCCGCCGCCGTTGCCGCCGCCGCCGTTGCCACCCCCGCCGTTGCCGCCACAGTCGTTGCCGCCGCCGCCGCTGTCGCCCCTGGAGCTAGGACCTGACGTCGGGCGACTCGTACTGGCGCTCGGTCCCGCAAGCGGTTCTGCACCGCCGCCGCCGCCGCCGCCGTCGCCGCCGGTTTCTGGGCGCTGGTGACAGACCGCCCGGGCTCGCGCTGGAGTGTGATCCGGTGCCTGGGGGCCTTCCTTGCGCGCATCTTGTATTTCGCATTCTTTATTATCGCCTGCTGGCTTGGTAGATCCGTGACTCCATTTCGTCCACCGAGGTATGCGGATCCTTGGCCGTTTCCGTTTTTGCCGCTCTTGACTGGCGCTTCACAGGAATTCTTGCTTTTCCTTGGCACGCGTTAGATTGCCGCTTTTGGGTGCCCATATGCTGGTCTCTGTATGGCGGCGAAAGTCTTTGATTGTCGCTTTTTTGGAGTCCTTTTTGCTTTTTGCCGTAAATTTTTTGGTACACTCCGTTTTGGCCTCTTTTGCTCTTCCGGCTTTTTTCCCTATTTGTTCCCTCCCATCCCTTGTCAGGCAATCAGTCATCTTCTATGTTTCATCATGCGATTTCAACCCTCCTTCCTATTTTAATGCTTCCCTTTGTTTCCCTTTTATCTTCCCCCCATTTTCCCCCTTCGTCCCTTGTCACCGCGCCTCCC
>NW_003307576.1:172722-203189 GCF_000143455.1 Volvox carteri f. nagariensis
CTGGGGCCGGCGACAGAGGCCTCGGGCTCGCGCTGGAGTGGGATCCGGTGCCTGGGGGCCTTCCGCGCGCGCATCTGTATTTCGGATTCGTTAGCAGCGGCTGCTGGTTGGTAGATCCGTGACTCATTTCGGTCAGGGAGGTAGGCGGGGGTTGGTTGCTCGGTTTTGGGGGCTTGGCTGGTGGTGAGGGAGGTGTGGGTGGTCTTGGAGGTGGAGATGGGGGCTTGGGCGGCATAGGTGGCTTGGGAGGCGGTGAAGGGGGCTTGGGGGGTTTTGGAGGCTTCTGCTTTGCCGGAGGTTTTGGTGGCCCGGGTGGCCGGCTGGGCGCGAGCTGGGCGTATTGGCAGATAGAGGAGGGGGAGGAGGAGGATGCGGCAGGCGGAGCTGGATTACGAGAGCCGTCTGATGATGGTGGCGGTGTGGACGTGGACTGTTCGTGAATTGCGGTTGTCCGTGTCGCCGCCGCCGACTGCGGGTAGCGGGAGGCGGCACTGTCCGAAGCCGTCATGTGGCGGCGGCGGGCGGGGCCCTGCTCCGTATCTCGGTCCTTTTTGAGAGAGTAGAACTGACGACGGCGGCGATGGAAGTGGTGCTGTTGAAGGGGCGGATGCGGATGAACCCCCCGGGGAGGGTGAGCGACATCGGTGGAGGTCGCGGTGCCGGGGGGGGTCGTCCATCTCGGCATCACGGCACCGTCAGCCGTCGTACTGCCGTCAATTGTCGTACTCGGACGTTGTCGTACATGACCGCTGCGGCACACAAAGGGCTTCCGCTCGTGGCAAGGAGCCCATCCCAGCTGCGGGGAAGGCGGAGGGCCGCGCAGGGATCGCCGCCTTACGGCCGCTGCAGCTGCTGCTGCTGCTGCTGTCGTACCGCCAGCGTGATGATGACCCAGCCGAAGAAACGGACATGTGGCTTCTTCCTCCTCCTCCTCCTCCTCCTTCGCACCGCCGACTCGATGTGGCTTTCCGCGGGTCTTCCTTTCAGCCGCCAACCAGCATTCCGAACCTTCAAATAAAAACGAAGGTGGTGCGACCAGGGGGACCACCAGCAGCAGCCGCAGCGGCAGAAGCAGTGAAAGCAGCCGAGTGACGTTGGCGTGTACACGTGGTTAGTCCTCACGTGGCTTAAAGCGGAATAAAAGGCCAGACAAGACTTAAAGCAATAAAAGGCTATAGCAGATTGATGACGATGTTTCTATGGAGGTGTCGGGTCAATCCTCTGATCCCCCTTTTATTTGTGGTGGTGATAACCCACCCACGCACGCACACACGCACCGGGACAGAGCTCCGCCACAGCCCGCCAGTGGCCAACCCCGGCTCCAAGCTGCGATGCCTCCACCAGGGAGGCCCCCCCGGGCAGCAGCCCCGAACAGACACGTCGAGCGGCCTCGTGCGACTGCGGGGATCGCGGCGTGCCTGGGGGTGAACTGAGGAACGAGGGATGAACGGATCCGCACACGCGACACAACGCAATAGGAAGAGACATTCCGCCACCGAGTACTGCTTGGGGGCCCACCTCGGGCGGGTGCAGTGCGCCGACCCGAGTGTTTTCCTTTGTGTGTGTGTGTGTGTGTGTGTGTGTGTGTTTATGTGTGTCTGTGTGTGTCTGTGTTTATGTGTGCTTATGTGTTATGTGTGTGTGTGTGCGTGTCGATGTGTGTGTTTTACGCGTGTGTGTGCATGTGAACGCTTTCCTAGTCACACATGCGCCCTCATGCGCCCTCGTGCAGCTCCTGATAGCACCTGCTTGGTTACCTGGGGGTGGGGAAATACGATCAAGTGCTCGTTACTGGAGGGGGAGGGGGAGGGGGAGGGGGAGGAGGGGGAGACTGCGGGAAGGTTCCCTCTCGCTAACGCTGTCCCCGCCGCTGCAGCCAGACTGGAATTGGCCGCAGCGGTTGCTGCTGCTGCGGTGGCGGCGGCGGCGACGGCGGCGGCAGTGCTGGTTGCGCCAGCAGCGGCGGCGGCGCTGGCAGCGGCAGAGTCAGGGGCAGCGGCAGCGGTACGCAACACTGCGAAGAGAGAGAAGGCTGCAAAGAGGGCGCCTCCGATCAGTCTGTTGGGGAGAGTGACGCAGCGGGATGGGCTCAGTGACCCGCTCCGTTTGGTCGACATCTCCCGGTGTTTGGCGATCTGTACTCGGGCCAGCGCCGCGATGTTACTGCTTGCGCACATGTACACACAAAGGGACGTCAGCATGGAGCGGGATACGGCAGCGTATGTAAATAAATATATCATCATTTGAGGTCTCCGTTGGTCGTTGGTATACCTGCTGCTGTAAAAGGCCACGGGACAGGAAGCCCCTCTCCCGCCGCCCAAGTATGAGTTCTGTGCATCCATGTACCCTATTCAGTCGAGCAGGAGGGCTCTCATAGAACTTAGCAGCGCTGGCCTGCCGAGAGCTATTCGTGGTGCGCTTGCGTGCGGGCTTGGAGCCAGCAATCGCGACTTGTATGTATATGCTTATGTATATGACCGAAACGTTATTGGATAATAACTGTTGATGTGGTTTGTTATTTGTTTCTGTGAAGTGATGCTGAGCTCTTTCAAAGCCCGTAGAACGAGTTCAAAAGCGGTAATTAAGAAACAAGGTGGTGCAAAATGTGCGATGAGGTTGCTCGTATGCCTCGGGTGCGTAATTCTAGGACAGAGTGGTGGAAGTTAGTCTTCTGACGACGTCCTCGATGTTTGCGCTCTGCCGCGGTTTCCGTCGAGGCGGAAAGCTACGGACCCGGCAGGAAGGTCGATAAGGACGAGACACGATGCTGGCAGCAGCTACTCAGGTAGAAAGCCATAAACCAATGTAAACTATTGCCATTTTTTACTTGGATAATATGCAGCTTTTATATCTTATCCTTAACTGCAATTAGTAATAATAATGTTCTCGCAATGCGCCGCAACCTCCAAAACCGCCAAACACTGCCGCATCCACCGCCTCGCGAAGCACTACTAGGTAATCTGTGTGTTATCAGGTTAAGTATCTCTGCCCAGATCTGATGTATATTCTCATGTTAAGTTATCTTAAGGACGGTATCAGCGAGCGTCGTGCGTGACGAACGAGCTTGCCGTTGCAACTTCCTTGTCACATCGCAGCCGCCTGTATAATTTGTATTATATTTTAAAATTGTTTTTCCCTTATGAGATACCTAAAGGGTTGTAGGCAGTAGCGGGGTTCCGCAAGATCTGTAAGTATTTTGCTGCGGAGCTCTGCGGAGCTTAATTTGGCAACTTTCAAACTGCAACAAATGCCCTACATCTACTACATCACCAAACGAGGCATCAGCAAGGTCAATCTTAAAGAGCTCATTAGGCTTTTTCACGAACATTTCAATGCGTGCTAGCTATATCTTAAAATGCTATGCCCTGTGTCCGCGCCAGCGAGCAGTAGTACTCATATACTCATAAACTCATATACTCATGCATATACATGGGATGCCCTACGAGGTGTACCCGGGTGCCCCCAGCACCCCCCGACCAAACAAATCAATCGACAGGAATGGAAGCCTGCAGGCAACTGCTGACTGGCCTGCCTGGACTTGGCTTGGTTTCTTCGTTTTTCCGAATCGATGGGATCGACTTCCAAAGCAAAGCGTACGCAGCGACGTGAGCAATATATAACGCGGATGAGGAATAAGAGCAATCCTGCAGCTAGAAATTCCCTTTGAAGACGCGCTGACCGGGGAGAGTTTGTGCGGTGGTGGTTGGCGGATTTGGATTCGGATTTGGGTGAGGTTGCCTCCTGGGATGGATCCAGATCCCCGACAGCTCCGGCGTTTGCCAAATTAGAAATGGTAATTGATGGTCAAAGAAAACCTGGTTTAACGGCATGTCGCCACCGAAATTGGATGGGCATGTCATCATCATCATCATCATTTGGATCCAGACCGCACGCAGGAAAAAGAGCTGGAACATATACAGCAGGGGTATGTATGCCCAGGAAACATCACCGTACGGCACTGATGCGTTTTCGTTTTCCGTTGGGGTTCATGGGATCTCCACGCATCCCATCCGGTGCACCTGTCAGCTGGGACGCAAGCCCCGCCTGCAGAACGTATTTTTTTGCCAAATTTGTCGCCACGGCGCAGAGGAGGAATTTGAGAGTATACCACGTGTTTATACAGAAATACATACGGAGTGTCAGATCCACTTGAGTCCCCCTCTCACGCGTGTGGTGGATTTTGGCCCAGGACGAAAAAGGTCGTCAGATTTGCACTTCCCATCCTGAAAGGGACACTCCTGTTATATGTGAAAAGGGTGAAACAACTTTCAAGCTCTTTTAAGGGCATCGAGGAACGGACAAGTCGTAACAAGGCCCTCCAGAGGGGCAATTCCTTTAGTAAAAAGAAGCTTCCTTTGCTCTCCTTGGTGTTCTTTCCGTTTCATAACCGCAACCTGTAAACGTGCGAGATATAAGAGTTTGGTTTCAAAGACGTGTCTCGACCGACACGACCCCACCACATATACAGCTCGACGAAGCGGCCGCTCGACGGCAGCAGCGGCAGTTTACGAGGCCCGGCAGTTTAGTGCGTGTATCTGTCAACATGCCCCCCCCCGGGAACCCTAGGATGAACTTTCCCACCTAATTCCCACGACCCCACAAACCACAAACCACAAACCACACACCCGCCGTATGTCATTCGCACGCTGCAAAACCCACACCCGCCCCATGCCCCCCCTTTACCCCCCCACCACTAGTGCCACCCGCCCCACCACAAACTACCAAGGACACCACCCTCCACACACAGGAGCCAACTGCCCGCACGCCGTCCCATGTAATGTCCTGCCACGTCATGATACTCGTTGCGCCGTACACCATATTCATCAGGCCCCTAACCGACCAACTAGAACTCCCAACCCCCATGGGCGTTACTTAGCGACCATTACCAGAACCAAACCGAAGCTCAGACACACGTGAACACACCGCAGCCCACATTCAGGCGCCGTTTGGATCCATCGTTCCAATAGATCCATATCTGGAGGGTATAGCCCATTTGCACATGTACGTTAAGCTTTTAGTCCTTAGAAGCGCTATGGCCCCCCCACAGAACGGGGGCTGCCACGGAGTCGCTAACCGCCACATCAGGGATGCCGCGCGAGAGACACGAAGGAGCAGACAAACGTACAGATAAACACACGAGGTAAGACGTGCAAAGCCAGGAGCAGGGCTGTATCAGGTACATGCAATATAGTGCATACACACATACACACATACACACTAACCAAAGCTCCCATCCTTCCACCGACAGAGGTAATCACTCTCTAAGCCGGCACGACACAGCGGTGTTTATTCCCTTCTGACACATACATACATACACATACATACACATACATACATGCACACATACATACACACATACATACATACACAACAGCAGCTCCTCTAGCCATTCCATAACAAACACACGCCACCACACGGAGAGGGGCAAACGACAAAGAGACTTAAGGTTTTGAGCTCGTGGCCGCCAACTAACACCCCACCGCACCACCACGACGACGACTGCCACATCACCCACATCCCCCCGGGTGCTACCAGGGCACATGTCCACCCACATAGGGCCCGCCGCAGCCCGCCACATCCAAACAGCAGTACGAAAGCCGTTAGTCCGTTGATTAAAAATCGTCGGCCATCAGTTATTCAGTTAGATGTATGAAGTAAATCAGTCAGTCGGTTAGCCCAGGCAGTCAACCAATTAAACCACCTTCTCAACGACCATAGACAGGAAGTAAGCAATCAGCGATGTCGTGTCCAGTGCGTGCGTGCGTGCGTGCGTGTGTATGTTTGAGTGTGTGTGAGTGTGTGTGTGCGTGTGATATCACCATCACTTCACACAGCCCGTCGTACGTGCCGTACATTTCCTCCTTCATTCTTCTGCCTCGTCATCATCGTCATCATCATCATCGTCAATGACCACCACTTCCTGCTCTGTTACGGTCTCAGCTGCCGCCGCCGCCGCCGCCGCCGCCGTCGCTGTCGCTGCCGGTGCCGGTGGCGGCGGCGGCGGCCGCTCCAGGAGGGGTGCCATGGCGGCCAGTGTACGAGGCTCCTCCTTGGGACTGGCGGCGGGTGCCGCCGCCGTCGCCGCCGTCGCCACGGCTGCGGGCGTTGTCGACTCTCGCCCCCCTCCTCCTCCCCCTCCACCGCCGCTGCCGCTGGCACCGCTAGCCAGCACCACCGCTGCCACATTACCACTGCCACCACCAGCGGCTGACGGAGCAACAGCTTGCCCAGCTACTGCTGTCGAAGGCGCTGCTGCCGTACCTGCAGCCGGCGCTTGCCGCGCGGTAGGATCCGCCGCCGCCGCCGGCGGCGAAGGCCCTGCAGCAGCAGCCGCCGCCGCCGCCGATGCCGGCTTTTGCTGTTGTTTTGCAGCGGTAGCGGCCGCCGCCTGCATTGCACGCTGCTGTTGTTGCTGTTGTTGCTGCTGCTGTGCCGCTTGCTGGATGCGAGCTAGGAGGCCCGGGGCCGCCTGCGCCATGGTCTGCCCCGCGGGCGGCATCATCACGAGCATCTGAGCTGCCACCGCCTCCAACACCCCCATCTGGGGTTGGTTAGTCGGTTAGACGGTTAGATGGTTGGTTAGTTGGTGGGTTGGTGGGTAAGCTTAGGAAAAGAGTTGGGAGGAATGATGCAATAATGGGTACACTGCAGGACAAGTGTTGCGTGATTGCATGACAAGGCGTAGGGTGCGCCGAAGGTTACCGCATACGTTTCGTAAAACCGCGATTGCAACATACAGACAGAGAGACAGAGAGACAGACAGAGAGATAGAGAGACATACAGACAGAGAGACAGAGAAAGAGAGACGGCGTCCGCTTAAACGCGAAAGCGGCATTATCACGGCGCCGATATCGGGCGATGTCGATGATGCCCTATTTTTCATTTCAGTAAAATTATGTAGCCAGTGCTATTGATTGTAAGAAGTAAGCATATCGTACGGCGATTTCGGACCTAAACCGGCACTCACATGATGTATGTAGGGGCCTCACACACGCACATACATACACACGCACATACATACACACGCTTCTCTAACTCTCTTTCTTCGTATCACCCCTGGACGCAGGCGATGGCGCACACATACATACACACACACCAGCATTTTGGCGCACATCCTCATCTCCCCTTCTCCTCCTTTCGCTTACCCCCACCACACACACACACACACGCAGACAGACAAACACAAACCGAGATTCATACCTGCTGCCGGAACCGTGCCGCTGCGAGTGGCCCCGAAACCGCCATGTTCTCCGCCATGGCCCTCGTCGCGACCTGCGAAGCATCATGTCGTATTTGCGCCACTGCTCGTACCAAACAGTTATACTGCTCCAGCAACTGCCGCTTTAACGCCAGCTCAGCCGAAGGCGCCGACGCCGCCGTCGCCAGTAACGGGAAGTCCGACAGCGGCAACAGGTTGGCGAGGAAGGCGTCGGTGGCGGAGGAGCCGCCGCCGCCGCCGCCGCCGCCACCGCCGCCGCCGCTGCCGCGGCCGCTGCCAGCGGCGCCAGCAGCGCCCGGCGACGGCCGAGGGGCGAACTTGGCGGCAGCGGCGCCAAACGGGTTGTTAGGGTTGCTAAGATACTCGTAATTTAGAGCCTCAGAGATGTACGACAGACGCCGCGTCAGCCAACGGCTTTCGTTGGAGGCGTAAGCGCGCGCACGGTCCTTGCTCACCAGTACAGCACTGCTGACAGCACCGGCGGCGGCGGCGGCGGCAGGTTTCGTTTCCCCGCCAGCGGCCGCCGCCGGCTCCTTTGACGCTGCCGCCGCGTCCGTACCTTGCGACTGTGACGCAATCTGCGACTGTGACGCAATCTGCGACTGTGACGCAATCTGCGACTGTGACGCAATCTGCGACTGTGACGCTTCCGCTTCTGCCGTACCATTCTCCGCCGCCGGCTGTGACAGCGACGGCTCCTCCTTAGTCGTGACCGGTCCCGTCACCTCCGGCGGCTTCACCGCCGGCTCCTGCTTCACATCGGCCGCCGCCGTCGCCGCCGCCGCCGGTGTCGCCGCTGCCTCCGCAGCCGGCGTCGTCGTCGCCGCCGCCGCCTGAATGTCGTAATCTACGGGAATGTTCAGTTCCCTCCTAAGCGCTTCCTTGAGGCCCAGACTCGAATCTTTGATGATTCGTTGCCACTGCCCGTAGCCGTACAGCAGTAGCCCCCGCAGTAGCAGGCCGTCGTGGTACGGCTGCCAGTTAGGCGAGTAGGTGAGGAAGCGCACCTTGGAAGCGCAGGGCAGTTCGAAGCCGGGTTGCCCTCGGAGCGCTCGGCCCTTGTACTCCTAAACCGACAAAACAATCATCCGGGTTTTTCATCACAAAACAAGAAACCAGGGGGGAAGGGGTGGGTGGGTAGAATTTGCTTGTGGAGATGTTTGAAAGTTTTCCTGTGAATATGTTTGAATATATTTGTGAGTTGATGGACTTTATGAGTTGATGGACAACGCGACTATAATCCTGCCCCGCTTCTTCTTACCGCCATTTTTCGGCGCACGAGGTGAAGGAATCCGATGCGCTCCAACACGTCATTGGGTCTGTGTGTGTGTATTGGTGGTGGGGGAGAGGGGGCGGGAGAGAGGGGGAGGGGGGGGAGAGAGAGGGGAGAAGGGCGGGGGAGGAGGGGGTTTGCTCGGGGTTAGCAATCAGCACGAATGATACGATATGATGGAGGTTGTGATGACGGGGGGGAAAGAGGGAATACAGAGCAAAACGACTCCCCACTGGGAAGGGATCAACCGCCAAACACCGCCTCATCTCAACCGCCAAAAACCTCAACCGCCTCATCTCAACCGACGCAACTGTCCCCAACCCCCAACGCCCACTTACCTGTGCGACCCCAGAAGATCCTCCGGCTTCAGTCCGTTGCTCCAGCAGTACCCGGCCGCCACCGGCTCGCTGATGGAGCTGATCAACAGATTGCAGTACTCGCGGACGAAGGCCGGCGGGCGGTGGGGAAGCCGCTGCGCGAAGGCCGTGTACATCTCGTCCGGGTTGGTTTCGGAGACCTGAAGAGGAGAGGGGGGAAGAGAGGGGGAGAGGAGGTGACAGAGCCCTACGCCCGCTAACCTTGGTTTCGGAGGACGGGGAAAATGGATCCAGAGATTTATGAGTTCTTCTATACTTATTACAGAGTCCAAGTGACGATGGGTTTCATAAGCCGGAAGGAATGGAAGATTCGAAAGGTTTCTTAGGAAATGAAAGGTAAGGGAATGTTAGCATCATTGTACGGAGCTGGCTCTGGTCATATGAACAGGTACGATTAAGCCGAATAAGCTAAAACCCCAAAACCCTAGAAACGTTGCCCGGGTCTGGTCTAGACTCTCTTCCTGGGGAAAGAGCCGCCCCCACTAAAGTGTATCATTATGATCCATACATAAGATTATAAGACCGACTGACCGACTGACGCACCTGCAGGCCGAACCTCATGAGCGCCGCGATGAACGTTTGCCTGTCCCGTACAGTCAAGCCGTACACTAGCATTGACGGGCCGCTACCGGTCACAAGCGGCGGCAGCTGCATCGTCGGCGGGCCCGCCGCCATTGTCGTACCGCCTGACGGCCGCGCCGCTAGCTGCACTAGGGCGCCGGGCCTCCCCAAAGCCGCCGCCGCCATTGCGGCGGCCCCGGCGACAGTCAGGAGCGCCGCGGCGTTGGGTACGGCAAGACTGCCGCCGCCGCCGCCATCGGCGGGGTTGGCGGCAACGCCAGCGGCAGTGGCAGCGCCGGCGGTGCCGCCGCCGCCGGTAGCAGCTGGTGCGGCTGGTGGAGCGGCGGCTGGTGCTGGGTGGCCGCTGGGCAGTACGGCGGACCGCGGCCGTTTGCTTGCCTTCCCGCCGTCGTCTTCTAGCTCCCCATCATCCTCATCGAGCGGCTCCGAGTCCGATGACGCGGCGGATCGCGATTGGCTGTACGACTGGTCACTGTCGGAGTCGCCTTCGCCGGCGGCGTCACGGTACGATATCTGCAACGCACCATGATGTCGGACCCTGGTCGGCTGGAGGTACGACATATACTCACTCTCACTCACTCTTCACTCACACATTCACTCTTCACTCACACATTCACTCTTCACTCACACATTCACTCTTCACTCACACATTCACATATGCATACATACATACATACACACACGTGCTCTTCCACCTAGCCACCACCCCACCCACCCGCCCCATCAAGCAGCCGTCACACCTTCTTACGCTCCCGGCGTCCCTTCCCCAGCAAATGGTGCGGCTGCTCCGCCAAAAGCAGCTCCAGCGCTGCCGCCTCCTCCGGCGTCGCCGCCACCCCTGCCACGTCAGCCAGGCCGCCGCCGCCGCCGCCGCCAGCACCCCCACCACCACTCCGTTTAAGGAGGGTTTGCCAAAATGCGGGACCCACCTCGCCGCCCTGATCTGGACACAGTTGCTGAATAAAAAACAACGAACAACGAACAACAAGCAACAAACAACGAAATGGTTGGCGTAAAGGTACAAGGTGAAGTACAACCCAACAGCGGGCTTGCAGTGTGGTTTGCCGTGTCATGGAAACCGGTTGGTAGTTGGCGGTTACGGGAATGAGAGGCCCCGAAGAGGTGAGCCGTGTGCGTCTGTCGGTCCATCGTTTGCATGTATGTCTGTAGGTGCGTATGTAGATATGTGTCTGTGTTCTTTCCTTAGCACTGGTGCACGACCCCCACCGCATTCAACCAACCAACGAACCAAACCAACCAACCAACCAACCTGCAGCAGCTTCTCCGGCAGCAGCTGCCCCTCTAGACCAGGCTGAGCCGCCGCCGCCGCCGCTGCCGCCGCCGCTGCCGCCGCCGCTGCCGCCGCCGCTGCCGCCGTTGCCGTACCCTCCTCCTCCTCAGCCGCCGCCGCCGCCGCCGCTGTTTCCACTTCGGGCACCACCTCCACCATTTCGAAATTGGCAACCTGTTAGCAGTTCGCAGTTAGCGGCTAAACGTTTGTTAGAAGCTGAGTGCTAGACAAGAGATACAGATATACATACAGACATACTCACAAACGCGTTCGCGTTCGTTTCCTCCGACACGAAGTACGCGCACCTTGAAGGCGCTGAAGAAGTCCGCCCCGGACTGATCCGCCGCCGAGCTCTCGCCGTAGTTCCGCATGGCATTGAGAGTCTGAAAAAGGCAGGGCGCATGGTTTATGGTTGGCGGTTGACAGTTGGCAAAGGGGTTCGGAGCTTGGGTTTCCTTGTAGGTTTTTTCCATCATGATTTGCACTGCAGCAACTGCGAGGTACTGCATGTACTGCTTTGTACTTGTACTTTTGCTGCGCTCGATGTGAAGTGCCCCTCCATGCTCCATGCGATCGAATTTCTTATTAATATTCTCATGTTGTGTGTTATGATTCCGGACATCAAAGGTGTCCACCGGGTACTTCTTGAGGAGAGTAAGGGTTGTTAAGGATTACGGCGGTTATTAGTTTTAGTTGGAACTGAATTTGAACTTGGATCTAGATTCCAGTTCGCTCCAACCCAGTTCCCCCTGAACATGCCAAGCAGGGGCTGATACGACATGCGGCGATGCCCCGACCCCTCAACCCGGCCCCCCATTCCCCCCTCGAACAAATTATACATGGGTAATACGACACATGTCGTACCACTCGCCCTAGACCACTCCAGGCTTCCCGTCTCCTCCTCCCCCCACAACTCCCGCGGGCCCGTTACTCCAAACGCATGAAACCCTACCTGCCGATCAAGCAACCGGTCAATGGCGGCAGCATCCCACACGATGCGTTTCGAACGACTGCTACCACCTCCACCACCAGCAGCAGTAGCAGCAGTAGCAGCAGTAGCAGTAGCAGTAGCACCGGGGGATGGCTCCCGGGAGACATGGGCCTCAGCAGCAGTAGCAGCAGCAGCAACAGCGTCTGATCCTGCAAATAGAGGATATAAAAAAATAAATTCAAGGGGGTTCGGGAGGAAAGGACAGGCAACCGCCAACTACTAACCAGAATTAAACCGATTTATAAATGTCAAAAGCCCTAAGTCCTAAAAGTGAAATATCCAAAACAAGCCACGTTGAGGGGAAGAGCATTGTTGGCGGCCATCTCTAGGCGCCAGCAAGACCTCCACCCTATAGCACCAGCAAGGGGACAGTGTAGAGCGGCTCTAGCTGCCGCACCAAAACCTCCATACACACCAGCTCCGAAACACACATACACACACGCAGTCCCCTAACCCTTCATTGAGACCATCCACCCCCTCGTCCAAACCCACATGTACGACATATACACAGACACATAAACACAGACACGCCACTCACCCTCCGGAGGCTGGGCCTTGACTCCCGCAGCGCCCGCCTCCGCCTTCTCCAACCCCACCGCCTTAACTGCCGTACCGTCCCCCGCCACCGACGACGGCTTGTCACCTCCTCCTCCCCCCTCTCCGCAAACCCCCGCCCCCGTCACCCGCTCCTGGCCTCCCGGGGGGGAGGTGGGGACGGGGGAGATGGCGTCCTTGCCAACCCCCCCTGCAGCCGCCTCCTTGCCGCCGCCGCCGCCTGCCGCCCCCTCAGCTCCCTCATCCCCCTCATCCGCGAACAACTCCTGTACAAGGCGGGGCGGGGGGAAGTCCCGAATGCGCATATGGCTGTATGTTTGCGTGGCTGTATGTCTGTAGGTGCAGAGCATCACAATGGCAACATGCCAATGTCGTCCAGAAGAATCGGGTATCGGGTATCGATACCGGTACCGGTACCGGTGTCGATAGGTCCAGGTGGTGGTACAACTCTGACACCATCGTAAGGGGAGGACAAAAAGCCACGGGCAGGAGGACGCGGGGCCCCCCACCTCCACCCCCACCGTCACCTTCACCTCCATCTCACCCTCCCGTACACCCGTACAATCCACTCCCAAGCACACTCTCAACCAAACCCTGCCGTACACTCGTACCTGCGCCCCGTATCTCAGTATGTCGTCCAGCTCGGACTGCTTCAGCTCGCCCCCGCCGCCTGAGCTCATCTTGCGAACCACCAGGTGCTCCAACATCATCTTCTTGCGGCTGACCTGCAACATATCGTGCGCGCGAGCATGTGGGTTTCGCGTGTGTATGTGTTTTGTGCATGTGTTTTGCGTGTATGTACGAATGTACGTCAAAAGGTAACATCAACACCGCCAAAACGGGAGGCGCGGGGGAAGGGGGGAACAACGTGTGGACAAAGAAGCAATGCTGGGGAGGAGGTGCAAGTGAATGATTAACAGGGGAAAAGTGGCGGTGCTGGTTTTTGATTGTTGACTGATGAGGAGGGAATTCATTAACCACCTTGTCGTACGAATTCCCGTCTCTCGCTTCTCTCTCTCTCTCTCTCTCACCCATCGCCCCCACACATACACGCACACTCCGCTGCCCCGCCCACACCTGCATCATTCGCTCCTCGATGGTTTGTCGGGTGACGAGCCTACAAACAAACAAACAAACAAATAAACAGATAGTCAGACAGACAGACCACTGGTCTGAGAGTTGCTGAATTGCGTACATGCATTTCCGGGACATAATTACATGCACGCAGCACATGCACATGCTGCCAGTCGCCTAGTGGGGGGGGAGTTGGGTAGAGATCTTGACCACCTCCTCGACATAGCACCACCAAACAGATAGACAGATAGACAGACAAACAGATAGACAGACAAATAGACAGACAAACAGACAGACAAACAGGCAGACAAACAGACAGACAAACAGACAGACAAACAGGCAGACAGACAAACAGGCAGACAGACAAACAGACAGGTGTAACATCACACACACAAACGACACGAAAATGCGGCTCGCTCCGCCAAAAACACAGGCCACCACACAGACACATATACGCACAAACACATACCCACGCACCTGTAAATCATGACCGGCTTATCCTGCCCCAAACGATGAGCTCGGGCCTGGGCCTGGACGGACAGACAAACAGACAGATGGATGGAGGGGATCCCGTGAGAAGCGAAGATAAATCTAAGGGGGGTAACTCACAGTCACCTAAAACACCTGCAAACGACATTTTAAGACATATCAGCTTGACCATTCACCCACCCCACCTCACCCTACCCCACCCTCGCACCCCCCTCAACTTGATACTCGACCCCAACACCCCACATCGTTGGCGGCCCTCCCTTTTTATATAACAATCACACAAAAACATAAATACACACTTACAGTCAGACAGACAGACAGACAGACAGACAGACAGACAGACATATCAAGACACATACACAGTACTCCTTTCTTCGGTAAGTTCCCAACTGGCAATCACTCCGGGACTTCCTTCTCGCGCCCGTCACTTCATCACAACGCACACGCACACACATACATACGTATATACATAAATACATACAAACGTATGCATACATACATACATACATACATACATACATACATACATACATACATACATACATACATACATACATACATACATACATACATACAAACGCACCTGCAGGTCGTTATGCGGGTTCCAGTCGCTGTCAAAGATGATGACGGTGTCGGCGGTGGCCAGGTTGATCCCCAGACCCCCCGCCCGCGTGGAGAGCAGGAAACAAAAGTAGGAATCCGGATGCTGGTTGAAGCGGTCGATGCGCTTCTGACGCTCAGAGCCTGCGGGGTGGGTTAGTGGGGAGTTGGGGAGTTGGGGGGGTGGGGGTTTGAGGCCCCCTTCTGCCCCACGGGGTGGGGTTGGGGGGGTTTGAGGGTAGGTTGAGGCCCCCTTCTGCCCCACGAAGCAGCAGCAGCAGCAGCACCGCGGACCACGTGCCGACTGATGTGCAGAGCACCCGAGCTACGGGTCTCCGAAACCAGTGGGGAAGGTGGGGAGATGCCGCTGCCTCCTTTCTCCCCCAAAACACACAGATAGACAGACAGACAGGCAGACAGACAGATAGACAGGCTTAGGCACATACACATACACATACACAACCACGCGCACCTGCCACTGTTCCGTCGATCCTCATATACCCCAGCCCGCGGCCCACCAACCACTCCTCCAGCAGGTCCAACGTGCGAGTGAACTGGGCCGCGTGACATAAAACCGCGGAGCGTGGGGGGGTGGCCCAAGAGGGGGAAGGGAAAACATGTCCGAACAATGTCATGAAGCAATTAACCTCCACGAGGCAGGCCGGGGGGGGGGGATTACATGCCAAGTTAAGGACAACAACCGCTGCGGCCGGAGGGGAAGAGGGAAGGGGGGCTCTGGGGAAACGCAAACACATAAACGCGACCGTCGAACAACGACCTCAACGACCGTAAAACGCTCCAACCGAGCCAGTCGAACTCAACCAAACTCCGCCTGTCGTTTTCCTTCCCCGCCCTTCTATATCGACATTCTTCACCACCACCACCACCACCACCCTTTTCAATACCCAGTACCTGCGAGAAGATGATCAGTCGATGTCCCGCATCTCGCAACCGCATCGCCATCTTATCCACCAACTGCAGTTTGCCGCTGTGAGTGACGAGCGAATCCAGATCCGTAGGATGCTGCAGCGCTGTGTCGTACAAGATCCATGGCAGGAATTACATCATCGGGGATTGGGAAGGGGAAGGAAGGGGGCCCAGGGGTTGGGGGGTTGGGAAGGGGAGCTCCCCCGGCGGGCCAAGAAATCAAGACACACACACATACACACATACACACATACACACCGACACACACCCCAGTGAAGTAAACCCCTGGCCCTCTCCTGTGCCCCCCCACCGAAATCCCTCTTACCCCTCCCAACGGTGGCCTCGGGGCCTTAGGAGGGAATGGAAGGGGCTACCCTGTCCCAGACAACTAAAACCCTAAAACCCTGAACCCTAAAACCTAAAACCTGCGTTTTTATACTAACGCCTCTGTCCCACCGCGCAGGACGGTCGGTCAACGACGACTCAGGTACAAACTTTCGCCGCCCTTCCACCTTACCGAGGAAAAACGTCGTCCCCTACAACCCCGCCCCACCCCACTCCTCACCTCCCACCCCAACCAATCCCCCACTCTATCCAGTACCCCAGCCTCGTTCTACAAATGGCCCAACACCGCTACACCCTCCCCCTACCTCCCCTTCCTGCGCCCCCCCTGCCCGCCTGGTGGGCCACCAGGAACGGGTGGTTACACGCCTTCCGCAGCTCCATCATCAGGTTCTTCAGGGCGGTGGTGGCGCCACCGGCAGCAGCGACAGCCGCCCGGTGACCCACAAGCACGGAGGAGTGCTGAAGCAACAGGGACCTGACAGACAGACAGAAAGACAGACAAGACGGATAGACGGACGGATAGGCGGGTTGACAGGTCCACATACAGATGGTCCAAAGAGGGGCGTGATGGATATCAAGGCCAGGGGCCAAGCGCGGCGGGTTTAGGACATTTCCACTCCTCCTCCCTTCTCCAATTTCTTCATGTTTCCATGTTTCCAAAGCAACCCCTGATCGATCCCAGATATACCCTCCCTATCCCCCCACCCAACCCACCAACTCCATCCCCTACCCCACCCCCTACCCCCCCTGATCCCCCCACCCGCGTGCCCTCCTATTTCCCAGTGGCCTCCTCACCTACCTGTAGATTTCCCTTTGCTGGGGGCTCAGCTCCACCCGCACCAGCTGCTCCATCTTGGGGGGCAGCTGCTTCATGACGTCATTCTTCAGCCGGCGAAGCATGTGCGGCTGCGGAGGAGTGTAAAGGAGGGGGAGGGGGAGAGCGAGGGCAAAAGGGCAAGAGGGTGGGGGAAGACACGTAATATGGCAATGATGCACGGGCACCATACCTACATAAGCGTGTAAGATTGCAATTGCAATTTGAGTCCGCGGTCGGCGGTTTTTCGTATTCCAAACCCCTGAGGGCCCCGTTCCCCCCTTCTTTCCCCGCTCCCCCCGGGTTCCTCCCTCCCTCCCCCCACTATAATGGATTCTTACCTGCAGCAGCGCATGCAGCTGAGTCACGTCCTCGTTCTGCGACAAGCTGGAGAAGCGGGACTCGAAAGCTGCCCGACTTGGGAACTTGTCCGGCTCCAAAAAGTGGAGCAACATAAAGAGCTCGCCAAGGTGGTTCTGGAGCGGCGTGCCCGTCAAGAGAACTTTGTGTCGTACACTGCGGAGGGCCAGGGTGAAGTACACCACGCTTGAAGCTGTAGCAGCTGCTGTTGTAAAGTTAAGAGGTCTAAGTCCCACGGGTTGCTTTTTCATAAATTTTAACTTCTCAAAGTTTAAATATAATGAACATGCGACAATGAAGGTCATAAAGCTCCAGACACTAAAAAGCGCCGCCGCTGAACGCGGGGTGAATCCCGAAAAGGGAAAGCGCTGCACACAAAGGGGCTGCCGTGCACTCCTTTTTTCTAATCATAATCATCAAGATTGGCAAGTCCTACCATTGAACGCCGCCGTACGTAATTATAAGATAAAGCGTACAATCGTATGGTATTGTACGGCAAAATAACTCACTCGAACTGTGTCAGCAACTGGAACAGCTTTGAGTCCTTATTCTTCAGTCGGTGGCCCTACGTGGGCGGTGGGGGGGGAAGGGGGGGGGGAAAAGACGAACCACGTGAACGAGTGAAGCTGCTCTGCCAAGGAAAGAGAAGCAGAACTGACCAGTAGGCGGTTTTGAAGGAGCCGACCTCGGGATGATGACGAGGGGGGAGGGGGGAAGGGAAGGGTGTGTACGTGTGTGTATGGAGCGCGAGCGGGACGGCGGTGCTGGTAACGGGCATGACGCGGACTCCAACGCGCGCCGATCTACGATCTACAAGTAACATGTGACAAGTAAAGTGCGGGGAAGGGGAACGGGCTGCATGCGTTGCCAAGTAGCAGTTTCCGTGGTTGCTTGTACTTCCTGTGTGTGTATGTGTGTGTATGTGTGTGTGTGTATGTGTGTATGTGTGTATGTGTGTGTATGTGTGTGTGTGTATGTGTGTGTATGTGTGTGTGTTTACGTGTCAGTAAGCTTTTCTATGTGCAAAATTTCCGTGAAGACATTGGGGAAGTTAACAACACCACAGCAGTCGCGGTGGGCTTGCGGTCCCTGCAACTGGACCAGTACGACATTATCGTACCTCGTCCACGACAAGCACGCCGTACTGCAGTCCCTTGCTCAGCTGCCCCGCCTCCAGCGCCAACATCTCATAGCTGGTCAGCAGCACGTGGAACTTGACGCGGTCCTACAGAATTTGATGAAACACAGGGTCACATCGCAAATCGGAGGAGAGGATTCAAATTGCACCAAGTTTGACCAATTCAAAATTTCCCCGCAAAAGGACCCGCACACCAGCCGATCAGATGAACGTTGTCGTACTCATGCAATGTCGTACCTGCGCCGAAACCTTCCGCCTCCCAGAGCCTCCCGTCCCAGGCCCCGCGCCTCCGCCGTCGCCCTCTTCCCCCGCCGCCGTACTCCGCCTGCCTCCCGCAGCCCCTAGCTGCCTGTTGCCGCTGTGGGGCTGTACGTACAGCTCGTAGTCCAAGATAACCTGCAGTACAGATGCCGTACAGTATGGCGGTTTCAACGCGAGTTAACGACACAAATGGCCCTGTCCCCTTTTCAATACTCAAATTATACAGCGAAATAAAGAACGGCACAAATCCCACAATTAAAGCCCTAAAACATCACCTTGAACACCTTAAGTGCTTATTATCGCGAAGAAAATTAAAGTAATTCTTTTCAATATTCAATAAATCACACTTATGTTGACATTGTAATTGTAATATAAAACGGGAATTATGGCCTGCCCAGATGGTCAAAATGTCAAACATGAGCACCTTTTTGGCGGAAGCTCGATCGAAAAACACGGAATGGAACATTCTCCGCTTCAATTTCCTTACCTGTCTCGCCTCCACATTTCCCGCCAAAGACACCACATTCAGGTTGGGTGCCCAGGTTTCAAACTCCCTCTCCCAGTTCCTCATGGTGGATAGAGGTACGACAACCAGGTGCGGCAGCTCGCAGCACTCGGCGTGGAGGGACGCTAAGAAGGCGATGGTCTGGAGGGGGGAGGGGATAGGAGGGGTAAGGGACCGGGGGAATGAAACACGCCGTACAGATCGATAGCCGTACAACAGCTCCCGGCTAGGTCCCTAGGGGGAAATCCGTTGTGTTTGCGGAGGGGGAAAAGGGTTGGGAGGGTGTGGTTGGGAAAAGGATACGGAAGAGCTGCCGTACATAACATAAACCCGGATTGCGTTCCTAACGCTTACACACACACACCCTTCCTAACGCTTACACACACACACACACCCTTCCCCCCACCTGCACCGTCTTGCCCAGCCCCATCTCGTCCGCCAGGATTACGGCATCTCCCGTACAGTACTTGTGGTACAGCCAGTTGAGGCCCTCCAGTTGGTACGGATGGAGGGAACCGCCGTGAAGGAAGTCGGGGGTGCTGTGCCACTTACGGGTTCCGGAGCCCTGAGAAGAAGGGTGAGGGGGAAAGGACGAACCACGAGCGAGTGAAGCTGCTGCCAAGGAAAGAGCGCTGCGGCAAATATACCGGACGCAGAGCTGACCAGTCGGCGGTTGCGAAGAAGCAGTCCTCGGAAAAAAAGGGGGAGGGGGAGCGGAGCGTGTGTGTGTGTGTATGTGTGCGTGTTGGTGAACATCATGAATATGAATCAGGTTTTTAGGGTCTTAGGTTCTTTGAAGGGTTTTAGGGAGCGGCAGCACCCAGCCCAAAACATACACGTACAAACAGACGAAACGATGAGAGCTTTTGCCTCTTCCCAACCTTTCCTCAACCATTTCCCCCGCCCCCTTCAATGTCCCCTCCTCACCTCCTTCCCACTTAGGGTTTTAGGGTTTTACCGACCCACCGACCCATAACATCCTAAACCCACCTGGACTTGCACATCCTCCACGCTGCCCTCAGCCGCCGCCGCCGCCGTTTTACCGGCGGGAGATCCAGATCCCCCGCCAGCCCCCGCCGCCACCTCCTCCTGCGTGTATGTATGTTGTTACAGGGTGGTTAAGCCTTCACCAGCGGCCACTTTTCCCGAGGCAGTTCCCTGCTCTGTATGTATGTATGTATGTATGTATGTATGTATGTATGTATGTATGTATGTATGTATGTATGTATGTATGTATGTATGTATGTATGTATGTATGTATGTATGTATGTATGTATGTATGTATGTATGTATGTATGTATGTATGTATGTATGTATGTATGTATGTATGTATGTATGTAATCCACGAGAAGATGTGGGGGGGGGGATTGCATGCACGAACAGCCTACATCCCCGAAAGGAGGAGCACGCTGCTGCAGCAGACAGCAGCTGAGCCAAGGTGCGGATTAAAAACACACCTTCCTGGCACGTTTCCTCGCGGGGCCCCCCCCGCCCTCCCGGGGGTCGCCCTTGGCCCCCGAGGCGGCCGCCTTGCGAGCCCGGGCATCCTCCACCACAGATCTGAAGTCCAAGGGGGGAGGGGGGAGGGGGGGTGAAGGAGATGACGGTGGGGGGAGGCGGGTAAGAGGCATTAGATCCACTCGATGAATTATGGGAGGTGAGCGGCGTGCGTGGAGGTAGGTCGAGGGACAGATGTCTTTTCGTCCCCTTTAGTTCTGCCCCAAAGAGGAATCCCTTTGTTTTCCTCGCCTTTAGGGGAACCAAACGGGAAGATATCCCCTAAAGGGGAAGAAGGGGTGTTCTCCTTCGGGGAGACGAAGGGGAAGCCTTTGGTTCACTAGACAATCTTTATTGTAATTAGGGTCTAGTTTACTTTACTAGACCCTAATAACAATTAAAAAGACGAAGGCTGCCTGAGCATAAGAGTTCACGTATTAGCAGAAGTCATACCCCCCGTTCCCTCCGGACGCACCCCCCGTCGGCGATTTTTATTTTTCCCATTTCGCGGACGCGCACACACATACAGACGTACACAAACGCTTACTTGGTCTCCCGGAAACGCTGAATGGCGGCGTCGTAACCCGCAATATCCGACTCTAGCTCCCACCTGCACGGTACGGCAACGGCAGCGGCATAGTACGACAGCGACAGCGGTGTCGTACGACAGTGGGAGGAGCTGTATCCCTCGCAAAACGCATGCATCCACATAACGGGTGCCCCACCCAAACATATCTTTACTAGCAAGCATATCATCATCCATTCCGGCGTACCGTGTAGCCGTACAAAATCGTAATGTCGTACTCACGTGCATTGGTCGTACCCCAGGTCCTTCCATTTCACGAGGTACTCCATTTGCGCCCGGCCCTTCTTGCTGCCGCTCCCGCTGGCACCGCTCCGGCCGCCGGTGCCCCCCGCTGCCGTACTCGCCGGCATCGGCTGCTCCGAGACCTGCTCCGCGAGGATCCGGTCTACTTCCAGCCATAACGGATTGACGCCATGGACGTACTCACCTGCCGTACATTACGAAAATGATTGCAATCCGAGTGTACGTCACAGGTGTACGCGAGCGGAAATTCTACGAGGACAAGTGTCGCTCTTTAGGCATTAACAGCCAGACAGACGGACAGACCGATAAACAGACGGACAGACAGACGGAAAACATGACCAGCAATACACACGCGTTGAAGGCACGCCATACACACACATGCGCTTTCGCCACTTGTTCGCCCATCCTTCTTTCCCCCCGGCTCCTTTCTCGAAACACACACGGCCCACCCGCCCTTCCCCCCAAACACACACAAACACACCGTCCTCCCAACCCCCACCCGTCTCCTCCGCCTCCCGCTCCTCCGCCTCCCGACTTTCACGAAGCTTCCAGAATCGCTGTACTTTGGCCTTTATGGCGGGAAACATCTGTGTACGACAGTAGAGGAGGTGGAGAGAGTGCGGGGTAAGACGAACCACTGGCGAGAGAAACAGATACCAGAAATAGACGGATAGGGAGGGGGAGGAGGAGAGGGAGGGAGAGGGGCGCTAGTCAAGCTGAGAGGGGAAGGATTATATACAAAGTCACGGAATGTACGGATATAATATATAATATATAATATATAATATATAAGGAAAGGCGGAAGGGAAGGGAGGAAGTGAAAATGGAGGGAAAAAAATAACAGGACACACCGGCATGACAAAGGGAAGGATTTTCATATCTTTTGTTAAATTAATATAAGATTTCAGAATTAAATCAAGATACCATCGTAAGATTATCCCAAAGGTAAACCAGACCGGGCAGGCAGGACTGTGCAACTGCCCTCCCCCCCTCCCTTACCTGACCCCACAACCCCCGTCACACACACAACCCCCCTCCCCCCTTCCCCCTCCCCTCCCCCCCCCCAACACACACACACAACCCCCCTCACCCTGTACATCTTGGCCAGCCCCTCCTCGGGCTCCCAGCTGCAGTGCAGGTAGCTCTCACCCTTCCACTTCACGTGGTACTCACGACGCGTGGGACCTGGGGAGATGTGGGGGTGGGGTTGGGGGTGTGGATTTGGGGTTGGGGTGGATATGGGGGTGGAGTGTGGGGTCGGGGTGGATGGTGGTGGTGGTGGTGGATGGAGAAGGGATGCTGCGTCCCCTGTACCCCTGTACCCCCCGCGCGCCCTGGCCCCCCCCCCGCACCTGCTTTCCCGCCCTTCTCTCCTCGCTGCTGTTGAGTGGGCGGTGGTGTTGGAGACGATGACGGCGAGCGGGAGGGGGAGTCGTCCACGTCATCGGGCACAGGGGCATCCCTGTCGGCCAACGGGTGTTCGGTGTTGGTTGGATTGTTGGGAAATTTCAGGTGTTCGTTAGGATTGATGGGTTTTAGGGGTACTTGGAACTTTCCACGGGATTTCAACATGTTTTTCAAAGTGTGTTGTACGACAGCATGCAAATAGTTTGTGTAAGATTGCGACGCACATTCCTCCGCCCTCTCGACCTCTACCCCCCCTCACAACCTCTGCACACATTCACGCACACGACGTGGCATGCATACATACATACATACATACATACTCCTGGCGCACACACCTGTAATCCAAAACTCGCTCGATGTCCTGATATCTGAACTTGTGGGCGCACTCCGGGCAGTACCAGTCACCAGCAGGCAACCGAGTCAACGGTGGATCCAGGCAGTACATGTGGTACACTGCCGTACAGCCCAGCTGTTGCAGTCCATCACAACACAGCAGCTTCTGGGCGTCCTCGTCACTGTTCGCTCGATCCAGGGGAAGGAGGGAGGAAAATGGTAAAAAAAAGGATAAAAAAATTCATTTCAGGAAATATTGCCTGGGGGGGAGTGGGGGAATTAAATACCCCGCGTATGGGTGGTGGTGGTGGTGGTGGTGGTGTGTGCGGGATTAAAACATAAAATTCACTTAGGGTTTGACACAGAAATGGATGACATAAAGCTTTAGCACTTGATTTAAATTCTCTAAATATTCAGCAATAGCTTGTTTTACTAAACCTTCTGCTCCAGGAGTAAAAGTTAATGTTGAACGTAAAATTTCACCATATTAAGGATGTTACTAGCATCCTAAAGGATGTTAGCGGCATACTTTAGTATGTTAGTACACAAAAATGCGAATTAAAAAAGAACAGAAAAATAAATCCCACGTGCAGTAAAACGGGATCGCGGATGCGGAAGAGAGAGAGAGAGAGAGAGAGAGAGAGAGAGAGAGAAATCACCCAGTAAAACCCTACATGCCCCACCTGGCACATACTCTACAATGCGTGTCCCACGCATCTTCCTCATCCACGTGCTGCTCCTTGTCCTGCTCCTTGCCGCTGCGCCGCCGCTTGCCGCTGCCGCCGCCGCCGCCGTCACGGTACGCCTCCCGCTCCCACTCGTACTCCACCTTGCCCTCGTGATACTTGACGTTCTTTTGACGTGTCGTACGCTGACGGGACTGGTTCCCGTCAGCCAGCGCCGCCGCCAATGCGGCGTCGTTGTCTGCCGTCGGGCTGGCGGCGTCCGCCGCCGTCACCACCGCCAGGCCAGGCCCAGCTCCCGCCGCGGCGGCGGGCGCACTGCTCTTACGTGGACGGCGACGGGACGCCACCGTTGCCGCCGCCGCCGCCGCGGCAGCGGCGGCTTTGCCACTGCCGGCGGCGCCTGCCGCCTCCTCCTCTTCGGAGGGCTCCGAAACCTCCATCGCATCTCCCTCCCGCTGCTGGTCCGAGGTGGCGGGACTTGGCTCCCCTCCGGCTTCCCCTCCGCCGCCCCCGCCCGCACCCTCACCGGCGCCGTCCTCGTCCGACCCTGGCTGCTTCCGCTTACGAGCGGAGGAGCTCCGTTGCGGCCGACCCATGGGTCACCGGCCCCCAACGCACCACCTCAGAGCGCTCCCTTAAGCTGTACGGCGAGATCCTGATCTTGATCGTACAGACGTCCACTTGCCTTCTGCCTATCTTCCAAGCCACTTCGACAACTGATTTGACTTCACTCCCCGGATTACCGACCCACGCGTGGTCTGCCGTTGATACAAGCACCACCACAAGACAACCCAAAGACAGGCAAACCGGGACCAACCAATTCAACTGCTATAAACCCTGCTATAAATCTCCTCTCCTCCCGTTCTTCCGCCGCCGCCTCCTCCTCCTCCCTACTCAGCGGGGTGTCCCCCTAGGCGGGGACCTGCAAGGGGAGCCCTCCGCAGCCCCTCCCCCCGGTCGGGTAGTCCTGGTGGGTGTACCTCGGTCCTGGGCCGCTGCTGCTCCCCTGCTCCCGGCCCGCCGCTGCGCGCGCGAATGCGTGCGTGTGTCTGTCTGTATATACGTCTGTGTCTCTGTATAGCACTGATATTTACACAGGAGGGTACTTCTGACAACGCGAGCCTCCTGCCCTTCCTGAGCGACAGAAAATAGGTAGCAGGGAGCACAACGAATAGCAGCAGAAGGGATGTAAAAGAGTTGGCATTGGTGGGAGCTAGTTATCCTTTATCAATAAAGATGTTCCCGACAACTGCAGGATAGGAGGATAATAAAAATTCCCCCCAGGTACATCACCACCACCACCATCACCATCATCACCACCACCACCAACAACAACAACAACCGGGAATGTGGTGTATTTTTGGAAGGGGGGGAGAGCAGGTGCAAGAAACAATAATCCAATTGTCGGCTCAAGTTATGGGGTTGAGGGTGGGGACAGGTAAAGGTTTCATAGGTGCAGTGTTGGACAGATGGGCGTATGGGGGTATGATGGGGGCGAATAGCGATGCGGGGCCCTTTGACAAGCTCGGCAGGGTGGCCGAGCGCCCGGAGAATGGGCGGGGGTCTTTTGTACAGCTGCCGACCCTGGTTTCACAGACTGCTGACAGTGCAAAAAGGTTGTCGTTGTTGTTTGGATGGAAACGGAGATATGACAAGTTTGGATACCATACGAGTGCTGTGCGCGACGGAGGATGGTGCAGCAGGTGCGGGATTAGGTGCGGGCCACAGCCTGGAATTTGCCGTACACCTCTTAATCGGCCCGGCCTTCGCAGGCGTAGCGCACATATGCAAAGACAGGGCCCTAGGCCCATACGGATTTCAAATTTTACATAAATATGTGCAAAGAGGGCGACTGCAGGCAGCCAGCTGCGAAAACGGCTGGCCAAAAGGTCCTTAGTTGTGCACTAAGGCATATCGCGTCAGGTCACGCTAATACGGCACCAGGACTAGCAGGCGGGAGGCGAGGAAAGCACCGCTCAGTTTCCACGAACTTAAGGTTATTAGGCCCAAGAGGTATCCCATAGCAGGTCGTGGCCAAGTTCAGTGCCGATCCATGGAACAGAGCACACTCCAGGGGAGTGCCAGGCTGGGGTCAAGGCTGGTCTGAGGCTCTAACGTTGAGCATATTGTATTCAAAATGGACATCGGGACTCACAGAGCTGTCTCGGGTTGTGTACGCGCTCACCTTGAAAGGAGATTGCTGACGCCGGGTACCACGATGTGACAAAGCCGGGCGCCCTTCCTCAGAACGCCGAGGTTTTTTTCCGCACAGGTATTTGCAGTTACAAAAAACGTATTCCTATGCTTCTGTTGTCCCTCGTGGTGAAACTCAGGGTATTCTGTCTAGAATTAGGTTGTCGGTTGGCTTGAACCATCAGCGATGTATTGCCAAAAATCTAACGTTAGATTTTAGAGTTAAACAAGTACGGTATCTTTGCGTCAGTAGGCCTTCCTGCCGTCATACCGGTCGAGTTGCAGTTGTGAGTACGACAGTGGCCGCCCTCCCTGGCCAGATGGCGTTTGCCTCAGCCAAGAACTCTGATCCGCACCCAGCACACACCAGCACTGAGCGAGCTCAAAAACTTTACACCTGTTTTCGTGCGACTTGGGGTTCTTTGCTATTGGTAACCCGGTTGCCGTATTGCGTGTGTCGCGCTCGCGAGCGCACACGTACAGCCGTTCGCAACCGGCCGAAAAAGTGCGCACCGGCCGGCCCCAAAACATGCGCTGGTTTCGGAGCGGATTGGGGAATAGAGAATGGAGACTTAGGCCAGGTCCACCATCATCAAGGCTGTCAGGTCGGGTCTGCCAATCCACATAATCGTCCCCCTGTTGCGCTGCGTTTAGCAGTCGGACGCAGCCCCCAAAAAATCCTCTGCAAAATGCTTTTTTGTTTTATTCCTGGTCTCTCTGTCACTCTCTTTTTCTCTCTCTCTCCCTCTGTCTTCCTCTCAGCCCTTTCTCCTTTCTTTTCTGTTGGCGTTGTGAACATTGGAATTGCACATCGCCACCGTCTCCGCCGCCTCTCTCCCCCGCCCCCTTCCATAGGCCTTCACGCCCCAACACCCCAACACGCCATAGATCTCCCGCCATGTCCAGCTGCCCGGGCGGGCCATTGGACTGCCACTGCCCCCTGGATTCGGATTTGAACGGATCTTAGCTGAGCTGGATCCGGATCCAAATAAGGTTCTCTGATGGGCTTCGGATTTGGATCCTGTACAGCATCTTGTCTCTGTCATTGAATTGACAAAGAAAATAGCAAAATTATGAATAATGCTGGAAGTATCGAAGCGTCACACACGCGCGCACGCACATACATATATACACACAGGCGACGACGATGTACCATTCAGGGCTTTTAGACGCCGTAGCGCTTTCTTACCCGAGCTGTTCCTTTCTGAAGTGGTCGGGACTTCAACAGCCTGTGGTACGCAGGCACGCTCGAGGGAAAGCTTCGGCCACTTATTCACGCCGTACAGTGCTCGTCCCCAGTACGAGAAATGTTGGCCGTACAGGGAGTTAGCTAGCTACTCCGTTTTCCCCCCTCAAAAAGTCTTCAAGGCAAAGGGAAAAGGGTCCTTTTATCACGGGAACGTCTGTGTGTGTATGTATGTATGTGTGTTTGTGTGTTACACCTATTAAATAGCCTATTATCGCATGTGGAAGGGCGCGTGTAGCCTCTGAACACTTACCACTGCGCATTTTACTAAACTTGCTTTGAGATATGTACATATCTTTAGCTTTATATTGAAAGAGCTTTCAAAGGAAGATTTTGTAAAAAATGGCACATAAGTCCATATCAGATATAATCCACCGGCAGCACCCCGACTGCTCGATCCGCCGACTCATGAGGAGCAGCTCCACCTCCACCTCCACCATCATCACCATCATCACCATCATCACCATCATCACCATCATCACCATCATCACCATCATCACCATTAAATCAAATCTCCTCACCCCACCTCACCTCACCCCACCTCACCTCACCTCACCCCTCACCTCGATCGTTCGATTCCGCCCTGAACCCCCTCTGCGCTCCTCGCCTCCGCAAACACCTTTCCCCCCTCCAGATTGACAAAACCAGGCCTCACACCAAAATTCACCCCTCCTCCTCCTCCTCCTCCTCACCCCCATATCATCCTCTTTCCCCTCCGCTCCCCCTCCGCTCCCCCTCCGCTCGTCATCCCGAAGTCACGGTCTCCAAGGACGCCTTTCGGTCAGTTCTACGGTTGATACTCTCTTGCCCTGGCAGCAGCTTCAATCGTGTTTGGTTCGTCTTTCCCCTCCGCTCCGCTCCCCCTCGCAGCCCCCACCCTCAAATAGCCCCCACCGCCCTCAGATTCGCCAGCTCCTCATCCCCCAGCCCCAACTCCCCCCTCAACACCTCCTCAGTGTGCTCGCCGAGCTCGGGACCAGCCCACCGTGTCGTACCCGGTGTACGGCTCAGCACCGGCAGCAGTGCCGGCATGGTGACGGGGTCCCCGCCGGAGGGGGGGGAGGCGGAGTGGATCATGCCGCGGGCCTGAAATTGAGGCTCCGCCATAATCGCAGCGGGGGAGAGTATGGGACCGGCGGGAACTCGGGCCTTGGTCATGGCGGCCATGACCTCCTCTGGTTTCGGAGGTTGTCGGTTATTGGTTTTAGGTTATTGGTTGGCGGTTTGGATAAGGATGGAGTAGGTGAAGGATTAGATTGATAAAAGAATAAAAAAAACAGCTTGTTGGAGATGAAGTAAGTATGACAGTGCGGCCGCAGTTTGCCGGCCCTCCTCATCCCCCTCCATCTCTTTTTCTCTTTCGCTTCCCGAACAAGTCTTCAAAATCCTAAAACAAACTCCCCCCACCTAGCATTGTCTCCCCCGCTCCCCCGCTATTCTTCACATCCTCAAGCACGACAATAATAAATGTTAAACTTTTTATGGGAATTAGATTTCTTCAAGCATATACTGCAGGTACACGTAATCGTTCACAATTTTGCATGCTCTGCACCTAGCTTGTAGTAACTACAACGTCGTTCGTCCCCCTTCGGGAATAAAGTTGTCCCCTCCGACATTCCCTCCACCTCCCACCTTCCCCTCCATATTTCCTTCCCATCATGACGGCAGCTGACACGTTGTTCCAGCGCCCAGACAGAGAATCTTCCCACCCCACCCAAACCCCCCCACACACACGCACGCCCCCACCTACCCAGTGTGTGTTTTTCCGCCCACTGCTCGATCTGCTCCATGATCGCCCCCTCCGCCGCCACCCTCAATGAGTTGGTCGCGTATGTGGGGTTGGCGGCGGACATGTCAGGGCGGCCGATGGCGGCCATAAGGCGGGAGTAAACGCTGCAGGAGGGCGGGGAAGAGGGTGAGGTGTTGAATGTGTGTATGTATGTATGTATGTGTGTACGTATGTGTAGGGGGGAGAGGAAGTTAAAGGTAGGGGGGAAGAGAGGGACATGGAGTTGGAGGCGGGGCCCGGTGCGGATGCGCTCCCGGCAAACCTCCCGGCCCCTCACGGGGGGTATTCACGCAAAACCCTAACATACATACACACACACGCACACGATGCCTTCCTCCACAGCTTACCTATCTCCGTTGCCCCCAATCACGACATACCGACCGTCCTTTGTACGGAACGTGCCCGAGGGTACGACACCTGAATACACATAACGGGGAAACGGGCGAGTTGGGGGGGGGAGAGGTGAGCCCAGGGGCGAGAGGGGAGAGGGCAGGGGATTAAGGAAGGAGGGGATTTCCTAAAAACACAGATAACGAATACACAAACATAAGACACACACATACACACACACAGCCGTACACAGCCGTACAGGGTCCGTGGAGCCAAATGTTACCCTCCTGGGCCATGTGGGCCTTACTCGGCATTTTCCCCCCCTTTCGCCCCCTCCGGACCCCATATACATGCACGCAAAATACACATACACACACAAGCAAACACACACGTACATACATACACACGTACATACACACATACACACACGCACCTGAAATCGTTGACCCCGAGGGCCCCCTGTCCTGCCCCGCCATGGCCACCTCTGTCACGCAGCTTTCCAGGATATTGAAGACACTCTCGCTGATGGAGGCGTCAACCACCTGACCCAAACCGTCACAACCGCCACCAACCGAACCTAAAACAGGGGCAAATCAGGGTGTGTGTTTTGTTCCGGTATGCAGGGGCCAGTGGGGGGGAGGTAACGTGTTACGAGGCGGACGGGAAGAGAAGGGGTTTGCACTTGCGTAGCTGTTTCTTATCCCCTATCTTCCCCCTTACCACTTATTCCCACCCACCCAGCTCCACACACATACATACACACACATAAGGTAAGACCGGACGTTTCTTGACTGCGAACCCCCCTCCTCTCCACCCCCACCCCCATCTCCATCCCCACCTCACAAGCCCCCACCCCACCCACCTTAAGCCCACCCAATTTTCTTCCCCTGCCCTTCCAGACGACCTTACCGCTACACACACACATACACACACATACATACATACATACACACACATACACACACATACATACATACATACACACACATACATACATACATACATACATACATACATACATACATACATACATACATACATACATACATACATACATACATACATACATACACACACATACCCCACCGGCCCCCCTCTCACCCCCCACAGCCGCCTCCTTTTCCCTCCTCAGCTTGTGCAGTAGCGCCATGACGGCTCCGAAGGCGCCGTGCAAGCCAGCCAGGGTGTCCCCCAGGGAGAGGTTGGGGCGGACGGGGGGCCGGTCGGGGTAACCGTTCAGGTGGCGAAACCCGCCGTACGCCTCACACACCGACGCGTATCCTGATGATTACGACCAGGTACGGTATGTTTTGTACGTGCACGTGGAGAAGGGGGGAAAGAGGGGGGAGGGAGAGA
>NW_003307576.1:204161-213917 GCF_000143455.1 Volvox carteri f. nagariensis
TCGCCCCTCCTTGCCGTACGCTCATCCTCCTCCTCCCTCTTACCCGGCTTTGTACCCCCACCCACCCACCCTCCCACCCTTCCCAGCCGGAAAACACGGAAAAAACCTCAAAACCCTAGGGAGGCAGATGCTTGTCCCCCCCTTCCGCAATCCGATTAATGCCCCTGACTGCCCTCCCTCCCCCCCGGCAGCCCCCAACCCCCACACACCGTTTCACCAGCTCCCTCCCTTCCGACACGTTTAGGTTAATGGTCACACAGCGGCGGTTACGACCCTGTACGGAATTATGTACGGATACGGGTGCATAAGGAGAAAGGGGACAAAGGCGATGCGTAGAGTAGATGGGCCGGACATTTGAATACATTTGCAATACGGCTCAGCCGTACATCATGTGGTTCCTATTCCAAGTATCAAAATACGTCATACTGTTTAACCCACACGCCCCTTCCTTGCCCTCCTCCTTCACTCCCCACCCCCCGCCGTCTCCCGTTGTATACTTGGACAATTTACCTTTTCCAATACAAAACAAATACGGCAAAACCCACACGACCATTTCCCCCCCCCACCCCCCCACCCGCTGTTGACCCACATGGCATCGCCACCACAGCGAAGTCCCGCCGGAATCCAGTGTACGGAGGGAACGAAGCGCGTCTCCCTTCTTGGGCGGTTCCACCTTGGGACGGTTAACGGTTAGAGGACGGTTAGGAGGCGGTTGGGAAAGGGGCAATGGGAGAGGAAAACTCTTCATGGACAAGGAAAGATAACCCACACTGAAGAAAGGGGGGGGGAGGGGACGGTTCATGTGTTTGTGGAAGGCCAGAGAGGGGTACGGTACGAAGAAGCCGCCACTGTTGATAGGGTGGGATGCAGCATCAGTATAAGTTTAACCAAAAACTCTTTTCCCCCCTCCCCCCGGGGGCCTTATAATTAGACCGAGTAGCTCACAGATGTGCGTGCGAATAGTTTACTAATGGTAAAGCATGGCCGCGCGATCACGATCACATAATAGTGCGAAACACCCCTGTCGTACCTTGATGACGTCAGCCCCAAAGTACGCCAGCAGAGCCCCGCAGAAGTTCCCCGCCACCACCTGACCCAGATCGAGAACCTGGGCGCGCGATTGCGTGTACGGATTTGGGTTTTTATAACCGTGTACGTATACGTGCGTGTGTGTGCGTGTGTGTGTGTGTGTAAAGGTTACAAGTATCTGACCGGGCCTGACACTGGCAGCCCCAACGGAAAGACCGCCTAAGCGCTCTCCCATCAGGTTTGACTGGGCCCAACCCATCCGCGCCAAGGCACGTAACACAACATCGGGAAGAATAGCTTCATATTGCGTTGCCTAGAGGCTTAAGTCCGCATACTTGATGTTACCGTTGTTAAGGCGAGTTATGCGTGGGATTGCACTTGGACCAACCTCGATGTCCGTACCTTAACGCCAACCAGCGGGCCTTGCGGTGGTGGCAGCGTCTGATCCGAGGCTGTGCTAGTTTTGCCACGTACGCATAATGAGGAAGTGGTATGGGATAAGGGAACCGCAAAAGCACGTTGCTGCGGGCGACAGGCGCCGACAAGCAAGCGACTAAGACTGGATTGCTGCAATGCCGACATTCGCGTTCCAGAAAAAAGGTTAAGTAGAAGGCAAACAAGCAATCTAAGTTACGCCAAAAATTTGGAAGGGAGATAGGTGCAATTTATACGGCATTTGGGGAACGTTAGACGTTTGTTTTTTGGCACTAGGGTTGCAACGCACCAAGGTCCCACGCAACCCAAAGTAATTTATAGCATCACATGTTTTGTGATTAATTACCTGCATCAATTGGCGTGTGCTAGTAGGCATCCCGTGATCCTGAGTCAACTGAACCATCACAATGACATCAGCGTCGGCGGCGCTTCTGCACCGCGGATGGAGACTTCCTTTGTCAACCTTTGCAGCAGTTAGCAGCCTAAAAAATGCTCTTGACCGACTGGCAAGCGACGGAGCACGGGCGAGCTTTGGCACGGAAGCCGCGCCATCATCGATCAACTGGGTCTTCCTCGGACCGCCCGGAGTCGGGAAAGGCACTTACGCTTCTCGCGTTGCTAAAGCCTTTGGTGTTCCCCACATCGCAACGGGCGACTTAATACGTGCGGAGATCAAGAGCGGCAGCAGCTTGGGGGCGCAGGTACGATTTCGGTATTTACAAGCGGAATTCCGCAAAGTTATGAATGCTTCCCTGAAACCCATAACCCAACACCCTGTATTGGAGATCTATACGTCTTGGAGATCTATACGTCTTGCCAAGTAGCCCTGTTCAAACGTGCCCCTTGCCCCAGTGGAAGACGCATGTGCTCGACACGCTCGCACCTGCCACGAAGCACTAACCCCAACCTCTGCGCTCGTGACCACGCATCCGGAACCCCCTTGGCCCCATGATCCATGGCTTCGTACACATAATTGCATCTGTTTACATTGCTTTTACTTCCATTACGCGTTCTTACTAGCATTATGCTTCTTTCCTCATGAGATTAACCCCTTACCGTTCACCTCCTTTCCTCCACCCCCAGATGAAGGCCATCGTCAACCAGGGCAAGCTGCTGCCTTGTGATATGGTGCAGCGGGTGAGACGGACCCTGTGGAGAGAATCACCGCGCACCCTCCCTTCGACCTCAGGCCCTCCACACCCCTACCCACACGACGTGGCTCACATTTACCAAACTATTCCTATTCGATCTGTAGCAGCTATCAGCATCGGTTCTTATTTACTTCATTTGCACAATCACCAACAGCCGCGCTATAATAGTCGCGCTACCATCGGCAGTTTTGCATTCTTGCATATATTCCTCCATCTTTCCCCTTCTTCCCCCTTCGCTCGCTCGTGGTTCGTCGTTCCCCTACCTCTCATCACGTTGGGATCGCTTTTATCTCTTTCCTTAATCCCTCACCTCCTAAACACGCATGCACACACGCACACATGTACACCTCAACGCTTGACTCCTTTTTACCCCTAAACTTTCTCCCCACAGGTACTGCAAGAGCGGTTGGCTCGCGGCCGACAGGAGGGTGAGCGGGGCTTCATCCTGGACGGCTACCCGAGAACTGCGGCGCAGGTGGGAAGTCGGAAGGAACAAGGGATGGAGGAAAAGGGCGGGGGAAAAGCCGCAGGTCCGAAACAATGTCCGGGGTACGTGCCGGGCCGGGCCGGGGTGGAGAGAGCCAGGTCAGGTCCGGTCCGGTCCGGTGCTGCGGGTTGCAGGGCTGCAAGATGTGTTTGTGTGGAGGGTTTGCGGGTTGCGTTTGTCTGTCTGTGTGTCCGTTTGCATATGCTTCTGTGCGGTGTGTGGTGTGTGTGTGTGTGTGTCTCTGTGCGGGTGTGCGCTGTGTGTCTGCCGCCCGCAACTAAGATTGTTGTAAGTGCCGTTTTGGTGCTTTCCTGCACTACGAGTCGGATGGCGTTGCTGCACTGCCCCATGCTGCGATGAACTTATGCTGTGTTTTGCCGTGTTCTATCTGCCGTGTTGTACACTGCGTTCTTCATCGGGACGGGGCCCAGGCGGAACAGCTGCTCCGGTCCACCGACATCGGACTGGTTCTCAATCTGAGTCTTCGAGAGGAGGTGCTGGTGGAGAAGTGCATGGGTGGGTGCCCGGGGGGGGGGGAAAGAGGCCGGTGGGGGGAGCTTGGGTGGTATTGGGTGACTGGATAGGGTTGGATGGCTGGGTTGATTTGTGGCGGGGTGGCGGTGTGAAAAAACACAGAGGGTCTACGGCGCATGTCTGTGTTACAGGGTGGGTCATTTTGCTTTTAGGGTTTCTTCCAGACGTGTGTACGGCAGAACTGGCGAGGTGGCTGGCAGGTTTGATCTTCCCATGACCCATGGTTCTTATTTGTGGTTCATTGGGTCGCAGCCTTTCGTCCCTTCCTAACCCTCCCCCCTTCTGCTCCCCTCTTTTCCCCCCCCCCCCTTTACACCCACCCACACCCACACCCACTGCGATTCTTGTGCGCCAGTTCCTGTCCGCGGCTCAGTTGATTAGCACACACACACGCGTGCGCATAGAAACCGCTCCCTTACTCCCTCTGCGTGTGCAGGCCGTCGGCTTTGTCGCCACTGCGGCAAGAATTATAACGTGGCGGACATCCACCTGGCAGCCAGCGCGGACGGGCGACCTGAGATTGTGATGCCGCCTTTGAGCCCCCCTCCGGAGTGTGCGCCGCACCTGGAGACGAGGGCGGACGACCGGGAAGAGGTCATTCGGCATCGGTTGGAGGTGAGAAAGGAAGTTTAGGTTAGGCCGATTGAAGGGGGATGGTGCGGTGGGGGGAGCTGTCATGTCGAAGGAGGGGGAGGGGGAGGGGGAGGGGGTGGGGAAAGGGGAAAGACGAACCACGAGCGAGTGAATCTGATGCCAAGGAAAGACCGATGCGCCAGGGAAAGGGGGACATGACCTGACTGTGGGTGACTACCAGTCTAAACATCTTCCTTGACGAAGTGCATGAGTGTGTAACTGTGTATGTATGTGTGCTTTCGCCAGGTGTACAAGCAGGAATCAAAGCCCGTGGAGGCGGCGTTTCGGAAGGCGGGGCTGGTGGTGGACTTCGAGCTCGTAGCGGGCATCCCGGAGACGTTGCCCAGGCTCATGCCGTTGTTGGAGTCGTACGTGGGGAGGCACGCCAACGAGCGGAAATAAGGCAGCAGCAAACCGCAGGGTGGGGGAGGGTTTGTGCTGCTCGGACGCTAGCGCTAGAACAGCTGCCGATGCGGAACAGTAGGTGTTTCCATTCGGATACGTTGTTGGTTTTGCGTGGATGTGGTGGCAGTCGACTTTCCTGATGGACCTTATGTGTCGATGATGGGACCCGTTGTGTACGGTACTGATGCTGAGTGAACGATCATTTGTCACACAAATGTGTGTACGTGGATGCGGTCTGGTTGCATGATTTCTTTGCTTTTATATCATTTAATCAGTGCCCTGACTTTTAGATGTACTTGATTAACGACGGTGCTTCATTTTGAACTGAAAGAAAAGTTGTACGTGTCGGAAGATGGACTCGTGGATGCGAGACAACTTTGACACCCTTGCCGATCGTCATCTGGGTGATATACTATTACCTGGGACTCACGACTCGGCAGCATACACGCTCGCTGCTGTAGATGGTGTGAATCGGCGCAACAAATTTCTGAGCCTACTGGCGCGCTTTGCGCGGCCATGTATTGCACCCTGGACTCTGACCCAACATCTAAGCGTTTACCGTCAGCTATCAGAAGCAGGCGTTCGCTTTCTAGATGTACGTGTGGCATGGGACGATGTGCTGAAAGATTTTACGGCCTCGCACACCTTTGCCTGCGTGCCGCTTAAGACTGTCCTGTACGACATCCTGGACTTTCTGTCGCAAAGCAAGGGTGAAGTGGTAGTGCTGTCGGTACGGCCGGACTGGCCCCACCGCGGGCAATTCACGACAGCCCTCTCCAACACGCTCCTAGATACCTTGTCCAGCACATGCCGCGGCTATCTATATCCCCGCCAAGCCCAGCTCCCGAAATTGGCCGACATGACCGCAATCGACCGTCGGCTCATCGCCTTTGTTGAGGAGCTCCCTATCGCGCTTGATCGTACCGCTTTGCCAGCTGCTCCATGTCACAGCGGCCGTAGCCCGCTGGCCCGACAACATACAGACTCAAGCGAGGATATCTGGGTCAGCGTGGGCTGTCGCAGCGTGTGGGCCAACCGAGACACTGTAGAAGGCACTGTCACCGGGCTGCTGGACATGGTTGCCCAGTTACGCCGCGATGGCAGGATTCTGCGGGACGCGACCTTTTGGTACCTGAGTGCCGCCGTTACACCAACTGCACGCAGCGTGTTTCGCGACTTCTTGGCCAACCCCTGCTGTACGGGACTGCGCCGTTCGGCAGCTGAGCTGGAAACGCGGGAGCTGCCGCGCCTGTTGGCTGACGGCCTGGCGGGCATTGGCGCAGTGTGCTTGGACCACCCGTCTGCCCACGCAACAGCAGCAGTGATACAGCTCAACTTGTGGACGGGACGGCCGGCTGAGCTGCCGCACCCACCGGCTTAGATTTTGCTAGATGCTGTTTGTCGTCTCGTGCCTGCCGTACCAGCCTGGCGGGTAACTGGCTGACCAGGTAAAATGTGAGATACGAGTGGACAAAAGTGTGTCGGCAATCTCGGAAGAACGGAAGCCGCTAAACAATACAATAAAGATTGTCTAGCAGTTTGACATGCTATTTGCTGTTTTATGGACACAGACTCCCCCTTCGGTTCCCCGGAGGTCTGGATGTGCAGTAACATAGATCACTCCTTACAGAAGCCACACTACCTTCTTGTACTCTCGAAGTAGAGCACGGCACCCTACAAAAAATGCACAAGTCATCCAGCCGAAAATTGTGTGCATATACAGCCGATTCCCTTGTTCACAGCTGTGCAGCTTTCCACAGCCGTGCGGACTACGGTACTGACCCGCCATGGCAGCAAAAGCGCTGACCGAAAATTGGATGTTGTTCCCTGCTTCAGGGCCACATGATCGCTGAAGCCACAGCCGTCCCAATGCATGCATCACACGGTCGTATTTCCATAACGGCGGGGCTCGCTTACACCCCTCATTACCCTGGCTGAGGCCATGCTTGGCCTCGTCACGGCTTAACACACCGGCACAGCACCACTCAAATCGCGTGTGGCTACGAAGACGCCTTGTCCGTGGCCAACCCAGCGGTCATTGCCGTCAATGTGCCGAATTGGAGACATGCGCCTGTGCTCAGGTACTCATGTCGCTACGTCCGCTTGGCCTTCTTATTCTGGTAGCAGACGCACATGGCCGCCTGTGAAGGAAGAGGGCGGCGGGAGGTTAAAGTGGACGATTGAGCATTCGAAGGACTACTGTGGTCCCGAAACCACCGAAAAATACTGGACATGCTGGTTCATCGGAAACAAGATAACAGTCTACAACGCAATTACGTATCCTCAGATTCTTAACCATGAAGCGGAATTTGAAACTGTGGAACTTACCATGATAGTGAACGCGATGTAAACGCCTCCCGTAATGAAGCAATTCTTTGCCGCTTCCTTAATTTGATCCGTCGTCGGCGAGCCTCGGCCCTTTTCAGGCTTGTACCATTCGCCAACATATCTAGGGGTAATTGGGCGGGAGGGTGAAAGAGGTGTAGAGCCAGTCAAACGAAAGCCTCCAATCGGACTCGCCACAAGCAAATGAAATAAAGATACTCCCAAGCTTAAATCAATCTAACTGCGCCTGATTCGACATGGCACCAAGCAAGGCGCACAGTCGGGACGCAGCTAAAACACACAGATGACCCGGGCCGTTATCCCCAACCGGCATGGCCCACAAATACCCGAGCACGTGCAGCTCAGGCACGTGCATTCCCCTGCAGGTCTTGGATCAGTACCTTCATGCTTAGGACTTAACACTCGATCGACCCTAACCCAAACAGCGGTATGCAAAAGATGATACCAACGAGGCAGCGGTACTGCCCACGTCGATTTGCCATGATAAGGCATCCATGGACGTATGGATACTTGAGCTTTGCTCGTCAGGGGTGTGGCAACCCAAAGCTCGAGTACAGTGCGCATTCCCTGTTTAACCCCACATGAGCACCTCTGCTCGAACCCCAGGCAACCTCCCCGCCGCATATTCGGCCTTCCAGGCATGCTTCTCCAAAAGGCCCCTCGCAGAAAAGCACCCAACTATGCTGCAAATGCGACGGAGATGCAGCAAGCTGCATTTGGTATTTTAAGCTGTCCAGGCTTTAGAATTCCCAGCCCACACGTGAGACAGTTAGTTCGACACTCCGGCTGCTGCAGGGTTTGCCTTATACTGACGCCACGACTTGAAAGACCTGCATCAGCCCAACACTACCCACGCAAAGGACTCTGAACCACCTACTCGTAGTTGTTGCTGATGCAGATGCCTAGAAGGAACATGAAAAAGGCTCCGAAGCCCGACATGAGGGTGCAGAACGTGCAGCCTGCAGAGATTGAAGGAAGCCATCAGCGTATTAGCCCACCACCATTACAGGCGAGACTGTCTAATAGTGATCTTGCAAATTGAAGATCAGATAACTGTTCCGTTTAAGGCTTTCCACGGTAGGTTAGCGAGCCTGCCTACCGGCCGGATTGCACATTCTCGCCGAACGTAGGAAATCCCACCAAAGCTAGGGTAGTAGTAAAGATGCCAAACAACAGGCAATATCAAAGTCACGATTAGTACACGCAACAAAAGCAATGGATTTAAAACAATCGACGAGCTGTAATATAAAATTGAACTAAGCTCCAAACTTCAGGACGTATTTTATGCTTGTCAGATCACACCGGGGTCTGCAATCACGGTGCACACTACCCTTACCTTTGGCGCCGTTTTCTCTACAGATATGTCGTACAGGTACGGCGTGTTGACCGTAGTTATGTCTTGGCAGCCAACAGATGGCAGCCAGCAGACAGCTGAACCCAATTTCCCGACCCTTTGAATCCGCTCATAGTTAAGAAACAACGTGGCAGTCCAGTTATTGCCCAATCGCAACTACCACCCTTCTAGGATTGTGGGGCCATGCGCAACACGCCGTACTCCACACGTCCACAACAAACTTGCTGGGTGAGGGACATCCCGCAATCTAAGCTTCCGGGAGACACACAAAGAATCATCCAGGGCCAAGGAGATCACCTTGAACAACACAACGACGACACACCCGCAAAGACATGCAGGCTGATCATGTTCAGTAGGTTGAGTAGGGGGTAGACACAGCAGGACCGTGCCCCAATAAACTGTTGCGCTAAGCTGCAGCTCTCAAAAGCTAACTTCCCTTGGAAACCTTCCGACCCAAATCAGAACTGTGGAGGAGCTTTCGCTCGTATCGGTAGGGCTTTTGCATTGACCTTTGAGCATCCGCCTTTGGACATAATTCGAAGTCCATCCCCACGTTTTATGTACCCAATGCGATACGAAATACGTCGGCATGCCCATCTCCCAACGTCACCACCATGAAGTGAAGATGTCCATCGGTCAATTCATCCATTCAAGAATCGCGTTACAGTGAACACAACCAAACAATCGTCAGCCACCGTGCAGATGTGTACGATATGATGTACGTATTTACGACAGTCTTCATCGTCCCTGAGCAGAGACTACGCAGTCAAGCACGGTTCAGCAACCTTTCCCCAAGCCATCCCCCTCCCATCCCGCCTCCTCCTTCGTCTACACCTCCTCCTACTTCACTCCCTCTTTTATGTCATACACGGCACGCGTGGCCAGATTCCAAGCAGGTGTGTCTACTAGCGGTGCATAGGTCATGCCCTCTAGTCGCCTCTCCTACTGCTAGTTAAGGGGACCCGGGTTTGATTTATGCCAGACGTGAAGTACGATGGTACGGCACTCTCTACCGTACCATTACGGACACGATAACAACCGGCGGTGGCGCCGTCGGTTGTTACCCGAAGCCGCTGCGGCAGCGCCTAGTAATCCCACGTCACATCACGTCACGTACGGTACCTACGTCGCAGTCTTGCAGTCCCCACTAATTGCCGTACCGCCCTTTCCCCCCGGGTGGGAGAGGGAGAAAGAGGGAGTGTGTATGTGTGTATGTGTATATGTTTCGTTCGGTCTGCTCCCCCGGCATGTGGGGCCTTATTTGCTGACCGACTTGTCTCCGGCATTTTCCTCGCGCACAAGCGTCCCACCCCCTTCAAAAGTACGACCCGCATTGTAAGACAAAGAGTACGACGTCTTGCCAGCCGCCAGGCCAAGCTAGG
>NW_003307576.1:214084-214944 GCF_000143455.1 Volvox carteri f. nagariensis
ATGACCTCGTTGTGGGAAACGCTGCCCGTCGCGGTAATGGACGCCGCGCTATCGCTCCACAACGACGCCTTCCGGCAACTGCTGCCACGGTACCGCGGATATGAATGCCACACGGTACGGTGCGGTTCCTTACGGTAACGTACGGTGCGGTACGGGTGCAAGGGTTTCAAATAAAACCTGCAGTAGCATGTCGTAAAACACAGCAGGATTCCGGAAGTGGTCTCCCTGGTAGTGGCCTGAGTTCTCTCTTGCTTCCCTGCGCGGGAGTGCACTGTCTGTCTGTCACCAGGGAGCAGTTTTTCCGCAGGAGGGCGGGTGGTGCATAGGAGGTGAGATAGAGAGGATAGGAACGGTTGAGAAGCGCCAAGGCCTCGCCGGTGTCCGTTTTTAGTAGTCCCTTAGGTGGAGCTGCCAAGAGCGCACCACTCGCCAGCCCCACCTCCGCGTCCGTTGTTCGTGTCGCTATTTGCGCGAAGCGGGACTTTGCAATGCAGGGCCCGACCACCGCATGCTCGCCTGATGCTCGTACGGTGGGTTTCTACCCGCTCAGGTTATGGGCTCGCGGACGGGTAAAGGAGGTAAGTGCGCTGTTTCTAGGAAATGGGACGTTCTCTGACGCGCTTGTGTTTTCCCTTTATCGTTCTTCCCTAGATGGCAGAGGCGCCTGGCTCCGCTGTCTTCTTCCCGAGGCTCGTGTTGGTGCTGCTGTGGCGGCGGCGGCACCCCGTCGTGGTGCTGAGGGGGGCTGAGCACTTCACTATTACGAGTGTCAGTATGTGCGTTGATTTGAGTTGAGGGATGTGTCCAGCAGATTACCAATCTGTTTCGGCTGTACGGGCGATTAACTGGTCGGTTGCTAT
>NW_003307576.1:214994-365555 GCF_000143455.1 Volvox carteri f. nagariensis
AGAAGGATGGGGGAAGAGGGAAGAGGGGAAGAGGGGACACAAGCCACAAATCCCAAACGCTGGCTGCTTCCCCCCTGTAACTCCCCCGCCGTGTAACTCCCACACGCGTTATTCTTACCACCGACTCCATTACCAGCACAAGCACAAGCAACCAGAGCCCAAGCTCCCAAAGGAGCGACCCACCATCGTTGTCCTGAAAACCGCCACCGCCGCCGCCGTCTCCCACCGCCGCCACTGCCGCCGCCAGCCCGCCAGCCGCCAACCCCGGCCGCAAGTGATCTCGCGCCGTGAAACCCCCCCCTCCCCCCTGTCCCATAAGGCCCCCCACTGCCATCTGACCCCCCTGCTGAGCTGCCAAAGCCTGTTGGGCCGCAACCAACACCGCATCCGTGCCGGGATCCCGTCGTACGGAGGCACACAGTACGGCAAGCCAGCCAAGAGGCCCCCAGGAGTTGGGGAGCTGCAACCCCAGGGGCACGATCTGCGAGGAGGTTGGGAACGGGTCGCGGGTGGGAGGGGGTGGTGGTGGAGGATGGGAGGATGTGTGTGTGTGCTTTAGTCGGTTCTAGACAGGCGGTAAACGTTCCCGCCCTGACAACCACCTCACACAAACCCCAACCTCAAAAAGACTTACATACCGAGAGACACACCTCCCAACGGCCCCCACCTTGTCCCGCGTGAAACACGCAAGACTACGAAGTAGCATGTCGTACGCCAAACGCAGATCCGTATGCCGCTGCCGTACAAGTGCCTCCTCCACTTGCGGTATGTACGACACACCTCCACCGCCGGCTCCGCCAGCTGCCGCCGCGATCCCGCCCGACATGACGCGAGTCAGGGCTGAGAAGGCGGACGCCGCCGCCCCCCCTGCCGACAAATGGCTGTAGCCGTGGTGCTGCTGTAGCTGGGTTTGCGGCTGCTGGTGCTGCTGCGAATGCGAAGTTCCTGGTTGCTGGTTTTGGCTTTGTTGATATTGATGTTGGTGGCCAGATGGTTGGGATGTCCACGGAGAAGGTCCACGGACCCTGTACGGACACAAGATGTACGGCATAAGATATTCGACGTACGGACGAGGTTCCGTCGAGGAGAACCAACAGCCTCTCCCGGAGGTTCCTCGCCCCCACCCCCCCCACACATTCCCCCCGGACCTCCTTTCCCCCCATCCGCTATCGAATTCCCCCCACACAACAGACATACAAACACGCAAACACTCCCCCCAAACGCCCAAACTCACTTGGTAGCCAGGCCAGGAAATGGGTTACTCAGACCCGGGCCTCCTCCCCCTCCCCCTCCCCCGCCTCCTCCCCCGCCCCCGCCTCCTCCCTCCTCCAGGAAGAGAGGCAGGCGGCCGTTGGAGGTGGAGGGTCGCCGATTCCAAAAGGAGTGCTGCTGCCAGATCACGCTGGTGGAGCCCTGGAAGGAGCCCTCGTGCAGTATAGGGCCCCCAAAGTAGGTGGAGAGCAGCTCCGCCAGCAGCAGCAGGTAGCCCAGAGCGGAAGAAGTCGACTGGTGTGTGTGTGTGTGTGGGTGTGGGGGGGGGCCCGGGGGGGTGGAGAGAGATGTGGGAGGGTGCGCAGGGATGCGGCGGGAGGCGATTTGGGTCTTTGTGGGAAGAGGGGTGGCTTTGTGCTATCCTAACAATGGCTAGGTGAGCCGGTGGAGGGCTGTGTCCACATACACTACACTACACTACACTACACTACACAAACAGACCTAGTTAAAGAGGACTGAATTTACTAAACAGCTCAGCAGTAGTGGTTATTACAGCAGTAGTAATCCAAAATGGAGTATTCTGGTGGTGTAGTGGAGGGTGGCCGCGTGTTGCTGAAAAGAAAATCAACCCCCCTCTTCCCCCCCCCCTCGCCCGCTCTCCCGCTCGTGGAGGCTTCCTCGCCTCAAAACACACAGTAAGACACATACATACATACATACAAGCAAGTGTATATCCATCCATCGCCCCCATACCCACTTCCGGTTGCGCCGCCATGAGCGATGACACGGTGGCGCCGTCCGGCAACTTCATGTTGCACAACGTCACCTGGATTGGGGACGACCCCGCGACCCCACCATGGCCGCTACCCCCCCCGCCCATACCCCCGCCCCCGGCCCCCGCCCCCGCACTACTCGGCGCGGGGCCCAACCCTGGAGCCACAGGCCCGATAAGGCTTGGACTGCCCTGGAGACCCGGTTGCTGTTGGTTGGGGTGGTTGGGTTTCGGGAATACGCCGGCTGAAGCTCCCTGAGGCTGTTGCTGTTGTTGTTGGTTAAAGGCGGTTGGTTGTTGTATTGGTAGTTGCGGTTGTGCAGGTGGTTGCGGTGGCGGCCGAATGGCTGCAACGCGCAGGGGTAGCGTGTCCAGCAGTACGGCAAGTTTGGATCGTTGCTCGGCCAACAGCATGGCGGCGACGTGGCTGTGGGTGAGGGCCTTTTGCGGCGTGTGTGTGTGTTGGGGGGGGGAGGGGGGAGGTAAGGGAAAGGAAGATAGGGCGTGGGAGGGGGATGTGGGTTAGTGGTGGAGAGGAAGAAGGCTGGGCGCGGAGACAGTCTGATCCACAGAGGGACGTAGAGGGTAGAGGGGGGGAAAGACGAACCACGAGCGAGTGAAGCTGCTGCCAAGGAAAGAGTGCTGCGGAGTGAGGGTAGAGGGGGAACAGGTGGAAGGAGGGGGAGGAGGTTGGGGGGGTGGAGGAGAGAAAGGAAGGGGAGGAGGGAGCTGCTGGGCGGGCGGGCCCCAGGGGTCGCCGGGTAACTATGTGTATACGTGTGTGTTTTTGTTTGCAGCGACCTCAACCTCAAGGCCATCCGCACCGGGATATAGCTTTTAGGGGCCATAGAGTTCAATCCCCTGCTCTTCCTTTTCCCCTCCCCTCTACCTCCCCCTACCTCACCCTTCCCAATGCTCTGCCTCCCGGTCTCCAACAATCGTACATACGGATACATATACGTACTAACACACACACGTACGAATACACACACGTACGTACTCACGTACATACGTACGTACCTACCTGGTATCTGAGCAGCGTGGGGTGATGGGCCAGGTGTTCAGTTCTTCGCGCAATCAGTTCTGAGGTGGCTCGTTCAACGGAGGTGCGGCGCGCGCAGTTGGAGGCACGCAGCCGGGCGGCCTTGCGCCTCGCTGCGGTGGGAGGTGGGGGGCAGGTGGGAGGTGGGGGGCAGGTGGGAGGTGGGAGGCAGGTGGGAGGTGGGTAGGTGCCTGGGTGTTGTCATTCGCTGCCGTCTTAGCTGCTACTGCCGCGATCGCCGCCAGCGTCACTGGCGCCACGGCTGCTGCTGCCACTGCTCCCGGGGGACCAGTGACACATTGACATGCATACAGACTGACAGGGGAGCAAATGGACACCCTGTGTGTGTGTGTGTGTGTGTGTGTGTGTGTGTGTGTGTGCATGTTTAAGTGTAAGGAGGTTTGGCAGCTCAGGGCTCACCCTCCTCCACCGCCGCCGCCGCTTGCTGTACTCGCGCCTGCTCCCGGGCTGCCGCTGCCACCAGGTGCTGTCGCCGAACTTCTAACTCCACGTGGGTCTGCTGGAGAGGGGGAAGAGCAGAAACGGGAGGAAAGAAGAGGGAGCGGGGAAGGATTTACTGAAATGGCGTTAGGATGTGAGGGTGGAATTCAGGGTAAGATTGATGTTACTAGGTATTGGAAGGCTTCAATCGTTGGTTTAAGAGGGAGGATGGCTCGTGGGAACACTGGGCATGACGCGGTCACCTCGCGCATCGTTTACGATAGGAAGTATTATAGCGACATAATCGGCTTGTGTGGCCTCTGTTCTCACCCGCTGCGTTAACAATCCATTCAGCCTTTCCAGCAGCGATGCGCGTCGCTCATTCAGCTCCAGGAGCATTTTCCTCCTCTCGAACAACAAGGTGTTGTTGATACATGCCGGACATACCAAAGCAGTTTTGTTTGCGCTGTCGCAAACAGAACAGCAGACGCCCTGGCCAACCATGTGCGGGAAGCTTGGACGGTGAACTCGGACTGGAACATGGAACGTGCCTCAAACTTCCTTTACATATCGATAATGTTATATAATGTCCTTTAGGGCATTTCCTCAAAACTGTAAATTAGGGTCTAGAACTACAGATAAGACACCCGCTTTTGCTAGTAATATAGGATGTGCTGAAGCTTTCGGTCAACCAAGCCGATACAATCGAACTAACTGTTAATGTCCAGCAGACAGTAACCAGAAGGTCGCATATGCTGGCGAAGTGTATCCGGCAGCTTTATCACATTTAGCGCCAGAGAGCAATAAGGGTAAAGAAGGAGCCAACGGGTTATACCTTGCAGTGTGGAGATCTGCAATTTGTTGCGGCAGTAGGCGCAAATGTGGACCTTGCCGGGTTTGTGCGTTGCAACGAACTTCAACACAATATGGACCATCGCGCCACGCTTTGGTTTACACTAGCATGCAAAGAAGCCCCATGTCGTGAGACAACTGGTGTCCCCTGCAGTACCGCTGGGCGCTGGTGGCACCTCCGTAAGCCATCATTGGTCCTGATGAAACATAAAATATAAGCCATGCTGCATGGCCAGCACAACTTTCTAAGTTGGAAGGCCTGCCGATTTCTTTCCCTAAAAACCGTTATCGTTAGTAAAGCTGCGGCCGCCTTCTGCCACTGCCGCAGGTTTGAACATAAGAACAAATGGTTTGCCTAAGCATTCCATCAGATGCAATGCATTCGTTAACACTGCAGACAAATTTCTAAGACCTGATTGCCTGAGTGATGAGCTCAGCGATTCGGCCCCGCAGCAGCCTACTGCTTTCTTATGAGCACCTGCATGGTTGTGGCTTGTGACTTGTACAATACCGTAGTGCTACTTATAGTTCGTGATCGCTTTGTTCGGGGAGGGGTCAAAAAACTTGCTGAAATTTGTACGTGCTCTTTGAATTTCGGGGAAGGCCGGACCAGATTTTGCGGGCATGATACAAAATTTCGGGGCCCCTTCCAAAGTTTCGGGGCTTTTCAAACTGCAGCTTCCAGTCAGTCTCCCTCCACCGGGAACCCTTAGGCTCATGGTCTCTCACCATTTTCGCACTTTGGAAACGCCCTAGCAAATTCTGGATAATTCTGGAAATCCGTTGCTGCACGCATGGCCTCCACCTTGTCCGCTGGTAGCATGCTGAACTTTGCATCCAGCTCCGTGACGTGCTCATTTGTTGAAGAGGACGTCCAACAGGTCGAATGCCAGGCTGCGGCGTGAGCGCAAGCCTCGCCTCGCCGGCTGCCGTAGCATTGACCGCATTGCGCTCGCGCCTAGCAACCTCCTCGTGCTCCATTCGCTCACGCTGGGCCTCAACAACAGCATCATCAAGCCTAACTGGTGCAAATCCAGCTCGGTCGCTCACCGGAGCGTTTGGTGCTAGCGATTTCATCCCGCATTGAAGCAGGGTTGCCTGTCTTGCACGTTTTCGAGCGACGTTCATGTCCTACGTTTATGACTACATTTTTTACATTTAAGAGCTGATTTCCGCCTTGAAATCCTAGTTTTTGCGAAGTTTGATCGACCGGCTTCGGAGCGTACAATATTTCGGGGCTGCGGTCCCTTAGGATACCTTAGAATTTGTACGTGCTACATATTCGTGGCGCACCCCGAATTATTGTAGCACGAACTATAAGTAGCACTACGGTATGCGAACATAATGAGGCACATCTTAAAAGGCATGGTACCATGTTCCCTTGAAATTCCACAGAGAATACGACAGTTGCATCTTTTTCGTCCTTGAGCGTGTACGCGTCGCTCTTATCAGCATGGCACCCTCCGCATAGTTCAAGTAAGCACGCCACCCAAAACATGGCAAATATTATGACTTATCTGTCAGTCTACGTGTCTGCTTGCACATCGGCGGCCCAAGGTCGCAACGCAAAAGAGCGCCGGAAGTTGCCGGAGAAATGAAATAGTTCTCGACCACTGTAAGCGTAACTTAAACCTAAAACGTCCCATGATGATTTTGCACGCTTTTGTTTTAAGGTATTCGCAAATGTAGGGCGTTCGGTAGGTTCAACGAACAGGTCTCAAATGCACACAGGAGGTACGGGCCGGCAGATAGATAAAAATTCAGATAGACAGGTAGGCATGCACGCATAAGTACGCAAAAAAACGTGCATGGCGGCGCTATGTGGTACGCTCCCCCCGCACCAGACCGCACCTAAATGCGCCGGACACCACCTCAACAAGGTGTACATCTGTCTCTATGAACTAAGGGGCGGTCGTCATACTATGTGAGTTAGGATTAGAATCTTCTGCTGCAAAGGGCAACCATCCTGGCGTATTCGCCGCGCCCTGGCAACACGGCCCTGGTAGCTCAGCCAGGGACCCTTGATGGTGTCCTCCCGGGTCGTTAACCCTGCTAACGCCACTGCCTCTACAGCAGCCACTGCGGCGAGACACCATCTCGTTGTGTGGCCGGCTATAAGACGAATGTTTGCGCCGCCGGCGTTGCGCCGCCGCGTCTGGTTGCAAATGGACTTAGGGTAGTCAGCTTCTCCGAAGCCGAAAAGGGCTCGGCCCCGGTGCAGCCAGTCACCCCGCAGTATTCCGCAGGGGAGGCTGTACGGCACTGGGCCGCAAATGGAGGATCGGTGTTGTGTCTGAACTATGCGCGCGTGATTATGGGGATAGCTGCGAGGGCCGGGTGCGGCGGCCGGCGGCGTTAGGAGCCATGTACACCCCTGGTGCAGCTAAAGCAAAAAACCCTAAGTAAAACCCTAAGTAAAACCCTAAGTAAAACCCTAAAACCCCTGGTGCAGCTAAGGCGCCCAGGCAAATCCATGGACGGTGCATTGCGCGCCGCCTTCATCTCAACAAGAACGGCTGAGCATTTAGCCGCCTGGAAGTATGCGCGAACGCAGCCCATTGCCAGCCGAACTGGAGGATAGGACATGTATGAGATGTGCACGAGACACAGCAGAGGGCAAGGAGAGAAGTGCTGGAGCAGTTGTAGGCATGGATGGTCTTGGGTTGCGGAGTGTGGCGGAGTTGAACCATAGATTTTCCAAGCAAGTCCAAGAAAAGAGCGAGAAAACCGCGCGGCCGCACAGCAGCGTGCGCCGCCGCGTGCAGGCACACCGCACCCGGGCCTCGCCCAAAAAACATTTACATACAAATCGCGTAAGGAACTAATATTTGTAGCTCTCCTCCGTCTCTTAGGGAAACTCCAGATATAATGTATGCTTACGTCAATGCCATATCGGCACCTGACAATTATTCAGCACGCCTGCGTCTGATACAACACAGTCATTTCTCCACTGCCCTGGGCTTGCAGGACCATTCGCAACCCGCATCAGCATGTATCCCATATGTCTTATGCTCGTAGCTGCACAGGGGCTCTGGCCGTCTTCACCCCGCCGCCGTCACACCCGCTGGTCCTCCAGTATCAGCATCAGCCGCTAGGCTCAGGCAGAGCCAAGTGCGCCCACCAACGTAGTGAAGGCTTTCAAACCACCGCTTACCACTATCGCAACCCACATCGCAATCCAATGCAGGGCTGGGAAGCGGCGAAGAACCTTCCGTTCAAGTGTTATGCATTATATGCCTCCATGCCGATGTAGATACGATGCGAACAGGCCACAGGGAAAGAAAGGTGAGGGGCAGAGCGAAAAACAACTACGGGAGTGAACACAACCGCCCCCTAGACATGCAGCCGCTGTTGCACTGACATTTAGCGAATAAAAAAACATGCAGCATCTGATACCACACGTACACGACGATACAACCAACCATTTGCCGAGGCACATCTCACCTTGCCTTTGCCATGGTGCATAAATTGTACAAAACTGGGCCAAGCATACAGTCGTTCGTACACGTGCATATGTTCGCTTGTGTAAAAGCTTTCTGCCAAGTCTTTCCATTTCTGAAGCTAAGTTTGCTACCTACGCATCCATACACACTAACATGCAGCCCAAAGCACATTCATCCATCTTCATCTCCCCTTTTCCCATTTGCTAATATTGCATCTCTTCATCACACGTTGGAGATGTACTGCCACCTAAACGAGTATGACGGAACCCACCCCATGGGTGTGCCGGTCTCTAGAACGCCGCACGATTTCTTTTAAGTAGGAGTCGAGCTGAAAAGATAAGCACGCGGGGAAAGGCATGACGAGCGGGCCCCTGCTGGACAAATTAAAAGACGTGGTCTCTTCACGGCTGCAAAAAAGGGAGGCTTTGTCATGGGGTTTTAGCCATGTACAACATCAGCCTCAGGTGAGTACATTACCATCGTCACCATCTTGAACGATTGATTGTGGTTACCTAAACAAAGAAGAAAGGGGCTAACCGATAGCTACGGCATAACGAGCACGGGCACGGCCAGTTGCCACTGGCCAACGAGGTTGAGGAAGATTACAAAAAACCAACCAGCCAACTATTTCCCCCCCCCCCAATCTGCCGATTCGAGCCACGCCCACGAGTCATAACAGCACCCACCGGCCATTGCACAAGGAGCGACAGAATGATCACGCAGAAGGTAATTTTTCATTCTTCCTCGACTTCCGTGAGAGGGAAGGTACAGCTACATACGGCATGCATATGCATGTGCAAACCCCCATGGGTTCCTATACATCTACACGCATGGATTGGATCCGTGCTTTAATTCATCTGTTCGCCTATTTCCTGCATGCGACGGCAATGGCAAAAGAAGGAAACAAGAAGACTGGCGGCTATTGGTGGCGACCTGTCACCCTCCTCGTGCAGCTCGTTCTTGCACTCCTATCTACGTATCCATCCACGTACGGCCGAGTGCCGACATATGTAAGACGTCCGGCTGTCGGTGTACCGTGCGCGCGGGCCGCACAGGTGCTAGTAATGGCGAAAACCTCCCACCATGGTCTGCAGGGGGGCGCTGCATATTTCTTATGTGTGTGTATGTGTGTGTGTGTGCTACACCCCAGTTGCGTTACCCAGAGACGTGTAACCATACGAGCCCATACGAGCCAGAGGCCCAAGAGCCACAGTTCGGCATATATATTTACACAGACACACACACACACACGAGCGCACCCAAGCAAAGTTATTGGGTACGCACTTAGGGTGGATATGTGAGGGGGCGACAAGATTTTGCGCTGCGACTTGTCGCCAGCTGAAAAGTCCCTAGTGAATACACGAGGAAGCGTCCTCGTACACCAGAGTGTTATCGGGACTGCCCATCCGTCCAAGGGACGGGGAAGGTGTGCTTACGACAGCAGACGAGACCGAAGGAGTCGAAGCCCAACAGCCAACGCCCTACCGCACTCGCAGGACATGCCTGCTAACAACCGGCATCTTATTCAACCATGTCATCATCATCATCATGACCACCACCGGTACTCAGTCACAAAAACCGCGAGCCTGGCGAACCCGGCATGTATCTGCCCTGGCGTAGTAAGCGAGGCGTAATTGCCATTTCCTAGACCGAGACCAAGCAAATGTAACTGGACAGACGTAAGGTTCGTCCTTCGCGTCTATCTGATGGTGGTGCAAACTCTAGCTGGAGCTACGTCACAGGCCAGCACTGATGCATCCTCGTCGGCAGCTTGGCAAGGAGTGCGCACGGCCAACATGACCACCACATGCACAAGTACATGCCGTCTACATGCCATCGTGACTAAAACGTCCATGGCAAAAACCGCGCGCGAGAGAGACAGTAAAAGATAAGGTAATAAAAATCGTTCCTAAGGCTAGTAATTCGCCTGCATGGATTCCGAGAGGACCGGGATGACGAGCTCCTTCAAGGCATCGCGAAGAAAGGAACTCGCGTGGGAGCACTCGCGTGCCAGTTCAAAAGCTCAATGCTCTGCTCTACCTGTGCCTGCTGCACCTATTATGATAGCACTCCAGCAACTGATCGATGCTTCGCACATACCGAGTGATCAGCGAAAAAACCGAGCCTCCATGCCCGCCACTCATAATGCACAGCACTCGGTAGCTATAAAACAGAGCGCGTGTACGGAACACGGCGATTCCGTACACCGTGCACCGGGCTTAAGAAATCAACCCTATTGCGCGCGTTAATGTATAACAACGCATTTCTGCGTGGGTGCCCTGCTCGCTCTCTACACGCCTCTCCATCTCGCTCAGCTGCATGCTGTCTGCAGTCTGGGGAAAATATGAAATAAGCTAATGGAGGCAGGAAGGCGAGCGGGAAAAAAATCATCCTGCGCGCATTAAAATGCAAACCGCTGCTGCACTTTGTGCCCACCTGCAAGCTGCTACAGACCTGCTACAGAAGGTCCTACGCTGTGTACGTGACGTATCACGCCTGCGAGTCCATCTATCTAATCTACTTTTTGCCCTCCTGGGAACTAAACCACCACGCTACCCTCAAGTACAAACACTCTCCATCTGCACACAGACATCAACAAACTCAGATGCTACAAGAGGTATGAGACGCGGCCCGCGTCCCACTCATCTAATTTGTCCTTCTAACGGACGACTATTCCCTAGCGCTGATGTCGATGATGTGATCATGATAACATCCTGTGGTATGGTCGAGATGATGAGAATGCCTATACCTAGAAAAAGATGAACAAACCGGTGGCATGCATGACAAGGACACAAAGCAAGGATGTACGGCAGCACAGCCGCGATTCACGCTGTTCTGTTTATTATCTTTCTTCGCCGGCTACCATGCACGTTGTTCCTATTTACCAAAATCCATCACCAGGAGCTATCGGCTCGGTAAGACCTTCACTAGGGCTTTATCTGCGGGCACCCGCAGCAGATTTAACATGCCAGAGCTCCGACCTGCCGCACTACGACGATGTCCCCAAGGGGTGGCCGGCGGAGCAGGGGTGCCGTCGCCCTTTCTCCCAAAAGCCCCTTTCATCGCCTTTCCATACGACGCCTTTCCCTCCTCCGCACGATCTATCCGCAACGCTCCCACGTCATGACCGACACCGTTTCGTGTTGTCTCGAAGTCGTCACGCTCAAAAGCTTCACGCGTGGGACCAACCTGTGTACTGCGTAAGAGGATAAGGAAACCAAGGGGAAACCCTCTCCCCTCCACTTGCACAACCGCTGATTAGTTGCGCTCATCTGGGGGATGCTGGGATAAGAATGTTGTCGCTTGCCGTAGACTGCTCCACGCCCATTACCGATGTCTATTACCGACGAAATTGGAGTGGAAGTAGGGATTGTCTGTACTGGGAGACGATTGATTTGAAGTGGAAGATGACGAATAACCTGTCGGCTGCTTCAGATCACTAGCTTCATGCGCGGCCGCTTTGCCAACCGACCCACATCGTACGGCCGACCCAGGTCGTACAGCTGACCCACACCGTACGGCAATTTCAAATTGTGGGGCTGACCCACATCGCACGATTGACCTACATCGCCACCGGGAGCAGCCTGTCGGGGGCCGAGTGCGCTGACGTCATGGTTGAAGGGCACGCACAACCCGCAAGCTTGGAAAGCTTCTGCCACTGCTGCGAGGTCGAGAAAGCCGGCCGTTTCATGGGCGAGCTGCAGACCTCCCATGCGTGCAGCCCACAAGGCCAGGCCCGCAGCTTCTTGCGCTTGAATGCCAGCCGAGAAGGCTACGGCGGGATTCCCATCCGCAGCTGCATGAATGGCAGCGACTGAAGCCATAGAAGATTGATGTTGCTGGTGTCGCGCGAACGTCTGCGCCAGCTGCGTGAGGACGGTCATGGCTTCTGCGGCCTCTGCGATGAGCAGCTGACCACCCGGCGTTGTCACAGCTGCTGCTACAAAAGTCAAAGCTTCGGTGGCTTCTGAAATTGCACTTGTCAGGTTGTCCAGGTTTGCTGTCTCCAGACGTTCCGACCCGGCCATGTCCGCAGCCCGACGTGCCCGACGCAGCTGAGCCCGAATAGCCTCTAACCCAGCTGCCAATGTAATGGCTTGGAGTTCATACAGGCTTCCCATTTGGCAAGCATCTTTGGCCGGTGCTTCCAGTCCAACGAAATCTCCAAACGGCAATGACTTCGCGCCCAAATTTCCGGTGCTCTTCGCTGCTACACCGAAGCACCGCCGGCAACGCTCAAGCTGTAATAATATCAGCTTGCTTCCCGCATCCATGGGTCGGTCGTTGCGAGGCTAGGTCCTGTGCAGGGCCAGCGTGAAATCCCACTTACTCCCAACCGAAGCTCGATTAGCGACAGTTGAATCTACTTGGTCTATTAGGTTGGCAATATTCATAAGATGTTCCTGCTTTTGGTGCTCAGCCGTGTCACTGTGCGGCGCTGCTGGAAATCGGACCGGTTCGGCGGTTCCACGTTTTGTACGATTACGCGCTTTCTTTCAGGTGTTCATGCAAAGCTTATCATAATCCACAATTGTGCGACACTAGTATGGGAAATTGATTTAATTTGGCAAGGAAAATGACATATAGCCAGGGCGAGTAACAATATCAGAAACGCGTTTGCGCCTTCCTCAGCGCAAGCTCTTCACCTAACACTTTCAAAAACAGGTTTCCTTGGCAGTTTCGCGAGCGAGGGGGGAGGCGGTAAGTGCTCGGATAGAACAGCGGCACGGGATAGTCTTGTATGACCACAGATCGCGTAGCTAGGTTTTAAATATTGCGATGGACTATCCATTAAGAGGTAATACAGAACTACTATGGCTGTACCCAATCCGGTCACTTACAAAAATACAAAATTTAGTGAAGAACCCAGCCCGCATAGCTCCGACCCTCAGGACCTCGGGCGTGCCAACAGCGTAAAGGCGGCGAACACGCTCTGGGTTTCCCTTGGCATTTTCTGAGAATCCGGGCTCCCGGCGATGGGTCTGCGGCGGAGCCGCAACGCGCACCCCGCATGCGGAGACAACCGCCGCCAGCCCTGGACAACTTCCAACTGCCCAGCCCCGTGATCACGTCTGTCCGTGAATTCAAGCGAGGGAAGGTGGCTGGAAGAACGCGCGAAACGCGCAAATACATTACCATTACCGCTGTCCATGCTTGATGCGGTGAATGCCGATGATATTTCGGGAGCAGAACTCCTGTCACAGTCCCTGCGGACACGGACACGGACAGACCACCGTCTCCCTCCCACGTATTGACTCTGCAAGGTGGAGGTCGCTGGAAAACAGTCCTGTTCCACATGATTAAGATTGAACTCGTGCAATCAGCCGTTGCCGGGACCCCCAAACAGCGTTGCACGTTCCCCACTGTACGACCACTCACAACAATGCGCACCCAAGCTAACGGCGCGGTGCAAAACAGGCGCGATTCAACCTCAGTGGCTAAAATCGCTCCTGGTCGCTTGGGGGTGCACATCTCACAGCAGGCTCAGGGCCAGGCTTTCAGAATCCTCCAATCCAGAGCAGGGGGCTCAGGTTAGGTCCGAGTAGCGTCGGGCACGGAACGTGTCATCCATTCCGTCGGTTGCTAAAAACGACATCATGATTTCGCTAGCTGATTTAGAGGATAATTTGTTGTTACGTTTTTACCTTCGGGACTCAGGAGGCGAGAACGATCACGTGTCGGCAGGTCTTGTCAGTTGTCAAAACTTGGCTTAGGCAAGCGTTGGGGCACATCACCACGCGGCTCTGTGCATGTATTCCCAGGCGCCCACTGTCTAGGTGTTAACGGTTTATAGATACAGAAGACGTGACTGTGGGCTGCAGAGCCATGCCAGCAATACAGGATTGCTCGCCTCCCTTGGTCGGTTGGTCTCCCTTCTGTCCCAATATGTCCTAATGTGGCCCGTCACAAGAATATTCCCAGCGGCATTCATGGTCGTGATGCGAATGTTATAAAATTTTTATTTTTCTGTACATCGATATTAATTATGCCATTGATGAATCCTTACTCTCTGTGCAGTATGATCCGTTGAAAGATTTCATAGGACATTTTTAGAAAGTTCCACGGTAATTGATGGCTATTCCATTATTCGATAGTTAATGTCTCGATCACACTTAGCCAACTGATCCGCCTCAATCGCATTGCGGCTGCCCATTTCCGACAAGCGCAACAACACTATGCATGTATCTATACAAGCAAGCACAGAGATGCACCTATAAAGAGCTTTTGCCGTGAATCCATTGAATGCGCTGAAGTCGCGTTCGGTCCTGTTCGGTCAGGCGTACTTTTCGGGACTTTCGAAACCGCCATAACAGTTGGCGAGGCTGAGCTTACAGCACCGCGCCTTCAAGCGAGAAGCAACCGAAAATCAACCAAAGCACAGATATCCTTGCGGTACTAATTCATTACGCTGCGCAGCATGGTGAGCCATGGTACCGCCATGTGCACGTTTAAGGAGCGACAGGATTCTTTTTACAAGGACTTTATCAATTCCCACACCAGCAACGTGCCAGCCACGTTATCCACCAGCGGAGCCAGTAAGAAGAATTGCACCCAAGAAAGGTTGCGAAAAGCTTTCAAGATCCCGGCAGTGTACCAAAATTAAGTACAGAAACGAATGGCCAGCTATAGCGCAAACAAGTACACACAGCACAGGAACAACTTCCGAGATTCCTAGAGTCTTGAACAGTCGGGTCATCCAAGACAGGCTTGGGATGTCGAACAAGGCCTATACATGCTTATTCGATCCGAAGCCCTACATGCCGAACAGTGTGCAGGCCAATGCGCATTCACAGATAGATAAAACCATCACAGCACATGTTAAAACCCAATAAGTGCACACAGAACTACATAAGGCGCACATCCCGCCATGATACGGTACGTAATCAGTCGGGATGCCAGACTGAAAGCCGCCAGGGTACGATAGTCTGTCTGTACGACTAAACTGGCCTCCGCTCTAGGGTCGTACAAATGCATGTGTCCACCTGCTGTACTTATTATTGCGGCCTACAACCTACCAGCATGCACCGGCGGCAAAGTCCCTTTCACAGCAAACACAAATATGCCTAAATTGTGAGAGTTCACTACAATAAAATACTATATGTCGTACAGACCCCGGCAGGCAAGCTTGCAGTTTGAAAAACTCAGCCAAAAACTTAGTGGGTCGGCTACAGATTCACGATGTCGCAGCATTTAAAAGGACAGTTTGGATATCGGCTTTGTACGCGTGCCAGCTTGTATGTTACCTTAAACGTACGAATGTACACTTTACTAACCATAAATCAATGGGCGTGGCCATCCGTCTACAAAGTAACAACCTACGGGAAACATAACTGAGCTCCGGTCTGTCCTATAACATATTTTCCGGGATCAAGAACGGCGCCGAATAAATGACTTATTGCAAACCAAGTAACCGTTCTGAGACATACCTAAAGCAATGTGCTGCATGTTTTCTTAGCCCCAGTCGGCCCTTTCTACTTGCCATCAGCCTTAGCTCCGCGTCGGCCCTCACCTCATCGCCGACGACACGCCGACAAGCACTGCAGGATGCCGACAACGTACGACTTATATGTACGACCGCATGTACCGCATATACGACACGCATTCCGACATACAGCCTGGAATAACATTCGCGCCATTCCACGCTATAATCACCTACAGCTCTGGACTATAAACCTACACCTACACTTCTACACATGGACCTTTGTAACCCATTGTCCTCCTGGACTACGCCGACGCTACTAGCAGACCATATCAATTCTCTAGCAAAAGCAAGCTTGTTACTCCAGAAGCATGAATGAATGATTGTTGGTGTTAGCATTCTGACAGTATTTTTTTCAGTTCTACTAATTTGAAGTAGTGGAATCAATTTGGCTACGCTAGCTAGGGCGAGTATGTATATCGTCAGGCAAGCAGTAGAATGAAGCAAGTAGGAAGTCATGCAGGGTCATGCCGACTACACACGCCGAATGTTGTTGTTGCTGCTGCTGCTGCTGCTGCTCCACGCCCCCATGCGTGGAGAACCGGCGCTGTGCTGACGACTCGCCTGGTGCTGACCAAAGGGAGACGAAGGCGACCTCGTCGTCGCCATCAACGCCGACGCCGTCGTGGACCGCATAAAGTTCGGCCGCGAGCTGCCGCTGCCGCCGCCGCCTGCGCCAGCAACTGTCCTCTGTTGCTGTTGCTGCTGGGGAGATGACGCCGCGCGCGGTGACTGGGGCAACTTCGACTGCGGCCACAGCCGTTGCTGCTGGGGCTGGGGCTTCAAGTCACCCCGTCGTTGAGGGTGCGGAAGCACCTGGGCAGGCTGCGGCTCCTGCGGCTTTGGCGGCCGTGGCGACCGCCGCGACTGAGTACGCTGCTGCCAGTAGACATCGAACTCAAGCCACTGAACTTGCAACTCCTGCCATTTAGATTCCAATCGCCGCTGCGCCAAGGTTGCCGTGGCGCAATTCCTCCTCCTTCCAACGGAAACGGGAGTGACGCATGGCTTGAGCTCATCGACATCATCCCGCGCCGGGACCGGCGCTGAGGCCATGACCGGCGCCGGCGATGGCGGCGGAGGCAACAAGGACGGCGCAGGGACCTTGGTGGCAAGGCGCTGCAAGTAGCAGTCAAGGCGACGGCTTGGCTTCACCTCTACTTCCGACGGCATCGAGTGCGACGGCGACAGCGAAAGTTTCAGCATGGGGAGTCCATCCTCTGAAGATGAAATGAACTCCAAGTCGGCGGCGACCGAAGAAGACAGATCGCCGCCAGACGCCAACAGATATCCGTCGGCGTCAACAGTACTGTCAGAATCCAAATCCGAGTCGTACAAGCAAGCGTCCGACGCGGTGGCGCAGGCGGTGGAAGCGTCGACAGAAGCATCGAACGAGGCGTCCACGTCAAGGATACCGGCATTGACAATGCCGGGGACAAATTCAGGACTCCGAGGGTCATCCTTCTCTGATGAACCGTTCGCGACGCCAAAAGCCGGGGTGACCCAAAAAAAGTCCTCTTCAGCGCCGTCGCCGTCGTCAAAACTGCACAATGCGGCCGTTAACGCCACGGAATCCAGCGCAGGCACAATGAGCTCCAGTGAGGGCCAGTCCACCACCGCCGCCACCACCGAACCAGCAGCAGCAGCAGCACCATCACCAACGCCGCCATCCGTAGGCATGGCAACGCCGCTGGCAATAGTAACAAGACAGTCTGAACCGGCTTCTATAATTTCGCCAAGTGAGGCGCGGGCACTGATTAAGGCCTGCTGATGGTATGGTGGCTGTAGCTCCTGATGCTTCGTGGCGGAGAAGTCAAGGTCTGCAAAGCTAGTGTAGAATGGCGTACCGGTGGAAATGACAACTGCATCGGCATCGCCTTCGGTTTTGTCGTACACGGCAACGGTTTCAAAGGCGTTGTGTTCAGTCGTACTCGCACGAGAAATGCAGTTCTGGCCTGGGGCATTTGCAGCCACGGGAATAACTGGCGAGCTGTCGTACAAGCCATGCCACGCGTCGTACATCAAGGCCATGGCTGCAAGCTGGCCCTGTACATCATAGAGCAACAGGTGACCGATAAAGGTAGGGGATATAAATAAGAATGCCGCAATATTTCACGGTTCTAAAACGACAGCTTAAGGCAGTAACACGGCGTGGGGCATGTGAACAAGTGTAAACGCGTAAGGGGAGCACGTTTACATGATTATGGTTAAGTTGTAACATTAATGCATTTCTAATATATTTCACAACCGCGCTGCATCATAGCTAGTTCCACGCCGGGAAACTCACGATTCCGTTATATTGTGTGCGCGGTGCTGCACAAACATGTCGGCGCCCAACAGGGAGGGCAGCAGGGCACCCTTCCTGTGCGGTGCTCCATCTGGAAAGCGAGTCATCCGCGGTAATTTTCAGACAATTTCACTTCGACAGCATTAAGCACACAGCATCGATCTTCCGACCAAGCCTAAAGCACTTCCCGAGGCGTCCCAACGCTTTAAACTTGTCCACAGCTGCTCTGCTTTAATACCTTTCCAACCCACCTTGCCATCAAGGGCCCGGATGCTCGCCCACCAACTTGCCAACTCCATTACTTCACCATTGCTTTCTGAAATGACAACGTTGTCGTCGGCTTCGGAAGGATACCTGGAGAACGAGAGTCATGTATATGGGATCGCGGTTAAAAATTTATTTGCGAACTGTTACCACGCTCCGGCAACGCCCTGTCAGTTTACAAACCCTCTATCTCCCAGCCGAAGTGCTAACGGGAACCGAGCAAGTGAACGTAAAATTTATCCCCCAAACCTTGATATAATCAAGGTTTATAGTTTATGCTACGAACCGATGACCCCATCCGTCGGTGAGCTTTGAAACGCAACGAGACGCGCACTTCAAAGGACGTCCAAGAGATTCCAACAAAGCTCAGGATACAATCCGCCTCTCGGCATCGAAGCCTAGATCACGATGCTCACCGGTGGCCGGTATTGCAAAGCATCCCACTGATGTTTTGCCAAGCGCCGGCTGCCAGGAGCAAAGCGTCATCCGCGGTGGAAAGCACCGTGGATAGAGCATCATATTTAAAGAATGATGATGGTAGCCTGGGGAAAATAAAACAGCTCAGGGTGATAGTTCTTCGCTTACTGTGCTGGCGGTTAAGCAAAAGAAGGCGTGCGCCCGGAAGCCAGACCCCAATACATACTTGAATGCCGATAGATGATATCGTTCCATAGTGTTACTACGGCTCATAATGCTTGCAATTCGTAAATCCAAGCCCAAGGGAACCTCTTGGCCAAAACGACATATAATTTTTTACATATAAGCTACGACAGGACAATCACAACTGCTCTTCCCTTTTCTCTTAAAATTCCTAGTTTAGTCTCAATTGGAAGGCAAGGCAAGTACGTTCTGTTGTGCTTGCTCCAGAACCGCAACTGTGGTTTAACAAAAGGTTTTGCATACGCAAAGCCATGGAAAAATCCACACACCTGGCGTTAACTAAAACTATAACCTTATACGTCCGCGTCCATGAATTTGCAAGAGCTTCGGGGTTTCTTTTTCCGCTTGTCGGTGGAAAGCAGTTGCAAGGGGTCGACAGGAAGCGGGGATAATACGACAAAGACAGTTGCGGGGGAGTATGGAAGGTGAGGGTTGGCAGAAACAACACCCGTGCCCCATAAGCCCCTTTTGTGAACCTTTTAACTGTGCTGTGGGATCAGGTTGCAGAGCTGATGTAACATTATGAAGTATTAAGGCATGGGTGATATGACTTGGGCCCTAATTCGAGAAGGTTTAGGAGGACATCGACGACATTAACCTTCTTCACCGACTCGATTACCGGCTAGTGCACGATTTCACCACTCCGCCGACATCGATTGACGGGCAAGGAGTACACCAGAGCAGCAGACCTGTAACAAGTGGTGGGTCCTAGCTCTCAGGCTTGACCAAGCAATCACAGCAGGCATAACGGTTTTGCGATTTCTCGCTCGCTACGGTTGCGGCTTTGGAGCGCCTTCGCAACCGCTCTTTCCAAATGCTGCAAGGAAAAACTATTTTCCGGGCTTTACCGCTCAATCCTTTCTGAATTTCAGGACAATCCTAATGAAATACCACGCCTTTTGCCTTCGTGCCTTGTCAGTGTCTCTAAATCAGCATGGAGCAACATTCTGACTTTTCGAGGACAAGGTCGGAGATGCCTTTCGCGACCGAGTAAGCTCTCGCCTAATTAACAAATCACCTGACCAATGACGATGGCGTCTCCTCTCCTGGAACTGCTGCGGGCTGCTAAGCTGGCGGACACAAAACCTGACTTTTAACCTGAAAAACCTTTGCGGACTCTGCTGCAGAGCGACTTCATACTCCATCAAGATCGATGACTATCCAGCAACTAACAATTATCCCTTCAACGTGGCGCCTTGCCCTCGGGATTGCGGCTGCGAAGCGAATATCGACAGCAGCAATTCTACGTAGGTTGAGGCCATATTTCCTTTTTGGACCAGGGTGCACATATAACCAGATCTCTCTCCATATATAAAGTAGTGGAAATCATGTGCAGAGCATCATAAGCATCAATATCTAGATGCGGTCTGCCTAGCGTGCTTTCAATCTTACCTAAAACTCGCTCCCATGTGCAGGGTCCTGCTGTTTGCTGCACGCAGGTCTGATTTCCCGGCGGGCGGCCGTGTGCACATATCTGGGAGCCGTCGTGTTGTGGAAGCCCTGGCAAGCCGGTGGGCAGAAATCCTGGATCTGGACTCGAAGGCGGAGGTAAGACGGAAGCACTGATGAAGAGAAAGAAACCCAACAGTATGCAACGCAAGCAGATGCAAATTGCTGTCATTATGGCGCCTTAAATATCGATCACACTGCCAGCAGCTCCACTGAGTTTCGATTAGCACTTGTTTGTGCATATGCACTCGGAGGATAGGAGAGTGCATGTTTGAAACACCTTAAAAAAACCTTAAAACCCTAAACCCTCACTGAGGTTTAAGGGAAGCTTGGATGGCATGCCTGACAGCCGGCGCGTTCTTTCAAGGGAGGTCGCGCTCCAGGAAAGGCATGGCTTTCAGTTTTCAGTTTATCGACCTGTATTGCGTTGTGTGAGGGTCTTGGATGCTACATATGTGGATACCTCTCGCGTCCGAAGTCGTTGGGAAGGCAGGAAAGGCGGAAAAGGCAGAGAAGGCAGTGAAGGCAGAGAAGGCGGCCTGCATAGTAAAACCCTGGTAACATCATTGTCGTTGTTGGCGGGTGTATCGAGGCGCTGTTGTGCGGTGCAATCCAGTCCACGCCTATGACCCGTGCGAGTGTTGTGTTTTTCATTCAACTTCTACTATTAGCGAAAATAAATACATAAATCAGTAAGTAATGCAGTCTTCCTCTATCTCATCGATACCGTGAAAAGATAGTGAATGGAAAGAATGTTGAGAAGAACGGATATCGACAAGAGGTAAATGAAACGAGTGGTGAACGTTTTGGCTTCAGTGTTTTTTTTTGGTAATATATAACTTTTTTGGGAATAAATGGGGGTCTGAGCCTGGAAGAAATGGAATCGTCACCCATGCCGTGGTGTGAAAAATCATCTTCCTCCATTTCTCTATCTCTGGTATTTGCTTCATTCGCCAGTGGTTTGTCGTACCCTCCTCTTCACTTGTCTTTCGCTCCCTCGCTCTCCCGCTGCAGTTCCACCCAGCCGCCGTGCTGCATGACATAGTCTCCTGGGCCATTGAGGAGGTTGCGGCCTTGCACGCGTACGAACGAGAAATCTCCACGTTATCACTGAACGACATGTTGTACGGCTCACCATGCGACTTGTCTGTGCCGTACACCTCACCAAATGTGTTTCACCGGTCGCCAGTCTTACATGACCACGTTTGTCCTTGGGCAGCTGAGCTTACCTTGCCGTACGCCAACTACTTCAACCGCCTTCACGGTCGCCGTTGGGACTTTGCCAAAACTGGCAATACCGCTAATGCTAATTATCTGCACATGGGCCTTTCCTCGCAGCAGCAGCAGCAGCAACAGCAACAGCAGCAGCAGCAACAAGAGGTGCAGCAGCACCAGCAGCAGCAACAACATCTTTTGCTACAATTAATGCAGCTACACGAGCAGCAGGATCAGAAGAAACACGAGCGACATCAGGTACATCTGCCGCCACTAGAGGGAACCTCCAGCTGTTTCAACGGCTGCTCTGCAGCACCTGACGACTCCGACTCTCTGCGGGCCTTCGGCAGCGACATCCTCCCGGACGGCGACAACAGCGCCGCCTTCGTCAGCAACAGCTTTGGGAACAACAACAACAACACCGAGAAAGACGAGGAGGAGTTGTTTTTCTGGCTAGCCGATTTATTTCCTATGTACGGCAAGATGCACACCCAGGCCGCTGCTGCTGCGGCCGCTGCCACTGCCGCCACTACCGCCGCTGCCAAAGGTACCCCGATGGCGGCAGCATCCCGCAGTGTTTCCTTCGTTAGCCCTGACCCGCCGGAAGGCGACGGCGACGTGGGCAACCTTTTGGGGGACCCAATGGATGTCGACGTGGACGTGGGAGTGGCATTCGACGTGGACTTGGACGGAGTGGAAGCGTCATCTCCCACAAATTCGATTGGCGCTGGCAGCGCAACCCGGACAGTTGCGTCGCCGCGCATTGACTCGCCGCAGTGGCCGGGAAGGGGCGGGGGGACGCAGTTGGCGCCGCCGTCGCTGACGCCGCCGTCACAGCCGCGACGAATGCCTTCAACGGCGCAGACGCAGGGGCCGCCGTCGTCGTCACCGTCGCCGCCGCTGCGTCGGTCTCGGGAGCAGTCTCGGCCGCCGCCGTGGTCGTGGTCGGTTTTGCCGTCTGAAGCCGCATCCCTGGCACCTCGTCCTAAGCGGTCGCCTAGACCATTAACGAGTCACCTCGAATCGATGAGGCGGCCATCAACACTGCTGCATGTGCCGCCGCAACGGGAGCCAGTGCGGCGATTGGAGACGCCGTCACAGCGGCAGCAGCATCCCTCGCCGCAACGGCAGCACCTGCAGCGGTTCGAAACGCTGCTGCCGCAAGGGCAGAAACCCAACTCATCGCCACCACAGTCGCAGCACACGTTGCGATCCGAAGTCGCGATATCACACCGCCAACAGCCATCGCCGCCGCAGCAGCAAACGCGGCCGCAGTCACAGCGGCAACGATCTTCTCAGCCACAGCACCAAGGACGGCTCCCCCAGCGAACCCCAGGACAACAACCTGAATGGTCATCACATGAACAACAGCCGCCGTCGTCGCAGCCAATATCGCCGCGACCGCTACAGGCACCGCTACAGCCGCCGCCGTCGCAGCTACAACCCCTGCTGCGTCCGTCGCCGCGGATGCCGCACGCGCAGCCTCAGGTGCAGCCGCCATCCCGGTGGCTGCAACCGGAAGTGCTACAACCAACACGGTACCACCCACAACTGAAACCGCCGCTGCCCTCGTTGCGGCAGCCGCCCAGGCCGCAGACGCAGCTGACGCCGCAGACGCGGCTGGTACAACAGCATGCTGAGCCGCCGTTACGTCAGCTCACCAAGCAACCCAAGCCGTTACCTCAGCCACACAAGCTGCCGCAGAAGCAGCAGATTTCGCAGCATCGTGTTCCGTGCTCCGAAATGCGGCCGCAGCGGCCGTCACAGCTCGATCAGGGGGTGCGAACGAGAGCCTCGACAAGTACTGAGTCGCGCCCGAGCTTCATGCGGCCAACGGCCTCTTCCTGTGCCAAGTCACGCAATGTCACAGCTGTCGCCGCGGATTTGGCGGGGCATGAGGAGGTGCGGCTGTGCTGCAGGACTTGCTCACGTCGCGTGTCGGTGTCCCATTAGTTGCTGAGTGCGATGCCGCACTGATTCACGCTGGGTGGCACATGTGACCAGTGCGGTTGGAAGCGGTTGGGATGGGGGTTGAAGCGGTTGGGATGGGGGTTGAAGCGATTGGGCATTGGCCCTCCGCGTTTATGGAGTCGTACATGTCAGGGATCGCCGGGTACTGCAGGCTGTTGGCAAGGAGGTGGCGGGAGATTTCTGCGGGCGACCATTGGCATCTAGAAAAATGTTTTGACCTGGATAACCGGCTGTCGTACGTCATGGACACATGGACTTGGGAGATAGGAAAGGAGAAATCCGCACAGCTTTGGGGGCGGTTTGCGGGCCCGTTGGTGTAGATCGCAGCGCAATGCTGTGTCGTACGGTTGGCTGGGGACGGTTGACGGGCAGTTGGCAGGCTTGCATGTAATGCCCGCTACGGCAGTAGCAGCAGCAGCAGCAATAGAGCATGATGAAATTGTTCTGACGGCGGGAGGCGATGACCCGCGATGGTGCTGGTGCAGGTGATGGTAATGGCTGGGATGGTTGAGTGCTTGAAATGGCTGGTGGCTGGTGGCTGGGGGCGATTACCTGGTGGCAATAATGGCATCTACGGTCCGGAGGATTTACTAGGACGATGATGATGATGATGATGATGATGATGATGATGATGATGATGATGATGATGATGATGATGATGGTGATGATGATGATGATGATGGCGGCGGTGGTGGTGGTTGTCGTAGGGGCCTTATAACGTTCCACGACTTCCTGCGCTTGCTAGTGGTTTTTGAAGTGACGTGCTGGTCTGGAGGTGACGTGATGCGATGAACATGGATCGATACGGAGGGAAGTCTTGGCATTGAAGTACAGCATGGTATCCTACCTACGAAGCGTCAGAGGATGATGGCCGGCAGTACATGTACGTATGAATACGGAAGCCGATTCGGGGCTGATTCTTTTACAGGAGCGGACGATTCGTAAAGCAGTACGAAGTTGCAGTATTGGTGCTGTTCGCCTGAAATACACGGTCATATTGTACAACTCCGAACCGGTGCAAGAAGGGTACTTAGATGCTAGACGTCGCCGTAGGTACGTAGGTACAATATCTAGGTAAATTTTAGGACATATCGACATGCCTGGATTTTGTTTGCGGTCGTTTCTTTAGCACTAGGCGCCCTAGGGCATGTCTTGGAAGGGAGATGGCGGTCTGTCTCGCTAACGAGGTAGAGCTGGCTTGTATTGGGGCCTGAGGACATTGTGATGGCGACATTGTGATGGTGATGGTGACGGAGATGTCACCATCACCGTCACCATCACCATCACCACCAACTACTACCTCCTGAACGTATCCGGATATTTTTATTTGGATATTTTTGTCATCTTTTGGTTTGTGTCTTGGCTTGTGGATCGCTGAGAAGTACTTGCGACTCCCTTGCTAGGATGCATTTAGGAATAATCCCATCCTGCTCGTACGATGTACGGCAACGTACTTGACGAGGCAGATGATGGGCCGACTACGACGGCGGCATTGACTGATTAATATTTGGAGGCATACCTTGGGCAGTATAACCCTGTACCTTGCGAACGGCGGGCACGCGTGCATGTGGTGTGAGTGTTTCAGCGTGAGGAAAAAATGAGCACTACTGGTGAACTGCCGACAACCAGTTGATGGCGATTTCTGAGACTTTCACGCCTCACGCTTGGGACGCTTCCAGCCAGGTTTTGTCTAGCATTAGTCGGACAACGCCGTGTAAGCGTACACTCGTACAGCTAACCGCCACGCCTTTCCGCCAAAATTTCACTCGCGGCCTCTTTTCACTCGGGCATGTTCCCTCTAAGCCATCCTGTTGCACAATAGTGGGGTCATTCCGGAATGCAGTCTAGGGCCACGTGAGTCGCATAATGTTTCGTATTTTACTGGTGTGGTGTACGTTACAGCGCATAAGTTCAGGTATGTGAACCAGAAGTGAATGATGCCGCGTTGGGTCATAAACCGTCAAAGCTGTCATTGCGGGCAGTTGAGGGCACCCTGTTTTGACCCGTCGGTGCATTGCTGGCAAGTGTGTAATGTCAATGATAAAGACAGCGGTATTGTTTACTAGCAATCAGGATGTAGATGAGGGCGTGCCGCAGTATAATGTTTGGACTGTGGCACCCTGGCGCGTTTTCGGCGTTTTCCGTTGCATTCCGTTTCGAGAGACCGCTGGGAAACCACATTTTAACGGTAGTGTATTGTAAGTTCGCTTTACCCGAAGCACTGAATCAATAATTTTTTGCTTCTAACTTCATTTTTATCCGCCTCCACTTTACCTTTTCCGTAGGTTGGGTGTATCCTTGCGGATGGTCTCCGGCGTACAGATGCTCCTTGGCTTCAGCAACTAGGTAGCTTGCTTATCATCGAATGTGTTAGCTTTGGCGTATTCGCCGGAATTAGAAGAAGTAAAGACAAGAAGCCATATAGGCTTCTGGCCACTTCTGGTTCTAGGGTTGTTCCTGTCATGCCAAACATTATAACTCATCTGGTTCAAAAGGAAATGTATATGCATACATTGAAAACAAAAGTTTAGGATGAAATAGTCACAAGCTGCTTACTTTAACGACACCCGGAGATTCTAAAAGATCAGCGCGGGAAGGTAGTTGCTGCATAGGTACAACTCGCAACGCACCCAAAAAAAACAAGACTTAGCATCGATAGATAAAAGTACAGTATCTTGAAAATGCCATAAATGTAATAGTATACCTTGCCGCTCCAAAACGAGGGCATATGCCAGAGTACCACGAAAGAACATGCGGCATCATCCCGTGAAGGGCTACTTTTGACGTGACTATCAACGTGCTATTATAAGAGCACTCTATTATTCCCATGTGTTGAGGCCGGCTTCCAAACCTTGCTGGCAACGGCCAAGGCTTTGTAACACCACCACAAGGGAGAAACTTGCGTCTTGAGCTTCCGCGACTGAAGCTCTTCAAGTTTTCAGTTTAACCCGCTGATCTCATCCTGCGGGGTTTCAAGGGGAAAAGGCCGCGAGGATGGACTCTCGCGTCTCCGGCGGACTCCAGGCGTCAACCAGCCGCTCAGTTGGAAGGCAAGTGATGAATCGTGGAGTCCCTGGAATGCCTGGCAGAGCGACGAATGAGTCGACGCAACGGTCAAGCTGGTTGCTGTGTCGCTCTGTCTTCGATTCGCGAGAAGTAAGTATCTCGGGACTATTTCCTCATTGCAATCCAGCTCATTGTTAAATCTGCTATCTTAAACTCATTCCCCTACAGGGCTTTAAAGCTTGCGGCTTACCACAGGGTTTTCCGACGCCCGACATTACCGGTCAGGTGCGCGATCGGCGCTGCAAAACAGTGCCTTTTCTTTAACAAATCCCTTCTGGCTTTCTTGAATCCAGTTCTTAAGCTCGCGCCTTGTTATGCTTTCCGGTTCTGTCGCTTGAATCACGCATCATCATCAACATACGACGCTCGCAGGACTGGCGAGCTTTTCGCGCGCATTTGGTGGCTTGGGAGCATAGTGCTCGTCGTGCAGCGGAGCGCTCTTCCCAGCTGCAGAGGCCTCCTTATCCTCCTCTCGTGTCCGGAAAGAGCTGGGCCCATCCACTCGCAGAGCCCGAGGCGGGGTGCCTGCTACTTGCACGCCAGGACAACATGAGCTGGTACACGGGATCAGTAATCTTAATCGCTTCCCACGGTAAGTGGATCAATCAAGTAGGTGATGAATATCGCTTTTCCATGACTCATCACTTACTGATGTAAAACCGAGACTTGCCATGCCAGGGCAGGGGAACGGCACACGATATATACCAACCTAAACGCTTTAGCGCAACTCGCAACTGAGACCCCAAGCCCTATAGCGAATGGCACACATACCCGAATCAACTCGTAAGCCCGGGCATACTGATAATCTAAAAGCAAGATCTCTTGTTACAGGTTGGTAACCCATTCTTCCTTTCCCACCTTCCCCTCCTTCCCACCTTCCTTTTCCTCCTTCCCCCTCCTCCTCCCCCCTGCCTCAGCATCCCACCATTCATGCCTATTTAAGCCACGCGAGCACATCCACTCGTCTGCTGGCCGCATCTGTGTCGGCACCTACCTCACGTCAGCCCTTGCTTCCCTCCCCCGGTCCCCTCCCCTCTGCAGACCCACGGGTCGGTTCCGTGGGCTACGTTCTCAACAAGCCCGCCAACCTCACCCTAGGGGAGCTGAAACTGCTGGAATCGGTCCCGGGTAAGTGAGTGACAGCGGAGGGGGGAGGGAAGAGTTTGGACGACGGGCGGTGTGTGTGTGTGTGTTTGTGTGTGTGGAGAGAGGATGCCAGGCGAGGAGAATGAATCTGGGAGACCCGAAATGCAGGTGGGCCGATATGGGGGTTTAGGTTTTTTTGTGATTTCTTATCCCCCAGAACCCTAGAATCCTTCGGGAAAAGCCCTAAAACCCCCCCGCTACCCCCCTCAGGTTTCCAAGAGGCCTTTGGCAGCCAGCGGATGCAGCTGGGTGGTCCTCTGTACCTCGACCGAGTGGCTCTGTTGCACCGCCTTGTGGGTCTTAGAGGCAGCCAGAAGATTGCCGAGGGAATGTACATGGGTAAGAGAGGGAGAGAGGGGGGAGGACGGAGAGACATACACACGCACACACGCACACGCCACATACACACGAACACACACGCACACTCCCCCACGCTACACACCGCCACACCTATCCTAAGGGAACGGCGCGGAGGTAACTCGCTCATCATTTGCCGGAGGGACACACACTCTCCGGGCACTTGTGCAACTTCTCCTACCTCCTCCCCTCCCCTCCCCCCTCCCCACCCCTACCTCCTCCCCTCCCCCTTCCCCCTGCCCCCACCCTCCCCTCCCCCCTCCCCACCCCTTCCAAAACCCATGATGAGTTCCAGCTCATCAGCACTTCCCCGATCCTCCTCAAGACGTCATCGGACGCCCAGCTCCCTCATAACCGCACTCCCCCCGTGCACTCGGCAGCTTACCCCCAAACCCGTCCCGACCCCAACCACCCGCTCGGTCGATCAGGCGGCCTACCAGACGCCATTCGGCTGGTGACCGCGGGAGTCCTCCGGCCTCAGGACTTCACCCTCGTGCTGGGGATGTGTGGCTGGCGGCCGGGGCAGCTGGTGGACGAGGTGGCGGCAGGCTGGTGGCACCTCATCTCCGCCAGTCCCGACCTGGTGCTTCCATCACCCGCATCCCCCAGGAGCGCGAACACCGCCACCGAGGACTGTTCCAACGAGGGCACCATCGCCACCAACACCACCAACACTTCCTCGATGGGGTGGCCCGAGGGACCTCGTTCTTCCACGTCCTCCCCTTCTTCCGCCTCCCCGCCCTCCTCCGCCTCCTTGAAGAGTCGTGCCGCTGCCGGTTGCTCGTCCTCCGCCGCGTCCCCCTCGTCCGCGTTGTCCTGTTCGCGCGGGCGACTTCAAGAGCATCGGGAGGAGCCGCCGCCGCCGCAGCAGCAGCAGCAGCAGGAGGGGGAGGAGGAGGAGGACGAGGAGGAGGGGGCCTTGGAGGTGCAGCGACGGCGGTGCATGGAGGCAGCGGAGGGTGGGCAAACGCCCAGCAGTAGCAACAGCAGTAGCAACAGCAGGAATGCTGGCGGTAGGAGTAGCAGTAGCAGTAGCAAGGGCAGTAGGCGGCGCTCTGGTAGTGCTGAGTCGGCGATGTACAAGCGGATTGCGCGGCTGGCCGTGAGGGGGGCGTGAAGAAGACACGAGACATTTTGGGGATGGAGGCCCAACGAGGGATGTTGATGTGTTTTTATGTCTTCAGAGAACGTCCTAGACGTGTTTGAGGAGATCTTTCTTTCGTTATCTTCTGCACTGTTGCCGTACATTACTGGGAATTGTTGGTAGTGCTGATGCAATGCACTGCCATGCACTTCGTTCTGGTGTGGCACGGCAGCAAGGTGGTGATGCTTGCCTTGCATGTATTATGGTAGTTGTTTTCATGCGTACTGCTGCTGCTCGTATGCCGTACATCATGTGTTGTACGATTCAGGGTTTCTTGCGTGGGAACACCAACGCGGCGTGTGCACCTGAAAGGGAGTGCGCCGATGTTTATGTGAGGTTTGGGGATTTTTGATTTTTGAGATATCCTGCATAGGTTCTTTCAGGCCTGTTGCCTGTTCAGGCATGTCTGTAGGGCTTACTTGCAGAGGGAGGGTGCAGGCGTGTAGGCGACGTAAGTTTGACCCAGCCTCTGTCTGCTAGGTGATGAGGGGGACTCTAACGCCAACACAGCCTAATGTTGCAACCCCGGGCTTTGGCTGGTATCGGACTGGGCTGGTGTGCAGACTGCTCTCTTTTACAGGTTTAGGCGGTTGACCGTTGACAGTTCTTCTGTTTTGTTTTGGTGACGCGGAGCAATACGATTGTTAATGTTGACGATGTGACGAAGGGATTGTTGCTGTATAGTTATTAGTTGTTGTTGTTGTCGTCAGGCGAAAATGAGAGAAAAGAGGAGTTCTGAAGTTATTGCTTTCTTGCATGTCTGGAATGGTGCTGAGTGATGTAGTGAATAAGTGAATAAAGACCGTTGTACGATGGAATGCAAAACCCGTTTGGTGTCGTGCTTTTAACCGGCAGCAAGGAGAAGGACGATGCGCCGCCCAGCACCCAGCTGCACTCGTTTAACCACAAAACTGTTTAGGGGAGAAAAAGGAGGAGTAGAGGTATAGGAGGACCTTGTGCATGGTGCGCGCAGGGCCAGGCTCCTAAGTCATGTGCATGTGGCGGTTACACGGAGGTCAATTCTGGTAGTGGTGTAACGTGTGAGGGGAGGAGCGAGTGGAAAGCGAGCGGCGCGGATGTGCCGTACTTTTCTGTACGGTAAATTATGTATTTCGGCTATTTGTCGCTGCCTGCTTGCTGTATGGCCTTTGGTATGTCGCAACAGTGCACCGTGCGCTTGCTTGATCAGGAAATCCCGCAGTCGTGCAGGAAATTACGGAAGAGGAGATACATTTTATAATAAAGAGGACATTGGAAAATGGAAAGAAGGCAGGGCGTTCTGTAAGGCTGTCGTTTGGTACCAATAATAGAAAGGAGAAAGCTTTTGATTTCTTGTAAGCTCTTGCAGGCTCGTGGTCGCAGTTGCCCATTTCCACCACTCCACTTCAATCTGGGCCGCATTTATAAAAGAAGGACGACAGAAAATAACAAAGGCATGCGAGGCTAGTGAGTACCCTCCGAGCTCGACGCGATTGTCTCCTGCGGGAGCCCGTTATCGAGGGATCTTGACCTGTTGAGGAACGCACGTGCGGGAAATCCAAATTTAATCTTATCTTGTTGCCGTACTACCGTATACTGCCGTACTAGTAAATCCGACCCCCTGAAGCCCCGGGACCTTGGTTCATGAGGATTGGATGGAGCCACAGGCAGGTGGACATCGCACGTTAATTAATATGCATCCTCAGGCATTTAGGCATTGGTCATTAACGGCTTAGGGGTCGTGATGAGCTGTGGGTTCCTATACAAGAATCAGTGAATGGGGCGTCACCTAATGACCAATTGCAGCGGATGAACATGGGTGGGAATAGTTTACCGAGACACACACACATACAGACATACACACAGACATACACATAGACATACACACAGACATACAAACAGACATACATACATACATACACACATACACACACATACACACACATACACACACATACACACACATACTCACACATACTCACACATTCACACACAGACACACACAGACACACACAGACACACACAGACACACACAGATACACACAGACATACACACAGACATACACACAGACATACACACAGACATACACACAGACACACAGACATACACACACATACACGGTCTGGGTCTGGGTCTGGTCTGGGTTAACATTTCTGCAATTAGGTCCTGGGTTCTATTCCCGGGGAAAACCCAGCATTAGTCCGGAGCGCGAGATTATGGCTAGCTGCTGAGATGTAGAGGTGAGGTCACAGATGATGGACCAGATTCGCACGCTGGATTGGTGGCGATTGCCGAACCCTCCGTCTCTTCGGATGTTCGGGTGAATGGATGAGGAGGGGTCCCTGAAGGCTGGATCCGCCGCCTTGGACTTACAGTTCGTATGGCGAAGACAGTGTGGTAGTGGTGGATGGTGCTATAAGGTGATAAATCGTAGAACTGACAATGTGATAAAGCGGCCCAGAAGCCTCCCACTTCACCACATTACATTACATACACGAACCTTCACCGCACGTCAACCTGCTGGCCGTGGTTAACAGATCACATCATGGGGAGAATCCTTTGTCAGGGCTACGGGCTACATACGTTGCGGAGCAGGATATCGTGCAGGGTTGGGTCGCGACTTGGAGATGGACAATGTCGAGATGACCGAGGGGGGTACTCAAGACCCACCCTTTACTGCATCCCTCCCCTCCCGCGGCCTCGCCGGGTTTACTTGCATACGGACATCACCCCCTAGAGTCTCCAGAAGGCTCCAGAAGTATCAGAGCTTTCTGAGACGCTCCAAAGCTTTTTGAGCCGATTCTGACATGAGCAATAATGAACACATTTCAAAGGCGCGGACACACGCCGAGCCGGCCCCCATGCGGTCACCAAAGTGCCCGCTCGTGGAGATGAACACGCTACAATTACAAGTTACAAGTTTCGCACACAAGTGCGGGTGTGTCCGTAAAAGCCGGGGGGGCCATGGACGTTGTATTGGTATTGATGCGGGTACGCGGGAGGTCATCTTCATTCTCCCTCGTTCGCTTCAGGGCGAAGCGCCTTAGCTGGTGTTTTTTGAACTTTGCATTGTTTTGTTCATAAAAGATCATCTCGTCCCTTCTAGGAAAACACAAATCAAATCGTGAAGCGCGAGGCCTTCGGCAACACGGCAAGCAGACGCAATGGTCAAGGAGGATATGGTCGCGCATGTTGCATGTGCCATTTGCATGACGAAGTCAACTGCATGTCCTTTACACATAAAGACGGCACCGTTTGGACTCGAATTGGGCACGAGAGGCGTTGACGCGACCTTGACCTGACGGAGACCTATGGAGACCGGCGAACTTGCTAGTATATATGCTCATACGAATTTGTCAGCTACAGGCGAAATGCCATACAATATGGAATGTTAAAGGGTTTCAATATTGCGCTTTAGCGGTGGGGGGAGATATTACGTTCGGTCGTTAAACACGCACGGCCACACGGCGGGGGGCAATCCTGCAGGGCGGGGACCGCCCAACAAAAACAAAAGCAAAAAGGATAAGATGAGACACACATACAGACACACATACGACACATCTGGCTTAGGATTCACCCTAAAACCCCTTTATATATAATGCTCTCTAACCTCTCATTACATCCAAACAAACATTCATTCGTGCGCGCATTCATTTTTCTTCAGCTAATTAAATATGATGGTTCGCGACGGTCACATGCGATTGTGACTAAATAACACTAATAACAGCCATGCTCGCTGTCAGCATGTACGTAATGCAACATGCGCCCACAAATAATAAACGTGTCCTACACCAGTCCTACACACACTCCCGTCGTTCGCCTGCTTTAACCGGAAGGAAACAGCCATAACAGCCAAGTCGAAGGCTCAAGTTTCACAGCTTGTCTTGTCATGTCTTGCCACATCAAGGAAGTTAATTTAGTGTTCTCCGCAATCTCAAATCCTGGGGAGAAGATCACGTGACGGCACGAACCCGGCGGCACACGGCGACGTGTGACCCACCCGTTGAATCCCCCAACCCCTCCCTTTCTTGCTTAGATCGCTAAACGTACATGTACGACATGTACGACAGCCCTCGAGCTCAAGATGCCACATGTGCTCAAAACGGCGCCGCGCACGTACGCGCCCTGCATGCGTGCGTACTGTGATGTGTGATGTGTGTGTGTGTTTTTATGCACACGCTCGCTCCCCCTCTCACTCCCCCACACCCCCTTTCCTTCTCCCTCTCCTCCCCCCTGAATTTAAATTTAAGGTCGGTCACGACTGCTCACACGGCATCCCCCTAACCGCACCCCCCTAACCGTCCCTAACTAACCGCACCCCCCTAACCGCCCCTAACTAACCGCACCCCCCTAACCGCCCCTAACTAACCGCACCCCCAGACCGCCCCTAACTAACCGCCCTCAATCCCTACCGGCAGACTTCGATCCGGCCCACGTATTCAACCCGGGAATGTGACCCAGTTCCCCGAACGCGTTACAGAAGTCCTGAACGCGGCGACCCACATACACAACCACCATGCCCCGAGGGCCCTTGCCGCCACCGCCGTCACCGCCGTTGCCGCCACCTCCCGCAGCAGCCGCCGCCGCGGCGGCGCCCTTCTTGACCGTCCGCTCAGCCAGCCAGCAGTGCGGGTGGTCGAACACGGGGCCGAACCAGCGCTGGCCAACAGCTGCCTTGAGCAGTATTACACACTCTGTGATGGTGGGTGCAACTGCGGCCTCCCGAATAGCTCGGTTGAAGAAGAGCCCTTGAAGGGGCTCCGAGCCGACGATGCCCGAGGGCGGGTTGATGAAGATCTGTACGGTGTACGGTGTACGGAAGAGCGGAAGGGGAGCGGGGGAGGTATGAGGGGGAGAGTCCGCGGGGAAATGATGGGGTACAATACACCTTTCGGAAAAGGAGAACATGAAAGGGTGCACACACACACAACACACAGAAACATGTGTGAAGGGTTAATGACGAGGACGGGGGAGTTGTTCTGCTACCTTCCTCGTCACCACCACCACCACCACCACCACCACCACCACCACCACCACCACCACCACCACCATCGCCACCACCACCACCACCACCACCACCACCACCACCACCACCACCACCACCACCACCACCACCACCACCACCACCACCACCACCACCACCACCACCATCGCCACCACCACCATCACCATCACCACATTGTTTTTCAAATCATGACGTACCTTACCGCTCCAGGGGAGTTCTGGAGACAGTCCGTCCTCCTCCGCGGTGTAGAACTTGGCCGCCTGGACCGCCTCGTTGGCCTTCTCGTCCGATGCAGGATCCAGATCGATGGCGCCGCCGTACAGTTTCCGTACAGCCGTAAGGATATAGGGTGGCGTGGCGTAGTACTCCGAGTCGGGGGATACGTAGTCCTGTCGTACACGTGGGTGTATGTGGGTACGTTTATGTGTACGGAGGGGAGAAGACCCGGAAGGAGAGCGGTGTGTGTGTGTGGGGGGGAGGGGGAATGCGTCAGGATTGCGGACGGGTGAGCTGTGCAAAATGAAACACGGCGAGGGGATGTCGTGGACTTAGGGTTTTATCCATTACACAACGGCAGTTAGGAAACGAGAGGGGGGCAAATATAGCGCCCTGGTATACGGTATTGGCAGCTGCTGTACGGCGGTATCTGTACGGCCGCTGCAATGCCCGTACCCCTGCTGTAACGTAAAAAACTTCCAGTTTCTTCACTTGCGATAAGCTTCCATTTTTCCTTGTCCTTATCATATGACACTCGGACAGATAGAAATGTACACCGCCTCCTGCACCTCCTCCACTTCCTCATCGAAGCACAGCCAGCCTGCCCCCTTCATCCCGCAACCCCCCTGTTTCCCCCCGCTGTCGGCCCCATCCCCCCACCCCCCACCCACCTGCCAGTCCCTCGCGGCTTGCCGATAGCTAGCTGGCAGCTCCTTTCCCAGCACTGACTCTACGAGACGGTGAGTGAGGGGCACCCCGGTCTCCTGCGCGATCAGGTTGGCCTTCACCCACACCTTGACGGCCTGCTGCTGCTCCAAACCCACCAGGGCGCGAACCTGCGGTGTGGCGGGGGAGCGGGGGGTGGGGGGTGGGGGGTTTGGAGGCGGGGGGGACTTGGGTTTGCAGTATGGGTGGGGGTTGTTGGGGAGAGAGGAGAGGGACAGCGGAAAGGGAACGGCAGAGGAAGTACGACAGAGGAAGCCGGAAAGGCCATATAAGATAAGAAAGGGAGGGGAGAGAGAAAGAGAGAGAGAGATGTAAAGAGGGAGAGAATTAAAGAGAGGCGAAGATGGAAAAGTGTAGAACAGCAGTAATCGCGATTCGGGAGAGATTGGGCCGCAATGGGGAAGCGGGGGAGCGGCGGAGAGCTGGAAGTGGGTCAAACCCGGTTGAGGAGGGACAGGAAGGTAAGCTCTTTCCGTCGTATCTGGGTTGAGACGCGGTAGGAAGGTTTAGGGCTTTGGTAGTGAATATGCGTAAAGCTTGAGATAAAGAGGATGTCAAGGGTAGCCACGCTCGATGATGTTCCGAAGCGCGGCGTTCCGGAATTGCCTTCGAGGGTATACTTTGAACGATACATTCCTAAGGGACACCTGCAAATGATATTGCTTTAAATGACAGTTGCCGTGAGGACACCAGTTCAAGCAGCCAAGCGCGCGCAAAAGGCAGAACCGCGAATCTCAATCCTTTAATTCCCCTTCCTAAATGTATGATCTTGTAATCCCTGAAAAAATATTCTGCCAAAGTTTCGTGGTGTCTGGGATACCCCGGTGAACAAACATGCGCCTGCCAAAAGCACCAGCAGTTGCCATTAAGCCTCCGACAAATAAAAAGCGTATTAAATTGGTCATTTTCAAGCGTCAGGCATGCGCGTACACCATATGGCATCAGCCAAGGAGTAAGTGACCACTGGGTCCGCTAACATTTCCGCAACAAGCATACGCCGCGCCATTTGCTCCAAAAATGCCCACCTGCCGCTCACTTGTGGGAAGGGCAATGGTAGGAGGGAAGTTACGAACCAGGCGCGTGGCCGCGAGCAAGCGCAGCGCCTGCCGAGGCCCAAACCCAAAATCGCTCTTCTGTTCTATGTACTGCGTAAACGATGATGAGCCTGCCCTCTTGTAAAGTTTCCGATCATTTATAGTCACAAGGGCCTGACCGATGCGAAGGAAGTTGTTCTTCAAGGAGCTGCCCTCAATGAGCTTCTCACAGCCCTCAAGGTCCTCCGGTTGCTCAACCACCTCTTCGACGGCTTGAAGCAGTACATCGAGTTGATTTTCGTTCGTGGCCATGAGGATGCAGCGGTCACGAAAAAAAAACTGCTGGCCCTGGGTCGGTCGCGACCTCCTAAATAAGAAATCCAACTAAACCCTAACCCTATATCTACAATAAAAAAAACAATAGGATCACGTAGACTGCTTCTCGCTGCGCAGTCTTGTGCTAAGGGAGTCAGCCCTCTAGTACGACTTGCACATATTGCAATTTGGCCAAACAGGTCACACTTTGAGCCTTATAAAGGTTCGTCTAATAACATGGCGATGTAGAAAGTCTCCTCTGCGGCGATATTGCCTGATATTCATTCCATTAGTAGCGTCCAAGTCAACTGCTGTCGGCGACATGACCGCCGCCAGAACCAGACCCGTGCCAGCATAAAACTCCAATTACCCAGTGTTAAATCCGCCTCCGTCATGGCGCCAAAAGGAAGCGTATCCAAGCGGAAGGGTGCAGCTGCCCCGAGGTAACCTGACCACATTTCCCCGACACATCTGATTGCTGAGCGGCCGTCTAGCATCAATACTCAGCCCGAATCCACCAAACCTCTATCATTTACCCCCTTTCATGTATCACAGTATCCGAGCCTTTATACATCTGGACCATAATGTACGCCACTTCTCTATCGAAAGCCGAAACTCGGAACCGCCCCGCGCCTTCCACCTTTTCCTCCCCACCCCTCTTTTCTCCCTTACACAGTGCGCCTACTCCCCTGTCTCTCTACAAGCGTAGTCTGCTAGCAATCCGCAACTGGACTCCGCCCACCAGCGCGCGTGCGGATGCGGAAGCGTTGACCGGCCTGGCGGCCTGTTGCAGGCTGCTGCAGGCCCAGATGGGCCTTACGCAGCCGTCGCCAGCAGCCGCGGGCAACTCGCCGTTGCTAGCGATGATAACGACGACGCCAATAACGACCATGAACCCAGAAGTAGCTAGCGCGGGTAACGGGTGTTCTGCGGCTGGGAAAGGCCATGGAGGGGGCGAGTCACAGGCATCGGCAAATGGGGCCATGGACCCGCTGGCGGAGGCCTGGGCGGCGCTAGAGGCTCTCGAGCCCGGAATGGCGTCGTACAGCGGCGTGGTACGACATAGCTTGGATCTGGATCTCGGGGACTGGCAAGATGAGCCGGGGTTCCTGCTGGCCAGCGCGCACCTCGAGATCGGTACGACACTTACGAATGCCCAACAGAAACCAACCGAAATGCGTGCTTCCTGCACAAAAAGGACTTTTTGATTTGGTACGGTGATGGTCACGTGGCACCGCAACGAACACACATAACTGAATTATTCGTTCGTAGATTGCAGCTCTTTTGAACATGAACCCACAAGCACCATCGCTTAAGACTCGCATTCCCTCCTAATCTGCAGCTCTCCTATTGCTACGGCCCTTATGATGTTAGGAATGCACATCTTTTTCAATTTACATTCTCCTCATTCGCCGTTTCCCGCCTTTCCGACTACTTCTTCGGACGTTAATGCACATCATTTTTTCTTTTGCAATTTACATGTACGGCTACCCCGCTCGTCCACATGATGCTATCTCTGCAAATTGCCCTAACAATCAACAACCAACAACCGACATTTTCAGGCAGGCTACTGGGCCGCATGTTCCCTCGGAAGGAGCTTCTAGAGCAGCTGCATCTGGAGGCGGCGCTGAAGCTGTTCCCTGACTTCGTGGCGGCGGGGGCGGCACTGGGGCAGGTGAGGCCTCAGGCGGGCGGGAAAACGCGGGAAGACGCGGGAAAACGCGGCAGGGGAATGTCATGATGTGTGTATCATGATTTCATGAATTAACGAAGGTGGGAGGGAGGAGGGCAGGGGAAATCACAAATAATAATAATAATAATAATAGTAATAAAATGATAATAATAATTATTATTATTATTATGATGATGATGATGATGATGATGATGATGATGCATAAAGCAAAGCCAACAGCACCGTCATGCAATCCCCGCCCCTCCACTGTGTGCCAATGGGGCCGCGGCAAGGCAAGTAACCCCATGTTTCTTGCATTACCATGTAATTTTCACCCTCCTGCCTCTCTCCCCCTTCCCCCCCGGGGCATTGATGTCGTTGCCAGGGGCCCCTATCCTTTTAACCCGTACGGCAGTTTTAGTACTTTAGATGTCAGTCGGTATTTGACTCCTCCTCTTTCTTTTATGCGTCATCTTATACCCCCCCCCGATATATATATATATATATATATATATATATATATATATATATATGTATATGGTACTGAAAAAAACATAAAGTACTGAAGATCTGCTTTATTCGCCAGTGGTTCGTCGTACCCCTTGATATTTCTCGTGGTATCTCCGCCCCAGTCCAGGCCCTCCTGGCCCGCTCCGACCACCCGAGCCACCTCTCAGAGGCGGAGGAGCGCCTCAAAGCCGCAATAGGGGTCGCGGAAAGGCTGCTAGCGGGGGGAGGAGGGGGGGGAGGAGGGGGGGCTGGCGAAGAGGACCCGTCGTCATCATCATCGTCGTCGTCGTCGTTCCTGCTGCTGCTGGAGGCCAATGCGGCATGTCGGCGGGAGTGGGAGGCGGGGCAAGGTGCCGTACGGTCGCTGGCGATGTTGTTGTGTCAGGCGGGTCGGGATGAGGAGGCGGTGCCGTACTTGGAAGCCATGGAGTTCACACACAGGCTCGCACGGCAGGTATGTGTGTATGCGTGGGGTGGGATTGGGGGTTGGGGTGGGGTGGGTGGGAGAGGGGGTTTTGTGGGGAGGGAGGGGAGGGAGGAAGAGGTTTCGAATGGCGAATGTACAGCTAGCGATTAGAGGGTGGCACTTAGAGGATTGGATTGGGGGGAGAGCGGCCGTTAGCACACATACACGCACACATACATACGTACATATATACGTACGTACATACATACATACATACATATACGTACGTACATACATACATATGGCAGGCGGCTGGTAGAAGTTAAGGCCTGATTTCTGCTCCCAGTCGATCCAGTCGACCCGGGTTCAAATCCGCCTGCCAGCTCCTCGGGTGTTTGAGGAGTGATGTAATGGGAGGTGGCCCCCCATCATATGGACGGTGTAGGACGTGATAATATCATCTTGCGAGCTGACCAGGAACTAAGTTGATGCGCCGTTGATCCGCTAGATTTGGTTGGATGCTGGTGGTGAGTTGCCCGAACCCAACGATACATTCTGAAGTCGGATGGGGTGACGGAATAGGGTGCCCCTCTAGCAGGGGAGAGCAGGACTGCCCCGGGAAAGGGGGCCGCTGGGAAGTTAACACCCTGTGCCAACATACATATACAAGGAAAGCCAGGCGGCGTGTCACAGTTGAGGATGAGCTGCGGGCGGTGATGTGGGCGGGTCGAAGGTTTAGGGTGTTGAAATCGCCACGTGCGAAATGTGGAATACTCGTGTTTTATTGGCTTGGCTGTCTGTATAGTCCTATAATACATTTCTGTATTTACATTTATGTTTAGTACATATATATGTATATCTGTAGATCCTTACCTCTGTGGAAGCGGTCCGGTCTCCCCGCGCCAGCTAGAAATTGAGATAATAGAAGTATGCGAGCACCACAGCAAACCAGTTCGGGTTTTTAGGGTTTACTCATAGACCTGAATTCCCCCCAAGACCTTCTTCGTGCCGTCGGCATCCGCCCTCTCGCCCACTTGCCCTCTCCCCCTCTCCCCCATACCCTCCAACCAACGCCCTCACCGGTGTTTCAGACGTTGGTTGACAGTTGGACCCCTTAACCGCCGTAAACCCATGATTTCCCCACCCCCCAACCCCTCGAACCTCCCGCCCACATACACCTATTTCCCGCCCCCAAAACATATTTTAATTTATTACTATTATTATTTTTACTTTTTAACAGGTACTGCACTACCCCTTGGATGCGCGTCTCTCATCCTCCTCCGAAACCACAACAACCGTCGTAACCACCGCTGCGTCCACTGCTTCCGGGAACGACTTTGCCGCAACCGACACAACCGCCGCAGCCGCGGGTTTTCCTCAACCTCCTCCTTCACCCTCGCCAGCCTCGCCAACCCCATTACTGGACTACAGTCGCTATGTACGAGCAGTGGACGGTGCACTGCCCCTCCCGCTATTGAAAGTCCTTAGATCCGCTCTGTCTCCCAACAGCCGCTTCTGGTCGGAACACGGATACGGCAGAGTCGGGTACTTTTCGTATATGCACGAACTGGTGAGGGTGTGAATGCGAGGGCGCGTGGGGGAGCCGGGGGGAATGTGTTTTATCTGTGGGGGGCGAAGGAAAAGGGGGATTGAGAAGGCGGGATGGATGGATTCTAGGGGTTAGGGGAAGAAAGAGGAGGTAAACTGTCTGTCTGTCTGTCTGCTTACAGCCCCTAAACCCCTCTCACCCTGCCCCCTTACCCCTCTTTGCTCAGGGCGCCCCCTGTCTCAGCGCCATCCATCAGGCCGCCGTACTGCTGCACCGCATTGCCGTACAGCGTTTCCCCGCCGTCGCCGAGGCTCGTTTTGCCGAGTGGTGGGCGCACTGCCGCCGCCACCCCTCGGGCCACCAGCTGCACTTCGACAGCGACGATGAGGGAGTGGGCGGTGTACGGAACCCCATTGTGAGCTGCGTCATCTACCTGACGGGTAGGCTGCTCCAGGGGGGTTTAGGGTTTTCTGTTTTGTGCGTTCGTGTTCGGTGGGGGGGGGAGGGTGCGTGGGGGAGGAAGAGATGGAATGAGCGGTGTGGGAGGGATTTGAAATGGAGACTTTTAAAATGGATTTGAAATAATTAAAATGGAGACATATTTGGAAATGAGAACTGTTAAGAAATGTTTTATGTTCGGGTGGTTCCGTCCCGTCCCGGCTCTCGAATCGGTTCTCTGCCGTTGACTCTGCCGCCGTTGACTCCCTCCTTCCTTTTCTTTGGTTCAGTGGTTTGCCCGAAGGCCTATACCTTGTGTGTACTTGCTACCTTCCCTCTTCTTTTTTTCGTGTTTTGTGTTTTTGTATTTCTCTGTCTCTTTCAAATCAACCCGCACACACACCACCTGGCTGACAGCAGCCCTGCAGCCCTGGTTCACTTGTTTTCCTGCAATTTGGTTTTCATTTTCTCTCTCACTTCACCACCGCATACGCTTGTGTGTGTTTTTCCGTCCCCGCCCTCTGCACTTCCCCCCCCTGCATTTACCCCCTTTCCCCCCCTCCACTCAATCCCCCGGATAACCCCGCTATACAGGGGTTGTGGGGGGCCCCACGCTGGTGACGCCACAGGTGTGGGTGGGCTTGGGGGAGTAGGGCGGAGGGGAAGGAGCAAGTGATTTTTTTTGTGTAGGCATGCGTGTATGTATGTATGTGTGTGTATTAGTTAGTGCGGGTTCAACTTGCGCGTTCTTTCCTCGTTCTTGTTAACCACTTTCTGGTCTTTCCTTCCCTCCCCTCCCCTCCACCCCTTCCCGTGCCTCTTCTTAAACCGTAAATGCCCCCGCCTCCTCCCACCTCCCGCCCTCCACCCACAGGCAGTTAAAGCCTCGGGACTTTGGCAATTTGTGCATTTTCGCAAAAGAAGTCTTCTCCCCATCTCACCGCGGACGGCAGCAATTGTTATTTACCTAATATTACAAATCGTATTGTGCCTACCCCCCTTCAACTACTCTTCCCCTCCTCTTCCCAACCACCCTTCTTCTCCCACCCCTCCTCTTCCCACCCCTCCTCTTCCCACCCCTTCTTTCACCCCCCCCCCCAAAAAAAGCTCCTGGGCGGTCCTCTGGCCCCGCACGGCTGGCTGGTATACCCCGCGGAAAATAGACTGGGGATGTTTGACAGTACCGTACTGCACGGTACGGCAGGGGAAATTTGAGTAGGGTGGATGGGAGTTTGCCAGTACTTTGGCTTCGGGTTGTGTGTACCGTCTCCTGATCGGGGGGAGGTAAGGGGTTTTAGTTCAGGGGTTCGTGTGAGTGTGAGTGAGGTGTCGCGGTGGTTTCATCCGTCCTACTACTCCTGAATTCTTTTTTCTTCTTGCGGTCGGCTTTATTATTTATGTACATGTTTATGTACATTAAGTACTCTTTACAGGTTCTTCTGTATTTATTTTATCCCTTGTGTTCCCCTGCCGTTGTCGTTGGGTCGTTGCTACTGCCGCTCTGTTTCGCAGCACCCCAAGACCCCAACCAACCAACCAACCAACTACCCGTTTGCTGGTCTTTTCCCCCTCCTCCCTTTCCCCTCCCCTCCCCTCCCCTCCCCACCTTTGGCAGTTGATGTTTTGTTATCTTTTGCAGTTCCCCCTCAAATCTTTCCCCCCCAAATCCCCCCCACCCTCACTCCCCCCAACCCCCCCAGGTGTTATTCCGGGTCGCGGCCCCAGTCCGCGTCCTGAGGAGTACCGGATCACCTTGATGGTCGCTTTCTGGAGGGATATCCAGTGCAGGTGGGGGGGCAGCTGTGTATGTATGTATGTATGTATGTATGTATGTATGTATGTATGTATGTATGCATGTGTGTATGTATGTATTCTCTGAGCTACCTGGAGTGGACGTGTTCGCCCCACTCTAAACCCGCATACCTAACGACTAACATGTACGACTTGTCTATCCGGTTCACACAGCAGCTTTCTCCTCTCCCTCTCTACACACACACACATATCGCTTATCTTACCCCTTATTACCCCTTACCCCCCATTCTTCCCTCTTCGCCGCCCTCCACATCTACCTCCCTTGCCTCCCCCTCCCCCCCTTTCCCCCCCCCACACACACATCCCCTGGAGCGGCGGATCAGGCCCCGTCAGGATGGACTCCCGGGACCCTCGCAGCCATTTCCCGTAACCCACGGCTCCCCCGCTTCCGCCGCCGCTTCCGCCGCCGCCGCCGCCGCCGCGACTAGTCGTTACACCTGGATGGAGGATCTGCCCCCGCACCCGGACGGACCAGACGGCTGGGGCACGACCGACCCACGGGACGTTGTCCCCACCACCATCGAGCGAGTGTGGGAGCGCCTGGACGGCAGCACTGCGCAGCCAGGTGCCGTACAGTACGACGCTTGCTTTCAGGGGTTTTGATGGCAGTAGGGTCCTCAGCGATGTACGGCACATGAGGGGACGACAAGTGACGGGACGGTGGATTGTAGGCCAGCAGTGACGGCGCGTACGGCATATGTGTATGTGTACGTGCCGTACGCACAGGGTCCATTACTTCAGAAACGTACATCACGGTTGCTGCGAAGGTACTATGAGGCTGTCGTGGCAGTGTTGCACCATACAGCCGTTGAATAAAAGAAGGGCGACATCGGACATTGCGCCGCTCCGTTAAAGAGGTGGTCCGTACGGCATTAAGCCACCTACCCTCAGGCTCCCCCTAAATTTGGGAGCATCCTGACGGATGTTTCAAAGTGGCGGGATGCACGTCGGGACGTGCGATAACACGAGAACACCTTGAGCGAACCCAGGGGCTTCCCCACCCCGGTGGCCCCGGGGTCAGGGCGTGTCGTTATCATAACTGGATGGCGCCACCGCCCTCGGGGGGGCCGCGCCCGAGGGTGGCTAGATCACGCGGGGACCGCCCTCCCCTACTAGTAGCGATTGCACCAGGTCCTCATGACCTTTAGGATGGGCTGTTGGGAGCTCTGGAGGTCAACAGGCGCCCCACGACCGTGAGCATGCTGCACGTACCCGCAGGCTTTGCGACTGTGGAGCGGTGGAAGACGAATTACATGTGTTTTGAGAATGCAATGCTTATGATGGCTTGAGGGCTAAGCATGGGCGTGACTCGGGGTTCAATATGGGGCGCAATATGCGCACCATCATGACTGAGGTTGGCATCCCCCGCTGGCATTCTCTCAGCTAGCAGCTTTCTCTGAGAGAGGTCTGGGAGGCTAGGCGCGCAGAGCTCTCCGGCGCTTCGCACTTGCACAGGGGCCGGGATGGATGACGATAGTCACCCCAAAGGCACCGTAACATGAACTTTCACCAACGGTCCATGGCTCCCCCGGCTTAGACGGAACCTGCGGAACTTGTGCGGATACTGCAACTGTATAAACTGTAACTGCAGCGCACGGGAAGAAGAAGATGCCGCGGGAGAATGTCGCAACCTTTTCTCGGGGGTGCGTTTGCGATAGAGGAATAATTTTGATACTTAGCGTATACTCATCGTCCCCATCCGCTGGGGCTTTCAAATCGAAGTAAAAAAAATTATCTTAATGGTTACCATTCGCTGGAGCTTTCGCTGGGACTTTCAAATCGCATGGGCGATGCAAACAACAACAATGCAACCGCAGCGTTAGTACGTGCTGAAAAGCCAAAGTTTCAGCAGTTTGTGTAATTATGAGAGTCGTGGGTGCGTCATGGACTGTTTCAAATCCACCTGCATATCTGTCCTAGCGCGGTTAGAGGGCTATAGGGCCTCTAGGGTTGATGGCTCATTTCGTTTGGGTTCTGATGATATGAGTATTATGTGGGTGTCCATGAACTATATGTTCGGTAAGATTGCTGCGTGCATCAGGTGCCCAAGATGGCACTTGTGGGTCACTCAACATTGGCCGCCACAGCAAGAAAGCTCATCGGTGATGTTGCCTGAATGAAGGTTTTTTGTGGGGGAAGTTGGGGATGAGGAGGATGTGTAGGATTTGCAGGTGCGCGGTGCCGCCGCTAGTGGCCGGCCCCTTAGTCATGGACGACAAAGTGCGCGGACATTGACTATCACGCAAGCTCCTTTGCTACTTAGCTAAAGCGTAACTTGCATTCACACAAACATGGTGGTTTTCATTTACCCATCAAAAAACTACTCAATAACTCCCAGCTGTCACTCCGGCTATCAAGCTTTTATGCCTTATTTATTACTTTTATTGGACGATTCAAAATTTAAGTGGAGGGCTAAATGTGGGCTTTGATTGTTTCCAATGCCGGCGGTTGCAACGATCTATCTTTAATGACTTCAGTGAGGGTTACAGGATGTCTATCTGCAGCTATCTAATTGTGCGCCGTAAATCGTGTACAAATTGTTTGGTTTAGCAATGTCCGTACACGTCGGTTACTAAGTTTGCTGCCGACTCAGGCTGCAGCAGCGTGAGCTTCTTTCTCAATCGGCAGCTCCTAGAAGCAGCTGTATTAAACCCAAGAAATTTTAGCGCCTGGTAAATGGCTGGTACCTAATAACTTCCCGCCGATGGTCACGTCTGGTCGAATGAAAAGCGCCAAGCTGTCCACGAGAAATGCAAAATAGGTAAGCCTTCTTAATTATTTGCATTGGCAGTCTTACTTTCAAGGATCATGGCTCTTGTGTCTCTTTGAACCGCGCTTACCTGCGGTGCGACACGGACGTCGGCGAAAGCACCCAAAGCGTCCTTCCAGAAGCTGACATGATGGACGTGCCCAAATTTTCTTCATCAAAAATACATACGATTCTTGCACACAGCTTGACCATCCTAACAGTGACGTTGACTGAATACCGCTCCTGCAGGCCAACCTTATAAGGCAAGAACAGCCTTTTTATAAACTCCGCGACGAGCAAGATATATATTATTTTTTACTTGGGACTGACATAAAAATGATTAGAATGCCGGCGCAATTGGACGCGACAGGCTTGGACGAGTATGCGCAAATACGTGACGGGGCAGAACCTCCTTTGCACAAGCTGGTAAGGCCTGAGAGAGCCTGCATGCCACCTTCTACATCGCCTGAGAGGTGTTCCCTCGACACGGCCTTCCTGTCGGGATTTGGCGGCGAGTCTTCGCCGTCGTGTCTCAAGTCAGCGTCTCATCGTGCTGCGCCACCTTCTATGTCGACCGACGAAGACGATGACTTTAACTGGAACAGCTTTCCAATTACTGAAAGCCACAATTATTTTGCGCCTTGGATGGACCCAGAGAAGCTCAGCCCTCCGGCATCCCAGGCGCATGTGCACCATACGGCTAATGCAGCCGCATCAGGTAGCGCTTCTGTGAATGCTTCTTCAAGCGGCATCGGTTGGGGACGGCAGCTTGGAAGTGCAGGGTATTTCTCTGCCTGGCTGCGTGGCGAGTGCTTGGCCGCTACGGAGGTTGATCTCTCCTCAACTCAAGGCGCGCTGTTGGAGGCCAATTCAGCGACAACTGCTGCCTACGTAGCCCCACCACTTCTAGCTGCTACTCAACTGTCCAATCTGGGTCTTGATTTAGTCGCTGGCGCCGGCGGTAGGTCGGCGTTCAGCAGCACTTCTCCGCCCTTGCACGAGTCTGTGGAGGTACCGCCCCTCTCAGACCCTACTGCCGCCTCCTCTTGCTCCGGCAGCAGCATTCCTAGTCCCCTGGGCTCGGATTGCCGCGGAGCGGCGGACGAGTGCGGCGGCTACGAAAGCGGTCGCAGCAGCAGCATGAGCCTGTTTTCCTGGGATGCACAAAGCAGCGGTAGCGGTGGCAGTGACCCAGATGCAGAGGCGGCGGGCTGGGCAACCTCACCGGACGCTGCCGCCGCACCGCGCGGCAGCGTAGAAGCCTGGCGAGTTCTCCCCCGTGGCGGGCGGGGGCGCACATCGGGGGTATGTGATTGCGTAAAGTTGCGGATTGTGGAGTGCGATGTCTGGGAGCGTGAGGTGGAGGCCAAGTTACTGTGCTTAGAGTCTCGTCACACAAGCGTGCCGGCGCCTGCTGGAGCGGCTGAGACGCAGATGGAGGCGCAGCTTAATAGCTTGGTGTGCTTGGTGGTGACCGAAGCGTTGTTTGACTGAGCGTTGGGGGATGGACGAGCCCGAGGTGGGAAGCTGATGGACTCACAAAATACGGCGCGCAGCGTTCCTACCGCAGCGAGGGGGGCCGAAGCAAGTACCGTTTTTAGAGCGTTTGGATATGCATGTGCGCGTGAGCATACACAAAGGCTTGCAGGGCGCAGAGTCGTGATGATTCGTCGATGGTTGGGATTTACTTTTTGCGCATTAGCATGGCAGCGCTAGGCATATGGCATAACATCATGAAAGGTTATCATTAGGATATAGAGAAATCTCATAATGCATAGGAACCATACGTGTTATAGGTATGTTGCGGTATTATCTTTCGTGCTGCCTGCCCTGCGGTGACGCAGGCGTGAAAGGTGGACAAGATAGTGGTTTTTTCGGACGTGCTTGAGGATTGCCGGTACTGTGCAGGGCTCTGCGGTCCGCAGCCACCGGATGTCCTGTCGCAAATAATAACTGCTCGATGAACCAGAGGAAATGACGTGTTGGTTGAGAGCCTCCCTGCAAGGGCGCTTTCGTAACGTAACGCACGCACAAGGGTGGCGCTGTGCTCAGGATGTGATAGGTATTCGGGTATACCTAGTGGACCTACGCAGGAGCAGCATCCATGTCGCGGCATGTGTAGCCGCTGCAGCGTGGGCTTGATTGCGGTTATCCGTCTTGTGTACCTCGTCGTGTCGTTCGTGGTCACGGAGATGTCGACGTCCCTTCCAGTGTGAAGCGTCCCTTACATTCCTGCTTCTATGTCTCCGGTTGGCGGGGCCGCGGCTAGCTCGCCAGAGATTTTACGTGTACCTCTCATGCATATGCGGGTGGTGCGATTCACATTACATAAATCATTAATTTTGTAGCAGTGTACAGGTTCCTGCTCATCCGTCGATATGCGTCTGTGTTGATATGTGTCTAGAGTACCAGAGCCGTTGAAATTCATCCTCACGCGGCCTTCAAATTGTGGCTGGGTGCTAGAGTTGGAATACCTTTCGGCATCTGGCGACTTGAGTTGATGTCAACAAACATTATAAGCGAGTCGGCCAATCATTATCCTGTTCGGGCTTTCACGAGTTCGTAATGCTGTACTGCTTCTAAGTTTTGCGGTCTTATCGATATTGACAAACTCAAGTATCAGGGCAAGTCTGCACTAAGAAAAAGCTGAAGGCAGGAAAATTGCGGCCAAGAGGGGAACAGGTGAAGTGCAACTGCCGCTACTGCACACATCAGAAGGGACCGTACACAATGTGTTGTACAGAAATCAACGACTAGCAACCTCTGTCGCTTACATTTGGGCACAAGCAGCAAAAGTTCACCACGTATCGTGCATTGCAAGAGACCACTATCGAGAACAGAAAAACGTGCCTTGAACAAGTAAACTTTGTCACGCACAGAGCCACCACTACGCACTACATTGCTAAAAGTGCCTGCTACAGGCCACTACTATTAAGAGCCATGGATGGCGATGTAATATACCTCACGAAAATCCTACACCACATGGCGCAAACAGGAAATCAACGTGCTGCGCATCACTGCGCTGTCCGCCTGCAACCCCGCCCCACCACGTCGCCAAACTCGCTATGCCTGCGCTGCCCTGCGCCCCTATAGTCAAGTTATACACAGTCCTGCGCCTCGTCGCTTGCATCCAAACTGCGAGCCAGGCTGAATAGATCCGGCATGAGGTGGACATCCGGCCCATGGTATGCTTGCAGTTCAGGTAACAACACGTCCCCAGCCGGAGACGCCGCAGTGGCTACTACTCTTTTCACGAGATTCCGGGCCTCGGGCCGTAGCATTGCCAGGCCTTCGCGTAGCACTTGAGCAGCCGCTTCCCGCGCCCGCTGCTGCCGCTCCCTCATGTCCTCATCCGATGACATGGAGGCGACCGAGACTTCGGATGACCCACCGGATGTTGAGGGGGCTTCAGCAGCGTTCGCCGCAGCTTCACATGCACGGACGAGCAGACTCCGCACCTCGCCAGCGACCGTGACCTCACGAATGCCTGGCAATCGAAAATACGCACATAGACAAACAGGCAGAGAAAGAAGGAACGATGGGGACAACACATTTCAGGCCACTTATCCAATAGTGCAGTAGAAGACGCATCCCACGCCTTCGTTAGCTTGAAACATCCCTGGGCATTAATAAAATGCCTAATAATGCCACCAGGCGGCATTTACGCAAGCATGCGCGTCGGACTATTGAGGTATGCAAGCCACAAATCAACCATCCTCCGTTAGCTTCAAACTTGGTGGTAATGTATCATCAAGGGTCGACACTTGGACGACCACTTGTGATTGTTGCAGTTATGTGTTGGCATCATAAGCAGACGGATACATGTGGAATCCCGATGACCCGAAACAAAATCAATTGCTTTTCACCATATGCAAAATGGTCCTGAACGTGCACAAACACGGCAACAGGAGTGGACAGTGGCCAGCCTAGCCGTGCTTCGTCTGTACGGAAGCTCCCCCTTCTCCGTTAGCTTCAAACTTGGTGGTAATCTTTCATCAAGGATTGACACTTGGACAATCACTTGTGATTGTTGCAGTTATGTGTTGGCATCATAAGCAGACAGGAGGGGTATAGCGTCATAAGATGTAAGCACCGAAACCAACCCGACGAACAAGAAAACGAACACAATAGACCCTAGACGTGCAGAATTTTTGCCAGAAATGCAAGCGGAAGGAAATCTTGCTTTGCTCGTGTTTCTTATGCAGGCAGGACTCACCCACCTATTGCAAGTACATTGGAACACGTCGGCTGCCGTACACGTGCAGTAAGGTTTGCAACGACGCATACACTGCCAGGAGCTACATGCGACACAACCAAGGTGAAAGGCAAGACCCTAGCAATCCTCAACATCTGTCCATAGCCATGTACAGCACGGTCTGACGGAAATCCCGGCGAAAAGGGTTCGGAAACCGCCATGGCCGTGTGGGAGCTTGCAAGGACCAGGTAAAGCCCTTGTGAACGCTAAAACAGCGGGTTTACCACCCCGCTCACACACCTGAAAGGATTGTGCCGCACTGTCCAGGCTGGAGCCGCTCCATCTGGCTCGGGGAAACCAAGCGGAAGGCGCCCGGGTCTGCCGGCACCTTGGGCTGCCGTCGTACCGGGTCAGAAAACATCGGGTGGTTCGGGTCTCGGTTCCGGTTCCCAGCCTGCACGAATGGTCGTTTAAAACAAAGCTCAAAAGGCGCCTTCCAAAGCGACATTCCTTCTCCAGGCAAGACGACGAAACTTTAGGGTTCAAGAAAAACAAGAGCCCTCTGGGACTGCACGCACCGTGAAGCCATTCGCTGGTAGCAGCAGCAGGGACCTGGCCGAGGCCGCCATGAAGGGGTCCACAGGCTGCGGCCCGAGGAAGGCGTCCATCACAGCGCCCGACAAAGCTTCCTGTCGCTCCAGCCGAGTGAGCAGGTAGGACTCCTGCTCACCCACAAGACCGGCGCTCTGAGCTGCGGCCAGGACATAACACACGAATAGAATAACAGAAAAAGATGCGTCAGGAGCTTTAAAGCTTTGGCGAAGAATCGCCAGGGAATTTGGGGATTTGGCAGAGGCCGACATTGGGTGTCTGCATGTCACACAGGCGACATGCTCAGGACGTGATGCCGACGTGCGTCCTTGACAGCTCCCTATGTGGCTGCTGTCTACATACATGCCCTCTTAGGCGGCAGGGCTTTGCGACGTACCCTGCAGGATGATTTCGCCCTCCGGCTCGAGTGTCAGCCACAAGGAGCCACCCTTGCGCCAGCTGCGTCCCGTGTCGTCGACCAAAGAGGTTCCAGCCAGGGGCCCCGAAGAAGGGTCGGTGCCAGGGCACACAGTCTCTGGCAACGACTGCACCACGATGACGAATCAAGAGGCGGGGACGAAACGCGTCTTTGCTTGGAATGCGTGTCGTAATGAAAACATACCCAGGTCGTGCAGCGACAGAACCTGAGAAGTCACTGGCCCAGAATGTGCGTGGTGGAGGAATCTATCTATTGCACGGAAGGTCGTTCCCATCGAGGTATTCAGCAGCGTCAGGCACGACATATCCTTGCGCCATTTTGCGAGGAATCGGGATCGCTGCCCTACTCCAGGCACCGAGAGGACAACAAGAAGTAAAAAATCATTTCAGGGCGCACCTGCAGTAACCGCAAGCCCGCCTGGACCGACTGTCCATGTTCCTCTTGCTCCATCTGCCGCCAAGTTACTCCCAGCTCGTCGTCCCCTGCCTCATCACCCTTCGTAGCGGACGACACAGTTTTAATACCCTGCTGCTGACAACAATCCAGGAATCGCCGAGGCCACGAGGCGCCGTTCAAGTCGGTTGTGTCCAGCACGTACGGCCGTAAGCGGCGTGGTACAGACAACGGGCTCTGGCGTTGAAGGTAAGACGACAAGAGGTCGCGCCAAGCGCTGCATTAGTAGAAATGGTTGCAGGAGGGGAGGGCGACGGGAAGTAAAGCAAATGCGAAATCAGGAAAGCAGGAAAGTCGAACGAGTGCCTGGCCAGCCAATCGAGTACTCTTCGCTTCAAATATGTAAAGTCATCATCCAGGGCCGCCGCGAAGGACGGCCTCTTTATGATTGTTGCAGTTATTTATTTTGGCATCATAAGCGAATGCAGCAACATCAGAACAAGGAGCCGAACAAGTCTGGCAGAGATGTACGTCTTGTGTAATAGGCGGTTGGCCTGTCCTCCAAAGCAATACCCCTTCCCCAATATCCATATCATGAGAAAGACTATGACGGGTCGCGACAAACACCACATTCCCGACGGGCGTAAATGAACCCCCTGCTCTATGGACAGGTGCTGATGCTTGAATGCTACATAACTCAGCTTTCTTGAAACATCCCTGGGCATCAATAAAATGTCTAATAATGCCACCAGGCTGCATTTACGCAAGCATGCGCGTCGGACTAATGAGCTATGCAAGCCACAAATCAACCATCCTCCGTTAGCTTCAAACTTGGTGGTAATGTATCATCAAGGGTCGACACTTGGACGACCACTTGTGATTGTTGCAGTTATGTGTTGGCATCATAAGCAGAAGGATACATGTGGAATCCCGATGACTCGAGAAACAAAGTCGATTGCTTTTTCACCATATGCAAAATGGTACTGAACGTGCACAGACGCGGCAACAGGAGTGGACAGTAGCCGGCCTAGCCGCGCTTCGTCTGTACAGAAAACCCCCTATCTCCGTTAGCTTCAAACTTGGTGGTAATGTATCATCAAGGATTGACACTTGGACAATCACTTGTGATTGTTGCAGTTATGTGTTAGCATCATAAGCAAACGGAGCTGGGAGTAGGTGCAACATATAGCAATGATGTGAGCTTCAGACTTGGTGGTAGATAATCAGCAAAGCACACTCTTACTGAGCGGCTTAATTATGATTGTTGCAGTTAAATGTGAAGTACATCATCAGCCCACAGTCACAAAACCTCAGACAGGAGAATGCATAGAAGAGCTGAATGCACAGGACAGCGAAATGCATGCCTGGTGCTCCGGAAGCCTCCCCCTATGCGGCACATGGCCTCACGCTCCGCCACATAACTCGAGGACCCAAAGAAATGATTTCGCCACCTGAACCCACCTTGCAACCTCTTGAAGTGGGAGGTCCCGAGCTGCAGTCAACACGAACGTCATGCCGAGCAACGGCCCGCAGCGAACGACGTCATGTGCGTACGACGGCTCTTGAACCACAGCGTACGGGTCGCGGCCACCGTACTTCCGCCCCAGCACCTGAAGACAACAAAGTATATCATCATGAGGGCCCTTGAATCAATACTACCGTCATACCATGGCTCAGCGATCTGGGACCTTAAGCTCCTAGGTTTCACCAAATGGTACACACAAGGGAAAATCCCCTACCGGGCCATTACCTGGTTGGCCATGGGCTCATGCGCGTAAACCTCTACGTCCCAGTCCTTGACGCCGTCCATTCCCCGCAGCCACCTGGTGGGTCGCCGTCGCCAGAGCGCTCCTCTTCCAATGTGACCCTGAATGAAAGCCGTCCAGGAAGAAGCCGACCCAGATCCATACAGTCAACACCGTATTTGATTGATCACATTTGCACAAGCCGGCAAGGATAGAGCAAGCTTGCAAGAAGTGAGCGAACGGACGGTGCATGAACACAAAGCAGAGAGCGAAAGCGGCAAAACACAGATCCCCAACCCGTGATAACTCCCGCATGAATCCACCGAGGCAAATGGAGGTGAACTTCCCGAGCGGCGCCAACCTATAAAAGATTTGGCCATAAAAACAAACACACACACGACAACCCCACAAGTACACACTCACCCAGTCCAGCTCCAGCTCGTTCGCCTCCTCGGGCGCCAGTACCGCCTCAGGCAACGAAGCGCTGCGTTCCAATCCTGACGCGGCCTGCGCAGGGAGCGGCCGGCCAGCCGGATCATCCGGATTCGCAACCTGAAAGTCGCGACGCCGCTCGTACATCGCCTGAAGCTCTGGGTTGTTCTCAACGTACTCGTAGACGTCCCACAGGGAAACCTGCGCGCAGACATGGCAGGGGATTGCCATGTGGGTGCAGGCAGTTGCAAGATCGAGCATGAGCATCTAAGCGGCAGAGGACTCAAAAGAGGTCCCAGCCATCCACTCATGGGGAAAAGACAAACGACAACAGAAAAGCTGTTCGAGCACGGTAGTGGCTCGATGAAGCAGGTAAGCTTGCGCCAAAAGGCACGTGGTGGAATGCAAACGGGAACCCACTTCAGATTGGGGAGCTATTTTCCATCATGGGCAACAAATAGAATCTACCTCTAGCATGCAAAAGGGCGTGGGGCCCCGTCAGAAAGCGCGTGTCTGCATTTGGGTAACCTTCTTTGAGTGCAATGGGGTATGGACGTTGTGCCGGTATAGGGTGATATTACCGCACCGTCCGCACAAGATAGCGAGTCTACGTGTCCAGCTCGTTTAGAAGCTCACCTTGGAGCCATCCTTAAGGGTGAAGAAGTACTGTTCCTGCAAAATGCGCTTCTGCGCTTCTGCCAGCAGCGCCTCACGGTCTTCGCCGGTCAGCTCCGAAACAGCTTTTTTAAAGTCCTGTGGCACGAGGCGCAGGCACATTAATGTGTAGCGGCCAGACAACGGGTAAGTGTGAATACGATGGTAGAATCGAAGGAGCGCAGTACAGAATTGCATGAAAGCTTACCTTCCATAGCATTACATTTCCCTTGTCGATTTCCTCCTTCAGCTCGCGAGGGGAAAGCTCGGAGGTGCCGGGTGCAAACTTCGTTGGGTCGGGGGTTCCCACCCAACCACTGTCATCCTCAATGGCTGACCGTATTGCAGGTTCATCCTTCGCGTTGACGGAGATAGTGGACGGGTCCCTGCAGGAAAGGGGGCGAGTACGCATGGGAGTCAATCAACTTCCCATAAAACAGTCCATGTGTGATATCCGAGGACGTAACGTCACGCAAATGTGCACGGCATAGTAGCTGCCGAGATGTTGAAAATAGCAGGATTGGCTGCTTCACCAAAAAAGGAATACAAAGAGCGGGACAAGAATTGAATTCGCGGGCCCAACGGGCCTTCCATTCTCCTCCATGACAACAAAGCACTCCATCCTCACCGTGCAAGATCCTTCAACGTCACATGCGCACCGCTTGGTGGCAACCGCAAGTTTTCATTCGCGCTGTCAGCCGCCGACGCGAAACGATCCCAGTTCTGAGCTCCAACGCCAAACTTCCGCTTCAGCTGACCAACCAAATCAAAACTCCATGAGCCTGACGCGGGGGCGGATGGTTGGGCTGCCATTTTTCCTCTACACCCTTGCAGCCGCCCCCCTAGACACCCAAAGTCAAGGGCTCAGGCCCCCCGTCCAGTGGGCAACATTTAAAAGCTCAAGCGTGCTTGCGAACAGATCGACAAGCTAATCAATAGTGGACATGCAGCACGAGCTCCAGAAGCAACGCGTTCGGGGAAAGCCTGCAGTGGAGAGAAGCTACAGGCAAATATTCTCAAAGAAAGGAGATAACACAAGTGATTTCGTGGAATACCGCATTTGTGAGCTGCATTGCCGACAACCAGATTGTACGGCGCCCTATACTGCCGCTCCGAGCCCTGGTTCCTGCTTCTAGGAAAGGAAAACTGTGCCCAAGTCTCCACCTATATTTGCCATTGCCCGTCCTTTAGATAGCCATAAAGCCTGAAATTCCCCTGGCCAGCCATCTTTTAGACAGCCGCGGCGAAGAAGTGTCTCAAGGTGTTTTCGAAGCATCACAGTCATGATGGTACTGAATTGATTTGAGTGTCTGCATAATGGGAAGCAGCAGCAAGCGTCCGAGGGACCGGTCGCTTTCGCGGAGCCCGTCTAGGTAAACTCTGGGTGCGAATCACGGGGTATTATTGCCTTCGGTTTTTCACAAGTTGTGGCTGCCCTACCATTATGGGAAAGTTGACAATATATGGCAAGGGGACGGGGGAAAGTTGATGGCACAGAATGTGTGTCCACTCATGCCTGCATTCATGAAGCCCCTCGCTTGGCAATGACATACCAGCACCCAGAGTGGTGCTCAACTTGAGGCGGCTCAAGGTTACTGTAAGCCTTGGGGAAAGGTGCGCAGTATCAAGTCCATCGTCATGTTTGTTGCTGCATTCAATTGCCTCTGTGCGCCTCCATGTTACCATGTACTCTAGCGTTGAACCGCTGACGCAGCAGTCTGTGCTGCTCTGGGCTTTCCCCTTGATATGAGTCCTCCTATAGCCCTAAACAAGGAACACATTTACACGAGAGCCTTCTTCACCTTACCCGCCAATGTTACCCGCCAGCCAACCATGGCCCTTGCCCTGCATGCAATGCCACACCACATACGTCGAACCAAAGCAAGGGGTGCCGTGCAGTACATGGCCACTCTGTGTGAGTGCTGCTCCTTTCCACATGCATTTATACCGGTGCTCCTGTCCTTGTGAACCGTACGGCAACTTTGTTCACATGTCTCTTGGCTCTAACCGTAAGCCGAAATAAACCCGGATTCGCCGAATTCCGCTGTCACCCCCTTTGAGCCGTCACTGGTGGGCGATGTTCGCTCAATATTCCCTTCGTGCCGACCAGGAAGAAGTCCGACAAAGACAAGCGAAAAGAGAAAGACAAGGATTCCCGCAAGCGCGCGTCGCCCTCACGCTCACCCTCGCGTTCGCGGTCTCCAGCCGGCAAGTACGACAAGTACGATAGCCGGCGCGGCGGAAGCCGGCGCAGCTTATCCAGGAGCCCCCCCCGACGCGACAGGGACCGGGACGTACACCGTGATTCGTACCGGGATAGGGACTCGTCGTACCGCGGATCGCGCGACTACAGGGATCGGGATTACCGAGAGCGGGAGAGGGAGAGGGAAAGGGAGCGAGAGAAGGAACGGGAGCGAGAGAAGGAACGGGAGCGAGAACGGGAGCGAGAACGGGAACGAGAACGGGAACGAGAACGGGAACGAGAGCGAGAGCGGGAAAAAGAGCGAGAACGCCGAGCGAGGCGGAGATCACGGTCCTGGTCTAGATCGGCATCTCGATCCAGATCATCCGGTAGGCGCGGAAAATCTGAATCCAGATCTAGGGGCCGCTCGCGGTCCCGATCACGCGACAGATCTGCATCCAGATCTCGAAGCCGATCCAGCTCCTCATCCAGCAGCCGATCCAGGTCACCTTCCAGATCCCGTTCCAGATCCAGATCCCGGAACCGCCGCAGCAGGAGCCGCAGCAGAGGCCGCAGCCATAGTCGCGGTCGCAGCCGGCGCCGCAGCGGCAGTCGAGGCAAAGGTCGGTCTCGGAGCCGGAGCCGCGACCGCGTCGGCGGTGCTGACGGCCCGCAGGGCCCGGCTCGCGCGGCGGCACATGATGGCAGGCCAGGCGGTGTTGCGGCTGGGACAACAGCTGTCGAACCTGCGGTTAAGGGAGGAAGCGCGGCAGCTGCAGCAGCTGCTGCAGCTGTAGCAGCCGCAACGGGAGATGACGACGGGGCAGCGGGGTTGCTCTCCGCAGAGGCCCTTGAAAGGTGAGCACTAATTTGCATGCATATATGTGTGTATGTATGTGTGTTTTGATAGATCAGCGGATTACAGCGGATCCGAAAAGATCGCTTTGTCCCTTTGTGCTGCACCGCAGCCGGTTCCGTTACTGCGAATGTTAATGCTGTTGAACAGCTGCATTCACCAGCCGCCGCATCCATTCCAAAACGCCGGCCGCCGTCACACTCGCAACTGTGATGCGCGCACCGACGCGCCGCGTCCTCACGGGACCTCCTCCTCTATCTCAACTCCACATCACCCACTTCCTGCCTGCCTGACCAGGCTCCTCACCCATGCCCAAGCGCCTGCTTTTCCTCATGTTGTGAAAGCGCTCTCTTCCTCCCCATTCCCACGACTGTGCCCCGGTTCCTCCTAACGGCATTGCCCTCTTCCTACCTTGTTTTCCACCTCTTTTTATCCTGTGTTCAACTATGTCCCTCCTTACTTTTCCCTACCTAGTTATTCCATATCTGCTTTTGTATGTGTCCTCCGTATCTGAGAACCCCTGTCCACCCGGTCTGAACTCACACCAGGAAACGTGCCGAGCTTCAGTCCCGGCTGGTGGCTGAGGAGTTGGAGCGGCGGGTGGCGGCGTATGTGGAGGAGCGGGTGGCCGCGGTACTCAACAGCGAGGCTGTTCAGCGGGAGCTGCAGACGCGGTTGGAGCGGGAGCGGCGGGCAATAGAGGAACAGGTGAGCGAAATGAAGGAGGGAGTGCCCCTTTCGGGTGCTTGCATATTTTTGTTTCCTTCACGGAACAGGTTGCTAACGATTTTTCTTGGTGTGCGTCTGGGTGCGTTTTTGCTGTATGATGTCATGTGTTCGGGTGCTTATTAGCCTGACAGGGTCTCGATCCTGTTTGGCTGGGGTGCAGAAAACATAGTTACAGCGGCGCCTGCGGACCTTCTTGATTGCCATTTAATGCCGCCTGTCGGAAGAGCGACTTGGTCAGGGCGCTTTTTGTTCTCTCAAATGTGAACGTTTTAACTTGTAGATCTTACATTCCTTTTTACGCTGCCATGCACACCTGGAATTTATGTTTTCTTCGCTTCGCTTGTTTCTTTCTTCCCGAATTAAGTCGTAATCCTGCGTTGCGCGCACGTATTGAAAAATGCGTAGGTTGAACGGGAGTTGGTCGCGGAGCGAGAGCGGGCCGCCCGGGAGGAGGAGGCGCGGCGCGAGGCGATTCGTGCGCAGCAGCAGGAGCTGGAAGAGCTGGAATTGGAGCGGAAAAAAGAGGTGAGGCCGCTAGAGGAGACGCGGCGGTCCACGATTTTCCGCGTTATCTAACTGTAATCCTGTTCAAGGAGCGGCATTCAGTCCCGTTGGCGGGCCCCTAGCTTTGGAAAGGGTTGTGCGCGACTGGTTGTAGCATTCAAGACCGGATTTGCGAAGGTGGGTTTTAGATATTAAGGCGGGGCGGCAGGCGTGGTGAGTCTCGGTATCATGTATAAGTTCTCCTTGTTGCGGCATCCCCCTTCTTCTAGCGTACATGTGTGTGCGTGCCAGCATCGCCAACGTCACGTCCTGTACCACATTCTGCTGCGGATGCCTCAGCGTCAGCGTCAGGGTGGTGTTGCCTTAACCTCGCCCTGCGGGTGTTGTCCCGAATCTCGCGCGGCCTTCCCCAGGAGGAGGAGGCCGCCAAGCGGCGCAGAGAGGAAGAGGCACGGCAGCTGGAGCAGCATTTCTTGGAGCTGCAGCGCAAGCAGCAGGCCAAGATGGAGGAAGAGGAGAGGTGTGTAGGAAGACTCGATTGACGGGGAGGGCCCGCAGGGGATGAATGGGGAAAGCGTACTCTTGGTTTCATTTGTGACGAAGAAGGTGTGTGCGAGGTAGGTGGTCTCAAGTGCTGGGGTGTATGGGAGGGGCTCAACCACCAGGCCAGGTTCTTTGTTGTATTCTGTCAAGGCGAGGGCTGGGGTTGGTTCTGCCGAGCGGCAACACGCGCACAAGATCCCCCTTGCGGCTCAGTTCATTCAAACACATGATCTCAGGAACCCGGTACAAGGTTTGTGTCGCCCTCAATCTGCTTTGTGCTTTTACTGTCGACAGGAAGAAGAAAGAGGATGAGGACCTGAAGCGGCAGCAACAACTGATTCTGGGGAAGGGCCGCAAGAAGATGTCTTTCAGTCTCGGCTTCAAGATGTAGCTGCACCTCTGACTCTTAACCTTCGCGGAGTTCCCCGCGGCTGGGGAATCCGGAGGCCTGAGAATGCACAGTATGACGACCCTGGAGTCGGGCGAGATTTGCGGCGTTTTTGTGAAAGAGGGCCCTCGGTTTGATGGGGGCTGTAGCCGAACTACACAAAAGCGTAGGGCGCGCGTCCGCGAAGGTTGCTCGTCGTCGCCGTTAGTGGCAAAGGCCTTAACATGCTTGCTCACGTTCTCTGACATACATTGCACGTGATATTTATGTGTCACGCAAGACATCACGTGTCAAAAGTTGTCATTTCATTGCATGACTTGACGGTTACGTCGTTTAAGGTCGTACAGAAAGTTCAATGCGAAGGATGAATGGTTGCAATATTTGTCCAAATCATGATGAAGAGGTCGTAAATTTGCAGCAAACATTCATGCAGCTCGTAAAATAATAGATTCCGCTAACGTCAAAGAAGGTAAGCGTGGAGGAATCCGCAATAGCTTCCCCCCACATGAGGCCCTTGGAGACCGGCCGCAATAGTTAGCCCACGTGGGCCGTGTCTTCAATAATAATGCGTTTAGCAGTATTTCTCCCCTGATTTCGACACCCAACAACGGCCACATATCTGCAACGTCGCGAAGTGGCTAAAGGGTCACTAAAAATAAAGACGCCCGAGCAGAAAAAGCTAGGTTGGTGTATGTGCGGCACGCGCAGGGTAGTGAAAGCACAATCCTTCTGCACGTAAACCTTCAATCACCCCAGGCATCACATGTACCACAGGCGTACGGAGCGTGGACACGTGACTTTCTCATTTCCTAATCAATGCAAGGTTGACTGTTTCAACGGAAGGAAAGTACAAAGCGGAAGGTCACTTCAAGGCTGCAATCCTTTTCGTGGTAAAGATGACTCACTTAAATTGCTAAGGCTAAGCATAAATCCAACAGGTCTCCCTGACAAATACTCCAGCAGTTCGGGTGTCATTTGTACCAAGCACTTTTTTCTGCGCCGTATCGTACTGCGCTGCAAAAAGCAGACAGCATCACCTCAAGAAGTTTGCTACGGCCAACCGCACGGTGCTGTGGCCCTTGTAAAGCCGATGCTCTAGGCAGGCCGCGGCATCACCCCCTGTGGTCTAGTGGCGTGGCTTGCCTTCCCCTCTCGAGAATTCCGCACAAATGCTGCACAAGAGCTTACCTGGTTCCGGAGCTGTTCAGCCTTCGCCACTAGTTACCATTTGTACAAGGCCCTTTACCCCAAGAATACACGTGCCGCCATGCGTCATTCGGCTGTTTCCTTTTTCCTTACCAACTTCGCCACTTCCCATCGCGAAAAATATTCTACGGGCAATACACGGCACAGCCACCGACGCCTGCACGCGCAAAATACCGTGCCGTGCCAAAGACATGAGGACCGGCGTAACAAAGCGCGCACTGTGCAGAACGTCCATCCTGGCGGTTGGCAGCACTACTCTATTATCCCCCTCTCCCTAGCACCTAAAGGTGTCCTTCTGGGTCCACACACGCTCGCATGTGTTCCTTACTCAGCGGCACGCACGCCCCTTCCAAAGCCCAACAACTGTCAGTTGGGGTTTCCCCCAAAACCCAAACCCTACCCAAGCCATGCATCCCCGATACATACACGGCCCTTCACAACTACGCAAGAAATCAGTAAGTGCAGGTCCCCTTGGTCCGTACGCACCGGAAGATATGCCTGAGCACAGCCACACCACCTTCCCTCCGAACCCCCCTCCACCTGCCAGCAGCTAATGTGTATGGTTCCGGTGCTGTGGTCCTCTGCAGTCCGGCCCTCGACTAATCCGCTATCATCCAGCTGGCTAGCTCCGAGGTCTTCAAAACCACCCTGCAATCATAACTCCTTCCTTCGTGCAACTCTCGGCCTTCGGCCCTAGGGCCTAGGCTCCGCTGCCGATTGGGACAGGCCATCTGACACACAGCAGTCCGTTCCGTTGCATACAGGACCTGACGTGCGTCCCTCAGGCTGGAGGAAACCAGCTAGCCAGCCAGCCAGAGCGTCACACAGTGCGCAAAAACACGTGTCGGTCGTGTCGGTCATGTACAGCACACAAGACATGTGTACAGCACGCAGACAAGGGTTAGGAACTGGGACTCACCGATGTCCCGACAGCCCGCAACGCAACCTCTTCACATCCAGTGAGCGTCCACGGGTCCAAACATAACACGCAGTCCATGCCACTCACCGCAAACGAGAAAAGTCCAGAGTATGGAAGGGCGGAAAGTGCCCTTCACCCATTTTGGGCGCCTGCCGTCGTCAACGACGTTGACGCAGGAAGTGCGAAGGAATCTGAAATCCGGAATTCACATTCCATTGCCAAGCCGGAGGTCGGCAAACCGCCGGCTGCTGCCCCGCTAACATCAAGAACACATCGCCTGGCGCTCTCCCAATGGCACCTGCAGCGACCCACGGTTCCTTCTAATACCGCCTTCTCTTCCACACGCTCGTCATCCACCAAGCTGCCAACGCTGCTCTCTAAGCTTCTGGCCGATTCCTTCTTCTCCTTTCCCCCTTCATTAATCAATCTCGCAGCGCCTGCACCGACGCGGCGTTGTAGACGCGCCAAATGGTCTCTCCGAGCAAGTTGGCAACCGACAAAATGGTCAGCTGCGGGAAAATGTTCTCCGGCGGCACCGGGATAGTGTTGGCGACAATGACCTCTTGGAATACACCGCTTGATAGGCGCTCCACTGCTGGTGGTGAGAACACCGCGTGAGTGGCGCAGGCGTACACCTCCCGGGCGCCCTCCTTGGCCAGCACCTTGGCCGCGTTGGTAATCGTCCCGGCGGTGTCAATCATATCATCCACGAGCACCGCCACCTGCGGTACCGCCACAGCGGTAGGCAGCACAGCGCCCGATTCGGGCGACGACGGCAACAGCAGGAGGATAATGTTGCTATCGCTAGGAATATTTCCAGGGAAAAGGGGAGTATTGCCCCTCCTGCTCTGATAAGCTGAAGGGGTTGGCTGTCAGGGCGCCCCAATGTATCCCCAAGCTTAGCCCGGCTTTCCCCCAAGCCCGGCTCACACCCCGCCGGATCAGAACCTCTCTCAGCCGCAGACAGACACGCGCACCTTGCCGCGCACATCACCAATGAGATTCATGACCTCCGATACGTTGTGCGCCGAGCGCCGCTTGTCCACAATCGCCAGCGGCGCGTCGTTCAGCTTCTTTGCAAATGCGCGCGCACGCGCCACGCCGCCCACATCCGGCGACACCACTACAAGGTCCCCTGTTGCAATTCGTTTCGAGGCCAGGTAATCCAAAATTACCGTCTCCCCGTAAACATGATCCACAGGAATATCAAAGTACCCGACGCACTGTCCCGAGTGCAAGTCGATGGCCAAGACTCGATCGGCACCGGCCTCCGTGATTAGATTGGCCGTCAGCTTGGCGGCGATAGATTCTCGACCCTGGACTTTGCGGTCGGCGCGCGCGTAGCCGTAGTACGGCACGACAGCGGTGATGGAGCGGGCCGAAGCGCGGCGGCATGCGTCAATCATGATGAGCAGTTCCATAAGGTGGTCGTTGACGGGGGGACACGTGGGCTGAATTAAAAACACGTCACAGCCGCGAATGGACTCCTGCAAGGTAAGGGGAGTGGAGCAGGAGGCAAACAGGGAAGTGTGGGCGGGAAAAACACGTGTGTGATGTGCATACTGTCGTGTAGCTTCTTTCGTCCCGCGTGCTATTTTGTGTATGATGCGTTTATGACATGTGTCTATGTGCCTTTGCCGTGTTGCAACTGCCGGAAGGTCGCAGAGACAGCGGCGGATCAAACAGAGGACGCACGGAAGAACTACGCAAGGCTCTCCTCGCCATGCACCTCTCTCCTCAAGACTCCACAAGAGAAAGCAAAACCTCTCTCCTCAAGACTCCACAAGAGAAAGCAAACCAGACAAATCACAGGACCGCAGCGCACCTGGATTTGGACATAGATTTCGCCGTCAGCAAACCGTTTGCACTTGATTTTCCCTAGCTCCAGTCCTAAATAGTGCGCAACCTCATTCGCCAGGATCTGCGGGAGGCGTGGAGACCATCCATCCAACGGCCGGAGGTTAAGTGGTTTCAGGACAGGCCCCGGTGCTCCCATAGCATAGCACAGGTGTGCAGACTGGGTTGACGCTCCCCGGGCAGTCGAAAGATTGGATAGAAGAAGGAAACCCAAATCCCAAATGCATTTGCTCGCCTTGGTGATATCTGTGGGCCATCTCCACAAAAAAAGAGATAGCATAGCAGACAGCATGCCTGGCAAAGGCTGACAGACAGTATTCATCATCAGCAGGAGCTGCCTGCGAAAGGTCGCGTCGTTGCTGGTGCTGCCGCCTTTGTGGGTGCGCTAAAGGCACCCGGCCCCAGCCCGCGGGCCTACCGGGTTGGACGTGCCGGAAAAGAGGCGGAGGCGGCTTAAGGAGGCGGGTGTGGGTTGTGGATGTCGCCCGGTGGGGCGTCGGTATTGGTTCTCCCAGTCGGGAACTTCCAGGATGGGTCGGTTCGGAACGGCCCCCTTGGGTAAGCCTACGGGAACGCCGTTGACTCCAGCAGGACGCGCCTCTTGCAGCATGCATTGCACGCGGCCCGCCGCTCCCTGCGTGCATAGGAGCAAGGTAAATGAACGGCGAGAAGGCACTCCCCCTGGATGGCCTTCGCCGCGTGTGTAATATGGCGAAAGGCTCCTGGGAAGGCACTCACCCTGCCACCGGCGGCAAGGCGGCATACGGGGGTGGTACGCACAAGCCTTGCACCTGCACGCAGCACATGCGCCGACCATGTCAGGAAGCCACAACAACACTTAAGCTGTGGGATGGGACTGAGAAACGGGCGCAAATGTCGATATGGCTATGTCACCGCGCCGCCGGCCCACCTGCAACAGAGCGGTAACTGGAAGTCTGCATGTTTCAAGCGTTCCTCAACCTACGAAGTTACTTCCGCTCAAAAAGCTATCATCGACTATGGTGGTTAAAGACCCATAAAGTGAGTGCTTACGATGGCTCGCGCGGCTTATGCAACGACAGAAGGATGCTATGCAAAGGCGCAGACACGTTTTCTGTCCAAAGGATTTTGCGTACGCATGTGAAACTCGTGCTTGCGGGGGCCTAAACCTATTCGCCGTACAAGGTCAATTATGAGGCTTCTGAGACAGCCCATATTGTACGTTTGAATTGAAGGTAACCATGTGATTGCTTTTCCTTGCCAACATGCATAAAAACGTGTTTAAGCAGAATGCGATTGTTACAGTGGACCCCGACCGGGTTGAGTACAACCCTCCTTGGAACGTCTTCCGCACAACGCTGTGGGCCTTATTCATAAATAACTCGGCCAAGCCTGTGCTAACTTCACTGGACACAAATCATCAGCTAGTACGCTCAGACATAGAAGATCAGACTCAGAAGTAAACCCTCAGACCTATCAATTGTTGTCCGGTAAAGGCAGACGACCTTGTTCGAATCGTCGACTGACAATGGGTGTTGGTCGGTTGTCCGGCACCTGCCTCCATAGTTTTGGCGGGCTGTCCCGGGTCGCAAAAGCAGTTAATCGGCCCCAGAAGTCGGAGATGACCACGTAGCCACTGCGGTTGAGGGCGGATGTAGGCAGGGACATATTGCCCTGAAGACCCTTCCTGCACATCAAACGGCGACCGAGATTGAGCGAACTAATGGCCGCAAGGCACACAACCTCCCACATATAAATGGTGGGGGGCGGAATACCCAACCGCAAATTGCCCTCGGGGTAATGCATTCTGGAAGTACCAGCTCGTTCTGCAGAGCCTCATGGAGACCCATTGCGATCAGCTGCTTGTGGCAACGGTGGTGGTAGTGGTGTCCGCTACCCGAGATGCCCTCGGCACTTAAGTGAAAAGTGGCGATGTCAGGGGCCTTGGCGCCATTGCCAAAGGCGACAATGCCGGAGCGGATGTAGATACCCTTAGGGTCGCGGGTACCCTCCGAGACGCCACCCGTGTTGATAATCCGAACGTTCTGGCATGCGAGCACAGATGTGGGTGGGAAGGCAGGTTTACAACCCACGAACAACCATAAGGCAGGTAAACGGGCCGAGGATAGGGATCGAACAGAAAGCAAAACGGAAAACCGAAATAAAGCAAGACTCTAAGATTACGCACTTTGCCGAGCATAACGAGCTCCCTAGCACACTTTCGCCTACTCTTTCTGCCACATGCTTACAGAGCTCGCGGTACGGAATACCCCAAAATCTTTCCGTCAAAAGGAAGGCTGGGGTTGGGGCATTACAGTGCCTTAAGGCGGCAGGGTCTGAGTCAGCGTTTCACTGTCGTCCTTGACTTGTCTCACTGTAGCATCCTCCTGTTCCGCAGTGTTGTGCTGATGCACCCGACCATTTCGGGGTCCACTGTAACAAATCGCATTTTTCTGTTACCCTGGCTCAAGGGATCCGCCAAGGCCTTTGAACGGACTGCAAAGCGCTTCCCCGTGTCCACATTCCTTCAGTCCTCACAACTCCAAGTGTCACGTATTATGGTCGTAGATCCCTTTGCATGGTCTCATGTTTCTGGTCTTCAAGTAGACCTCAACTTGGCCACGCTAGCCTGGATGTGGCCGTGTGCACGTACTGTCTGTTTACTTCACTAGGGTTTGCGTTTTCTCTTTTTTTCGCTCAAAATCAGTCTTTATGAAAGCGCTGTTGTTTCGCAGACGGGTTTCACTGGACTTCGCCCAATGTCATCCTGTTTGTGCTGCGGGTTTCAGCTGCTGCCAGCGTTCACCTGCAAACCCAGGGCTGAAGCCATTCAGCGCCCCTGTAGCCAGCCAACGTGTTTAACACGGCTTACATGCAACGCACGTGTAGTCGAAGGGATGACGGGAAAGGTCGGTTATCGGTTGCGTTTCGATCCCAACTCTGTCGACTTTTCGACAAGAACGGACATTCGCAACGTCGTAGTTTTTTACTCAGGCATCCACACAAGCGTGCCCATTCCATGCATATCACAGCTGCTTGAAAAGCGCCTGAGGATGTTAGGCACGAAGTAGACAGGGGTAACACTCGTCGCGCTGCTTAAAACCCTCGTGACGGTTCCCACCGGCCGGTCACACACACAGTCTCGTAGCCACGGTAACACGAGCTCAGCACGTCTGCGCTAGCTCTGGACTGTGGGCGCGGCCCCCTCTGCAGGGTGTTGCTGTGCAGGGTCCTGCTATCCTATGACTTGCTCAAGCCATGAGTTTCAGCCGTTTCCATTCCCACCGTCTAGTAGCAAAGCTCCATTTTATGGATGACATCTCTAGGAGTTAGATTCATGTCATGTTACGCTGGTCGTCCCGTATGTGTCGTACAATTAAGCTCACGAGCATCAAAGCACGAGTGCATTCATCCTAGCTGGAAGTGGAACTTGTGTAGTTCGCAAAGTGAATATTTTTGGCGGTCGGACACGCCCTGTCAGCCGCCCTGAACAAAGCAAGGGCCTCTGTCCTAGGCGCAAGACCGAGTATACTACTTTTAGGGCATCTGCCTTGCATTTTTATCATCCGATATGGCTCTGCGCAGCGCGTCAGGCGTCACGCTTGGGGCAAGTCGTCTCTTGCCGTGCCTCAGTGCTCAGCTTTCTCGTGAGCTGCAGACCTGTCTAGTTACCGGTAAGATATAAGATTCTCTTGCAATACTATGGGTGTTTTTTATGAGTAGAGGATTACGCACAATTTTCGCTTGATGGATACCGGCAATGGGCCTCGTTCTGTTCAGCAGGCCGCGATGATCAGTCAACGGAAGTACAGCAACAGGTATTATCTATAATCATTATCTATGTATGTATTAGGTACGTCTTTGGGCGCTTTGGTCGCTGAAACGAGACCCTTGCTTTTGGCTTGTTAACAGGGTCCCCTCCAGCAGCAGCAGTACGTGAGGGAGAAGGTCAACAATGCTCCGCTTGGTCTTGGGTTTGCGGCTCAAGCCCTATTTAAGGTTGGTAACCTATCTAAGGGTGGAGCACCCGTTACCAGCCGAACATCTTCGTACATGTTTTTCCTTCCTGCTTTGCAGGCTCCCCAGCAGCCGTGTCTCGCGCAGCCTGGCATCTCCGCAGCGCCTTTCCTTCCCACGCGTGCGGTACGCACCAGCCGCCTCCCGGGTATGGCCCGCATGGCAGGCCTGCCACGGTTTCCACTGGTGAGTTGGACAGATTTGCCAAGCGTGTTCCGAATCGTAAGCTTTTACATATCGCCTTGTAAAGAAATATTCTAGCTACCGCGTGTATTAGACTTGCCGTTTGCAGCCTGTCCCGGAATGCGCAGCGCTATCAAATACACACATCCAGGAACCTACAATTTTTCTTAACCCCTGACCAAGAAATTCCCCCTCTGCTTGCATCTTGACTCCCCTTATCTGTTACATACACGTGTAACACAGCAGATGGGCAGGGGAACGGTTGTCAGCATAGCCACCATTGCCCCACTTAAGCTGTAAACAATGCCAATGCCGCGCTCGTGCGGCTCATCAAGGGGTCTTGAAACCCCAAGCCATATCATTTCCTATCCTGGCCGGGCCCCGTGGTGACCAAACTCGACTCAAAATGCTCGTACACGTATTTCGCAATGCAGGCCCAACATCGCGCCTACAACGCCTGGTCACCCGCCCAGCGTTACTTCGTGGAGGGGGACCACGTGATCGCGGCAGAGGCAAATCGCACCTTCCAGTTCACCGGTAAGTAGTTTTCCAATGGCGGCAGTGAGGGAGGGAGTAGGTGAATGTGTACATGCAGGAAGGGAGTAATAAGATGAGGACGTGTGAATGGCTGTTGGGCGATGAGCGAGGGATACGTGAGTGACTGGCTGCATGTAGGTAAGCCCGCGTGTCTCGATTTCTACGGGGTTTGTGGTAGTGTTGTGTGTGTGTGTTTGCGGCGAGTGTTTTGGGGCATACACACACACAGATGCAGACTCTTCAAGAACATCTAGTTGGATGATTCAAGCTATGCCTACAGTTTCATTGGAAAAGTCGAACACGTCGCTGGAAAACGAACTCGCATCGGTAAAGTTAATCGTCTACCGCCATCGGCATTTCCCTCATCGCGGCTCGAAAAATCATTTAAACACAGGCAGGAACTGGGACTGGAAGTGAGTGTGTAGAATGTCTGTGTACGGGTGCAACGATGATCCAAATTGGAAAGAAGTCTGGGAGCTTGCAAGCCTGGAGGGTGGGGATAAAGGGGGAGATTGCTGGACAGGGGCGCTGTGGTGGTGTCTCGATGGCGGTGCGGGATTTCTTATCCTGGCGTGGCACCGAAGGAGCTGGGCTGATAATAAGAAGAGACGAGAAGTGGCGATGGTCATTGGTCTCATTGGTCTCTGTTTTTGTTTGCTGTTGCCCATGCTGTTCAACGCTGTAGGCCTGGACTCGGGCAGCTTCTACCCCTATGTCATCGCCACCGCCATCTCTACCGTCATTGCCACCGTGTTCATCGTGGTGCCCCTGGTGGTGGCGCCCTCGAGGGTGGACCTGGACAAGTCGAGCGCCTACGAGTGCGGCTTTGATGCGTTTGGGGAGGTACGGATTGGCTTCAGTTGGTAAAGGAGGAGAAAAGAAATGTTTTGGTGAAGTTAGCGCGGACAGGAAGTGCTGAGGATGGCGCGCGAGAAAGTTGAGTGTTGAGGAAGTATGCATGGATGTGTATGTCTGTGAGTGGGTGGGTGAATCGTGTTGTACAGCGAATTGTTATTTGTGGATGGGTATATCGCCAACCTGAGGGACTTTTGTGGTGGACTCCAAACCTTGTGGTGGTTCTGATATACACAACTGAAGGGCGAAGCGATGGAAAATATATAGAGATATATGACAGGAACTTCCGTGTGATTTTACCTGAAAATCCTGCGTGATATTCCCCCTCCTCCATCACCGCGAAGAACCCCTGTTCACTTGATGAGCTTGACCTTGTCTGACCTTGTCTGAATACGCTTGCTAGGAAAATCCTCTGTTCTGAATTCGGTCCTCTGGGTCATTCGACCTCGACCTCATTTTAACACAGCTGCTGATGCTGATGCTGATGATGCTCCATTCGCAGGCTCGCCAGACGTTCAGCGTGTCCTTCTACCTGGTGTCCATCATGTACCTGCTGTTCGACATTGAGATTGCCTACCTCTTCCCGTACGCCATGTCCCATGCCAGTCTACCCATGTACTGGACCATGAACCTTTTCCTTGCCATTCTAGTCGCTGGATTCGCGTATGAGTGGGGCATGGGCGCGCTGGAGTGGCGGGAGTGAAAGGAACGTGCTGTCCGTTGCCGAGGTTCCGGGGGCCTGTGGTTTCGGAGCTAGGGCCAGGGTTGGACAAGGGAGTGGATTCGGGTTGGGTCTGCGCGTGCGTGAAGTGTGGTGTTGGCGGCAGCGGACTGCATCTTGTTGTGGAATTTACCATAAGACCATAGGAGCGGTTGGCATGATGTAGTGAGGCGTCCTGCTGAGTGCTAGGATGTTGGCGGTTGGATGCCAACAGCAAGGTCGATTTGTGCTGAGCGCGTAGGTAATGCTCAAGCATAAATGGACGAAACGGCTTAACAATGTAACAGAATCTATGAAGACATACATTAGAAATAGTATTTATATTAGATAGCTTAATCACTTATGTCCCCGGGGCCGTCCTGAATTTATGTACCACACCCAACGCCATTCTGCACCCTCCGCAATCCCCTTCCATCGCCCACAGCACATATGGAATTACAATTATACCATTACCGTTACACCCTTGGTTAGTCACACACCTCAAGCTGTAACACACGACAAAACATTTCGCAAATGCAAATCCATGGTCTCTCCAGGTGATCGCTGAGGTCGCTGGCGGCCTGTTGTTAGAAAGACCGCTGCTCCGCACCGACCGTAGCACACACTATGCCGCGCTGCGTGCCCATGCAAAATGGTCACCCCGTTGCCCCCCTACATCCCCCTGGATGTGTGCACAACTGACATGCGCGTGCGTATGCTTACATGTCCACATCACAGTCACCGATTCGACAACAGACTAAAGGAAATGATGTCCCAAGACACGTGCACCGGTTATATAAGACCCCACCAACGCACTTCCCAAGACACTGACAGGGAAGCCCTTCCCTCCCCCTCCCCCTCTCTCTTTCTCTTTTCGCTGTTGGCCCCCTTTTTCGCAACGCATATGGCTCATTTCTAAAAAAATCATGGCTCAGATTTGCGAGGTGCGCGCCAGTGTTCGACGCATGCTTAGTATTCCGGGACTATTGGATGCAGCATTCAGAAAGACACGCGCGGCCCAACCGGTCGTCATCTGCCCCAACGAGCATGTAACTAAGCCATCTCAAGCATGGGGCTCGGATCCTAGTCCATTAGCTAACGCAAACAAATTAGCGCACCCGACATGCGCTACTGCAGCGCCCAATCATCAGCCTCCAGTCGTCTCAACACCACAATGTTGCACCAGGCCTAATCGTTTAAGTTTCTACTATGTACGTTAACAGTTACGTATACCGTTACCCGAAACCGTCACGTCCCACTTCGGCCGGGAAGTACAAACGCACCCAGAAAGCGACACCAGCGAGGTGCGGAAACACACACAAAGACAGACACCCTCAGTAATTTAGGGGGCCCACCGTCAGGAATGATGAAAACCCGCGACGATGCCAATACAGCTCAATTGCTTGCAGGCCCCAAAAAAGTCTACCGCCCCAAGCGTTGCTTACAACATCCTGAAAGGCGCAATAATTCTACACCTCACCATAAAGGTACAAGATCTGTACGAACCCGTACAAGCAGCATGGCGTGTATGTGGCTGTAGCGGTAACAAAGGAAAATGATTAAAGGAGATCCTAATGTGCTGACGTCATCACCCGTCCAACTAATACCTAAAAGCCAGGTTACCCCAGAAGCTACTTGGTCGCAGATGTCCGCTGTGTATGTGCGTGTGTGTGTATGTGTGTGTGTGCGTGTGTGTGTGCGTGTGTGTGTACGTGTGTGTATACGTGTGTATGTGTGTGTGTGTGGGTATCTGTGCTTTGATAAAGGCGGCAAATATCGAAAAACGCATACGGGAGCTCGACGCAAGGTAAACATGTCCCGCCCGGACGGCTCCTGATGGATTTTGCGGGATGACCGACTGGTCATCATGGTGCCGACAACAACCACATGCGGTGAGAAGAACCAGAGCCGGCCCACGGGTCACGGCGCCGTACAGCCTTACGGCAACCTATTTTGGGTGCTCATTCCAATCGTCAATGGTCGCACGTCGACATATATAACCCTAAGGCTATGCCGACATAACCCACGCAAAGTCCCCTGCATCAATATTTGATCCATGGGCTTGTGGTATTGGATATCCGGGTTTGGCCACAGGAGGTCACATCACGTGAGGTCAGGTCAGGGCTCTAAGGGGTACATTTGCATGGGTTCGTGATAGGGTCATGTGCGAGGCACGCCGTGTCCGGGTCATTGGGTCGCGGCGAGCCACTGAATCAATGGGGGACAGGAACCGGGATTAAAAAAAACCAGGGAGTTGGTTCCGGCAGAACCACGCCTTAATCGGTAAATCTGTCGCTAACGGCTGGCGGCCGAGACCCGCACGAAGGCACAGCTGCACGTCGTCCGGTATTCACATATCGGATCTCTACGGGTCTGAGGGTCACTGGCGGATCCAAAACTTGAATCCAGATCTAGATCCGAGGGGGAATGGTCCGCAGACCGGTACGTCAGTGGTCAGTGGTGATCCGTCACTCAGTATACCGTTTTACCGTTGCCGCCGCCGCCAACCGTCCGCGAATGACGGCCGCCATTGGCGCTCCTCGCGTCCAAGAGGAAGTCCGCCAAGAACTTCAACGGGTCGTCAGGTCGGGCCTCGTTAAGTGCACGCAGGCCCTCACGCAACACCGGGACAACCGTAGCGTCCATGTACTGCCGTACAGGAAGCCCCGCCGCCGCCGCCGTTGCGCCAACGGCAGCGGTACTCGCCGGTCCGCCACGCGCCGCCGCGGCAGTTGGCTGCGGCTGTGATGGCGGCGTTGGCGTGCGAACGCGGGCCGGCGGCGGCGATGGCGCCGGTGGGGCGGCCGGGGGCGGCGGTGGCGATGGCGCCGGTGGGGCGGCCGGGGGCGGCGGCGGCTTGATTTCCTCTGCGCTGAACGTCCCCGGCAGGAGCTTCTCGATGGTGGTCTTGAAGCGGTGGTAGGCGGCCTCCAGGTCGTCGTTCACGAGCCGCGCGTCAAAGAAGCCCGGCTCCCGCGATCTGTCAATCTCCGCGGTCGCGTTGGCCAGCCTGAGCCGCACCTTGTCCTCCGTCTCGGTGCCGCGACCCCGCAAGCGGGCCTCCAGCACCTCCAGGGAGGGCGGGTCCACGAACACGTAGCGGGCCTTGGAGGCGGCGCGGGAGGACTTGATCTTCGTGGCGCCCTAAGGGGGGAGGGAGGTTGGGGACAACAACGACAGGACAGAAGACGAGATGTGGACGGAGGAACGAGGAGGAGATGCGCCAAAAGAAGGACAGGTGGCCAACGTAAAAGCGGACGTGAGGTTGAGTTGAGGATGGGGATGTGGACGAGGGCAACGGCGGAGGAAGAGGGTCTCGTCTCACGTTATCGTGAGGACCCATTACCGCACGACTCATTTCCTTAGTCCCTATTCCCTAGCGGTCATGTAGTCATGTAGTCATCCGTACCTCCCCGGCCTCTCCCTCCTTTCCCATCTGCGCGCCAAGCCATCCCAACCCTCCATGGCCTCCCCCTCCCTCTACCTCCATGGCCTCCCCCTCCCTCTACCTCCGTAGCCTCCAACATCGATCCTTCCTAAGTTCCCACTTCACAGGCAATGGTCCGTTATGATCAATCCAGTCCAAGTCAAGGGCCCAACCCCCCACCCTCGTCAGTCGTCAACAGAGGCACTCACCTGTACGTCAATGTCGAGAACCGCGATCCGGCCCGACTGGCCAACCGCCGCCACTGCCCCCAAGCTGGTGCCGTACATGTTGCCGTGCACGTCGGCGTACTCTAGGAACATCCCCGACTCCACTTCCCGCTGCATAGACTCCCTGTGAGCGTATATGTGTGTACGTGTGTACGCGTGTGTATGAGAGAGGGGTAGACACACACACACAGACAGAAAGCAGTTCGCAGCCCTCTCTTTCTCTCCATTTCAGCCTCTCTCCCCTCCTCCTGCCCCTCATCCGCCACCTGCCCCCCCCACCTGTTCGTGAAGTGGTAGTGCACTCCGTCCTGCTCCCCGGGCCTGGGTCCGCGTGTGGTGTGGCTGACACTGAACCCGAACTTGTCTCCGTGCTCGGCCATGAGGCGGCCGATGAGGGTGCCCTTGCCCACACCGCTGGGGCCGCAAACAACCAACATGCCGCGGATGGAGGAAACCTGCGAGGAAAAGGGGGGGGGGAGGGGAGGGAAGCAGCGAGGGAGGAGGAGGAGGACGAGGGGGGCCAGGCGGATGGAGGTGATGCGGGGAAGAGAGAAGAGGGAAGGGGAGGAGAGCGACGTGGGAGAGGATGGAGGTAGCGTCCCTTGGGTGGAGCGGGAAGGGAATGTGTATACTGGGCCGGTTGAGCTGGGGTCGGGGCAGGAACCGTCGGGAAAGGTCAAAGATGAAGGATAGCATCGGCTGCGTGTTTCGAAAAACGTATGTATGCCTGTTTGTATATTTTAACACCTGGGGCGCGGATCGCGGCTACGAAGCCGTGAGTGCGTGTGGGTGCGCGTGTGCATGTGTGTGTTGGGGGAGGGGGGAGGGAGAGGATGTCGGTTGTGTCCCCCCCGTCGAACGCCCCCGGAAATGTAATCCGTTGTGCCGACGGTACCAGACGGACAGACAGACCGACAGACTGACAGACAGACAGACAGACAGACACCAACGGCCCCAACGCTCCTCGTTCCCATCACACGCGCCTGCAGAACTTCCTGAAACATCTCTTCGGCGCAATTCCGGAAAATAGACGCCGCGTACAGGCATGAAAAACAATAATCCACCGTTGGAGTATTTTTTTCCACTCTAGTTCTTCTGTCTCAATGACATTTGTCCTCCTTTGAAATTCCCCTTTGCTTTTTTCACCTAGTCTTCCCTAAACAAAGTAAACCCACCATGCCTTCTGAAAAATGTATCCTTATCTCCTTAAAGATGGATTCTGTACCACGCGCTTTCCCCCCACGGCATCCCTTTTCGAATTTAAAAATAGCAACCGCCTTTCCACGCACCGTGAAGGACCTCCCCCACCCACCACCACCACCACACATGCCCTGAATAAATGCCATCCCCTGACAACTACTCTAATTCTTCGCTAGCTAATTCACTGCGCTCCACACACGAGCTCTCCGCACGGTTCTCTGCAACCGGAACAACCCCAAGGGCCACGAGTCGCCCAGCATGAGGCACTTTGCACCCACCACCATCCGGACAATTGTAATAATAATCAAATACCTCTGAGCACATGCCCTACGTCTCCCCGTCCCTTGCCTCGGCCGTTTCTATCAACTCTGTCCATGTTAGTTCCCTGACTTTCCCTGACCCCCCTGACCCGCTTACCGGGCGCGTTCCCCCCGGCACCTGAGCCACAGACCCAATACCTTCTTCCGCCAACCCCCCAACCCCCCAACCAACCCACCTCAGCTGCGTTTTGACGTAGGCAGCTGCCTACGTCACTTCCTTCTACACGCAGCCCACCCTTAAAACAACCTCACCATGTCCTTCTCGAGGCTCAGAATCATAAAACCAAACCGCTACACCAAGGCAGTACGGCAGTACGGCGCTACGGCAGTACGATGCCCCGGGTACCTTTTGGGAGCCCGGACACACCTGCGCCATCGCCCTGGCCTCCAGCTCCTGCGCCGAGGGTCCCGGCGGCTTGATTTCCTCTGCGCTGAACGTCCCCGGCAGGAGCTTCTCGATGGTGGTCTTGAAGCGGTGGTAGGCGGCCTCCAGGTCGTCGTTCACGAGCCGCGCGTCAAAGAAGCCCGGCTCCCGCGATCTGTCAATCTCCGCGGTCGCGTTGGCCAGCCTGAGCCGCACCTTGTCCTCCGTCTCGGTGCCGCGACCCCGCAAGCGGGCCTCCAGCACCTCCAGGGAGGGCGGGTCCACGAACACGTAGCGGGCCTTGGAGGCGGCGCAGGAGGACTTGATCTTCGTGGCGCCCTAAGGGGGGAGGGAGGTTGGGGACAACAACGACAGGACAGAAGAGGCGACCGGAGGAAGCGAGGGGAGGGGGAGGAGAAGGGACGGACGTGGATAGGGACGAGGAAGGCGGAGGGGAGGGAAAGCGGAAAAGCAAAGGGAATCCGCAGGAATCCAGAGAATCAAAAAAGCAACCTACAACCTTTTTTATGCAGCGATTATTAAAGTCACCCCGGTGCAAAGCCGTACACCTTCCCCCCAACAGTGTCTGGCAGCGGGGAGCGGGAATGCAGCGGGAGCCACAAATTGGGGGAGTAGGCACAAGAGGAAAGGGCGAAGAAAGGAGGAGGGAAGGGATGGGGTTTGGGAATATCAGGCATCAGAGGAGGGAAGATAAGACTGTGATCTACAGAGCCCTGCCTCCTGCCTCTTCAGCCCTACAACCTACAACCCTCCGTAGCCTCCAACATCGATCCTTCCTAAGTTCCCACTTCACAGGCAATGGTCCGTTATGATCAATCCAGTCCAAGTCAAGGGCCCAACCCCCCACCCTCGTCAGTCGTCAACAGAGGCACTCACCTGTACGTCAATGTCGAGAACCGCGATCCGGCCCGACTGGCCAACCGCCGCCACTGCCCCCAAGCTGGTGCCGTACATGTTGCCGTGCACGTCGGCGTACTCTAGGAACATCCCCGACTCCACTTCCCGCTGCATAGACTCCCTGTGAGCGTATATGTGTGTACGTGTGTACGCGTGTGTATGAGAGAGGGGTAGACACACACACACAGACAGAAAGCAGTTCGCAGCCCTCTCTTTCTCTCCATTTCAGCCTCTCTCCCCTCCTCCTGCCCCTCATCCGCCACCTGCCCCCCCCACCTGTTCGTGAAGTGGTAGTGCACTCCGTCCTGCTCCCCGGGCCTGGGTCCGCGTGTGGTGTGGCTGACACTGAACCCGAACTTGTCTCCGTGCTCGGCCATGAGGCGGCCGATGAGGGTGCCCTTGCCCACACCGCTGGGGCCGCAAACAACCAACATGCCGCGGATGGAGGAAACCTGCGAGGAAAAGGGGGGGGAGGGGAGGGAGGCAGCGAGGGAGGAGGAGGAGGACGAGGGGGGCCAGGCGGATGGAGGTGATGCGGGGAAGGGGGGAGGGGAGGGATGTGGGAATAAACACAAGGAGCGCGTGATGGAAACCCCCAACAGCTGTGTGCACGAGCTGGCGAGGTGGTGAGCGCCAAACCCCCATAACACCACACCACACGCAACATCGCGACCTTGTAACGCACATTATAAGAGGGGAAAAGCGGCCTTAGGGCCCCCTACGGGCCGTATTAACTCCACGAACATTCCTGGTAAGATGCATATGACCAGTAGCGTTGATCACTCTCCAAGATACATACAGACAAACAGAAGACTACCTGCTCCAACGCTTTGGCCTCCGCTGCCTCCCGCGCCGCCGCCTCCGCCTTCATAGCCGCCACCTTCTTACGATCCAAATAACCCCGACCTGCAGCCTGGATCCGTGCAACAGCCTCATCGTACGACATGCCCGACTCGTTCTGCGCCTCCGTCGCCTCCGCCTCAGCGGCTTCCGCCTCCGCCTCCGCCTCCGCGTCCGCTTCCGCCTCCGCCGCTGCCGCTGCCTTGGTCTCCGTCGCCTGCTTCCCAACAGCGGCGTTGGTCTCCCGCATCGCCGCCACCTTTTTACGGCCCTCGTAGCCCCGCCGGGCTGCCTGGATGCGAATGACGGCCTGAACCTCCTCCTCGCTGTACTCCCGCTCGGAAAGTCCCCCGCCTTCTCCCTCTCCATTTTGCTGCTGCTGCTGCTGCCGCCGCTCCGCCCTCATCGCCGCCACCCTCTTGCGGTCCTCATAGCCCCGTCGGGCTGCCTGGATGCGGGTCGCTGCCTTCACCTGCTCGTCGCTGTACTCAAAGTCCGCCGTTGGCGCACCTGCCTCTGCAGCACCCACCTCCGCCTCCGCCGGCGCAACTGCATCCGCGGCAGCAGCACCAGTAGCAAGCCCCTCCGCCTTCTTCGCCTCCCGCATCGCCGCCACCTTTTTACGGCCCTCGTAACCCCGCCGAGCTGCTTGGATGCGAATGACGGCTTGAACCTCCTCCTCGCTGTATCCGCCTTGCTGCTGCTGCTCCTCCTCATCCTCGTCCGCAGTGGCAGCAGCAGTCGCAGCGGCAGCATTATCGGCGTCAGCACCGTCGAATGCCGGCTGCTGCTGCTGCTGCTGCTGTTCTTCGGGTTCGGGCGGGGGCTGATCCAGGGGCGCTCCGAAACCCTCAATGAATGCGGCTACCTGGGCAAACACTTCATCCGTATCGCCAGCTGCGTCCACATCCGCCACTTGGACGTTCTGATGGAGAGGGGCGGGTGCGGGATGTGGGAGGTGGAGTGGTGAGTGGAGGAGTGGTGAGTGGAACAGGGTGACGGTTACCCGGGAGAGTGGCGCCCGGATCGACAACAGAACGCACCGCGAAACGCCATTAGGGTTCATGTGTGCTTATTGGCCCTAGGTGAATACAATCCTGATGATCAGGGATAGGAGGAGAGCGAGGAGAGGATTATGTCCTGGTCCATGGAGGGGGCCCCCTCAGGCTTTCACGGACACCCCCGCACGTGTGTGTGTGTGCGTGTGTGTGCGTGTGTGTGTGTGCGTGTATGCGTGTGTGTGTGCGCGTGTGTGTGTGCGCGTGTGTGTGTAGAACTTGCAACTCCCTTGCAGCTTGAGGAGAGGAAAAACACACCGGGGCCCCCGGGGGGGGGGGTTCCGGTGCTGGAAAATCCCCCAGCCCACCTCAACCTGCCTCTCTTGCCAACACTGGCACAACACACCTGTATGTTGCTCCGACCCAGCACAGGCACCCAACCACCGGCACCCCACCTGATCTCGGAGAATGTCAATCACGGGCTGCGTCTCCACACGGAACCCGTCCAAACGGTCCCGTACGGCTTCCTCCGTGTCGTACACCTGTGCCGCCAATAGCCGCTCCACCGCCACCTCCTCCGGCAGCGACAAGATCAGCACGCCGTCGCAGGGCCTTATACGTGTCTCAAACACCTGCCGTACAGGACGAGATTCCCGAGACAGGCAGGCAGGACGAGGCAATGCGTTGATTCGTGGCGAGCTTTGAGTTCGGTTGAGGTGGAATCGACGAGCTGGGAGGGATTTGATTTAGGGATGTTTTTTTTTGAGGACTTGAGGTTGAGCTTTGGTGGGTGTTTTTTGGAAAGGTATTAGAGGAAAGAGCGACAGGTATGGACGACACAAACACTCCGTGGAAGTTGTTGTCGCGGATCTTGAGAGAATATCCCCCCAGAGAATATCCCCCGAAAGAATATCCCCCGATCTTGAATACCAATCTTGCAACCACAACTTCCACGGATAGTTTGCGTCGTCCGTACCTGTCGCAAACGATCGCATGTTGTTGAATACCCCCCCAGAAAACCCCAAGTTCCCCCCCTTCCCACCAAGCCCCCTTATTTAAGTATTAACTGTCCAGTACCTTGTAAATATTCCTGGTGCAGTATACCTGTCTCAGTATCCTGGAGGATTCATCCGTCTATCTCTCCGGGGTATCTCTGCTTCAATCGTCAGTGGTTCGTCCTACCCATTAACTAACTAACTAACCTCCAGGTGTTCCATGTGTTGGGGGAAGCCGTTGATAAGGAAGCGCCTCTGTGCGGGCGGCGTGGCGCTGAGGGCGTTGGCCAGCACCTCCACCAGCAGAGCGGACGGCGCGTCCTGGTCCGCAGCGAGCAGCTCTGAGGCCTGATCGGGGGGTACGGGGGGGAAAAAGACGAACCACGTGAACGAGTGAAGCTGCTGCCAAGGAAAGAGTGTACAAGAAGCAGAAGTGACTAGGGGAGGGGGCAGATCACATCATCGCAAAGGCAATTGGGAAATGGGGTTGGTAGGGGGGATGGAGGTGGAGGCGGTTAAAGGGGGGAAATGTCGGGTCGCTATGCCAAAACGCCGAGAGTAATTAGGACGCGACATTGTGTGTTGTTGTGTGCGTCGAGGTTTGTGTGTATGTGTGTAATGAACCGGGCTCCGGGAGCGAATCCTCGAGTGTAGATCCGTGTGTATGTATGGGGGGTTACATCCGTACATCCGTACAATCTCTGCGTTTTGCCCGCCTGCACGTCTCTTCCCCACAGCCCGTACGTCTACGACTCGTTCGATCCTCTCATACATACACACACGCACACGCACACGCACACGCACACGCGCATACACCTGCGCCTGCTTATCCTTCTCGTGCATCCCAACCCCAACCGTACTACATCCACACCACCCCTCCTTCCGGACCGGACCTGCTTCCCAAGCTCCGAACCCGCGTCGATCTCCGCCTGCAGCAGCTCCTCAGGAGAAATGATCGTCCAGTCGTACCGCTCCGAAACCAACTGACACTGCGTGTCCTGATCGCAACCCGGCGTGCCCAGGACAAACACTATGGTGGCGTCGGACAGCTCCGAAGCCGCCTGGCCGCCGCCGCCGCCGCCGTCACCACTGAGCCTCCCCTCGTCGTCGCCGCTGGCGGCATCGGCGTTGCCGTCGGAGGATCCCATGCCGCTAGTGTCGCCGACACGGCCCTCCTCCTTCGCTTCGGCTGAGGCAGCGGGGGGGAGAACAAGGAAAAGGGGAGTGCGGGAAAGGGAACATGTGTATAGGTACGTGTCGTGTCTGTATGTCTGTCTGTATGTGTTGAGTGGTTACGGAGGTGTGGATGTGGGGGAGGTGCATTCCTGGCAGCCTGGGATGGAAAGGCGGGAAAGGCACGGAGATGAGGAGAAGCGGCTCTAAAACATGCATGGGGGGGGCGAGGGGCCGCGTCCGCGCCGCCAGAGAGTGGGAGGGGAGGATCTCCCTGTCTCTCTACTCTTTTCCACCCCCTTCCTTTTCCTAACTGCTCCTCACTGTTTTCAAACTCGGCAGCAGGTAATTTAGACGCCTGTAAGTTGGGCCTCTCTACTGCCTTTTAATGCATCGTATGCATCCATCCCTTTCCTTCCCTTCCCGCCTTCCTCCCGCCTTCCGCCGTTGTTCCTTTCTTCTTGCTGTTTGTTTTTCATTTTTCTCCATGCATAATAACATTTTTTCCCTTTGGTGATATGATATGTAACTTGTAATATCTATTGTTTTCCCCCTTCTTTACCCTACACACACCTACACTCCACAGTGTGCTCTCACCTAGCTCGTCCATCTCGTCCATGAAGGGCTCCACCGCCGCAAACACCTCCTCCTCCGGCGCTGCGGAGTCCACTTCATGCAGATTGCCGCCGCTGTCCGCCAGGAACTCAATCACCGGCTGGGAGTCGCTCCAAAACAGATTCATGCGCTCGCGAATGGCGTCTTCGTTGTCGTCCACGCGACCCGAGGTTACCCCCCGGGCCAGCAGTCGCTCCACCGCCACCTCCTCAGGCACGCTGAACACCAGGACGCCGTCGCACGGCTTGACCTGGGTGGGCATTGCGCCCGGGAAAAAGACCAAAGAACTAAGACCAAAGACGTAAGACCCAAAAAGGTCAGGGTAAACGGAGTCGAGGAGAAGACAAAAAGGCCAAGGAAAGGCTAAAGGACCCCAAGCACGGTCCAATACAAGGCGAGGAAAGCGAAAGGTGGAAAGTGAAGGGGTTGTGTTTGTGGCGCCATGACCATGAATGGGGTTGAGTGGGATTTCGGCTGAGGGAGGAAACGGAGGGAATTATGTGTAGGGAGCAAATAAATGGATGGATGGATGGGGGAAGGCAGGGAGGGAGGGAGGGAGGGAAGGGGGGAGGGAAGGGGGGAGGGAGGAGTGGATGGAGGGTTGGATGGAGGGAGAAGATGTCATTTTTTTCCTGCTACCTGTGTTTGGAATTCCATAAGTTGGTCCAGAGTCCTCGGGAAGCCGTCAATGAGGAAGCGGGAGGAGCCGCTGCTAGCCATGGCGTTGGTCAGCATCTCTGAAGGAGGGATGACGGGAGGGATGACGGGAGGGATGACGGGAGGGATGACGGGAGGGATGACGGGAGGGATGACGGGAGGGATGACGGGAGGGATGACGGGAGGGATGACGGGAGGGATGACGGGAGGGATGACGGGAGGGATGACGGGAGGGATGACGGGAGGGATGACGGGAGGGATGACGGGAGGGATGAAGGGAGGAATGACGGGATTCCGGCGGGGCTTCACTTTGGGGGGAGGGGGGGAAGGGGATGGCGATCCGGAGTTGGCTTGGAAGTTGGATTTGGGGGGGGGTGGACAACTGAAGAGGCAACTTAAGGAACAATACAAGCCCCAGGAAACGAGACCCAGATGCTCAAAACTGAAGCTATGGAGGAATTGTGTAACAAGGAGATAGCAAACCTGAAAGGGAAATCCAGACGAGTCGCTAGGTGAAGTATGGAACAGGTGGTTTTAGTACGGTCTAAATCTGGAATTACAATTTGGGCTTACGGTAAGAGACAGCTGGTAGGGTAAGGGACAGGAGGGACAGGGGACACTTGAAACCCAGATGATGGGACAAATGAAAGATATGCCCGGACGGGACAAGACCCAGATGCACTTGGGTTTGGAATTCAGCGAAGGTGAGGAAAATGGCACTAGGGTACTATATTTTGTTTCTATACAGGAACAGCCTGGACAAGGCCCCGATGGAGGAGGCAGAGCAGAGGCACCTCGCCTCCCGGGACCTTGGGACGCTGTAAGGTGTGTATAAATGGCCCTGAACGGTGAGGATGGCGCGTTTGGAAACGAGCGTATTCGGGAGCGATTTTGGGAAGCGTGAGCTTGTGGCCGCGGCCCGCTGTCGTCGAAAGTTTTGGGGTGGCAGGCCCGCTAGCGGCTTACCGAGGATCAGGTCAGTTGGCACCATTTGGCCTGACGCCATGATCTCGTTGACCTGCTGACCCTGCAGGAAACATGGAAGGGATAGCAAACGTATTGGGTAATGGGGGTGCGACTGCGCGCACCACCTGGAAGGAGTGACATTGCAACATGTGCGCAGATTACGGGTGTACTGTAAGCAAGGTGCCCCGACATGAGAAAGGAATCGTTTCACCCGGATCAATGGTCATGCTGCTTGTTAATAGAAGGCGTCCGGGTGAACGGCGCCGTTGCGCATCAAAACGGCACGTCTCACCAATTCCGTGCCAGCCAGCACTTCCTCCCGCAGCAAGTCGCCAGTAGACAAGTGAGTCCACCCATAATTCTCTACAATCTTTTCGCACTGTGTCCTTTTGCCGGACCTGCGCCATGGATGTGTGCTTAGAAGTCCGTTACAAGCTGACCCTCTAACAAATTCGCTTACCCAGGTGCTCCAAGAACAAATACAATCGTTACTTTGTCCATTTACACAGGTTTTAACTTAACTGGGGTCGGCCCCTTAAAGCAATGAGTTTGCGAACATTGTCCAAGTTCAATAACGTTGTAATGGTTGTAATTTCATAAGGTCAAAGGAGGAACAGGAAAACTGTCGGGACAGGCATTTTCTGGTGCTGTGTACGGCGGCGTTGTCTATTCTCTTTCCTGAACTGTCAGCGTTTCCAGCGAATTTTCCAGTTTGTAGAGGGAATTTCGACCACATGCAACTCTCGCGTGACGGCTAAGATGGAGCTATTAGTGCAGCTAGTTCGGGTCGCGAACGCAGCTTCGCGAGTAGTGGCATCTGCTCTCCATCTTTGCCTTTGTCTCACGTATGCTGCACATTTGTATAGGCACCGTCGCGACTGGGCGAAGGGCCAAAGACTGAACACGCTCCGGTCCCTATTCCTCTTCCCGCTCATGGGCGGGCATCGCCACGCTGTCTTCCAGGTCTTTGCATGGGTAAGCAGCAAGGAAATACGATTTATACTGTTTGTTAAATTTGCGTCCTGCCTTATAGGCGTGGCGCATGAAGGACAAGCGCGCGGGTGTTGCGGGGCTTGGGGCCTGCTGGCCCTGCTGACTGTGCTTAAACCATGCACCGCAATCGCCAATAAGCAGTTGCTCCCTTGTTCCTGCTTTCCACTTAGGGCCTGTGGACACTTTCTGCCGCGATTACGCTGCCCGTCTACTTATCGCTGCTCGTGGATGACAGCCGGAGCTCTGCCGCGTGCAGCATGCTCCTGAGCTTCCTGGGTCTGCGGAAGCCTCTCATTCCTCTCACGCACGTCGATGCCGCTTCTGGCGCGGCTGCGGTGTCGGGTCTCTGGGGTGAGCTGTTCATGCTGAAGGCATTGCTTGTGTTTGAAAGCGATACGCGGCTCAGCTCTGGTGGACGGAAAGACGACAGTCGTCGCAAGGCCACAAAGGGCCGGCAGCAGCAACAGCAGCAAATTGAATGCTGCAAGAAGGCCAGCGACGGCAGTGAAAAGCATGCCAACGGTATTGCAATAGACCAACACGGGGAGGGTCGCAACCATCGTACGCAGGTGCGTATATCCATATGTTGTTGTATTTATGTATCACTTCTACACAACATGCTGCTTTCTAGAGTGACGTCTCGCCTATCCATCACCCGCTCACCCTATGACCGCGTCTTGCCAGGATTGGTAGTGCCTCCTCTGCCCCCTTTTGGTCCCGTTCGTTCTCCCGCACCTGCTCAGTTGCTGGTTTTTCCTTTGTTGTTTAGCTTCCCTACGGCCATCCGCGTTTTATTACCTCCTTACAATACCTTACCTTCACACCTTCCTTGATTGACTGTTTGCTCAGGGTGTCCTCAGGATTGTTTGCATTTTATGTAGTATAATTCCCTTTCCTCCCTGGCAACCGGCCCCCTCCCCTCATCAGCTCCTGGAGGGTCCTCTGGCCAGTCTGCTGGTGTGTCTGATGGGCATGGCGCTGTCCGTGACGGGCTTTGGGTTGCTGCTGGCACTGGAGCACCTGCCGGACACCTCATCAGGGTGAGCCCGGGGAGTTATCAGCGCAGGTGCGGGTGGGTGAGAAGTGCTACGCGCTAAGTGCTTCGAGTGTCGCGTGTTAGCTTCCCCCGCGGTTGAGCGCTGTGGATGGAGGGCTCAGGAGCTGCAGTTAACTCGGTGGGAATTAGGGTCAGCCTGGGAGAGCCGAACACGAACGCAGCACGGGTTTCGGAGCTCGCGTTGCTACGTAAAAATTCTCCACGAATGCAGTCCGGGTTCAGCGTGCGTCGAGGGTTGCCGGCTGCCATAGCCTTATCAGGTGTCCGGTGTCACCCCTCCAGGGGATGCGAACTAAACCTACCCGACCCGGCCCCGCGTCTCCCTTTGTCGAGATTGCCCTTCTCGCCCTTATCCCGATATCCCCGACGACCTTCCAGTCATGGGCTTTTTCAAATTGGTTCGGTGTATGGATCGTATGGATCATGTGATCGTGTGGATTGCCGGAAAACGTGCAGCCGCATGCACCACCTCAAGGGCCCTGAGCCGCGTTTCCTTCATGCCCGTTTTTTCATGCCCTCCCAGGGTTTTGTATTGTTGTCTAGCGCTTTCATGCGTCTTCATTGGCGCCAGCAGTACACATGGTCTTGGCGGTTACCTCCGACACTGCGCCGGCGCCGCTAGCAGCGCCGGCGCTGCCGTACTGCGTGGCGGCGCCAGCGCCGCAGCGGCGGCGGCGGCGACGGTAGCAGCGGGCGCCATGCACGGTGCCAGCGGTGTGGGTGGCGCCAGCGCTGCCAAAGAGGAGGAGGAGGAGGCTGATGTGGCAACCACGTGGCGCTTTTTCCAACCATTTCAGGGAGGGTCCGTATTTGTGGCGACGCAGGTAGGGGCCGGAGGGAGGGAAGGTGAAATTACATGCAAGACGGAGGAGAAGGCCGTGTTGAGGAGATGCAAACGGTGGAGAGAGGGGTGGGAGAGGGTGGGACGAGGCGAGCAGGAAGGCAACAAGAGAAATCGTCGCGTGAATCGTCCCCTTTTCCCAAGTCGCGACGCCACAGGGGCTTGGAGCCGTTGGCTTAGGTTGCGCCCAATACAATCCGACCTGGCGATTCGCGATTTGCAGGTTATACATTTTTTTCGTTTTCTTTTTTCGCAAGTTTTTCTCTCTCCCCCCTCTCTTCCCCTCCCAGCTCACTCTTCACAGCTTCACTCGTTCGTGGTTCGTCCCTCCCCTCCCCTCCCTCCTCCGGAACCACGGGTCGATGACATCACACCGCGTAGGACTCCCTAGGCGGTTTCGGACCTCTTGGACACCGGCAGTTCACTTCCCACTTTCTCGCGCACATGCTTCTCCCCTCCCCCTGGCAGCAGCTTCACTCGTTCGTGGTTCGTCTTTCTCCCCTCCCCCTTCGGGCAGGCCATTGGCTGGACTCTGTTCAGCAGCACTGTGGTGGCGGTGTTGCTGCTGGCTAAGGAGCTGGTGGTGGGCGTGGGTTACTGTCTTCGCTGCTGGGCGCTGGCGGTGGGGGCGCTCATGATGGCCACGCAGCTGGTACGGCGGATGGCAGATGGGTGGATGGGTGGGTGATGGAACGAGAGATATGGGGAGCTGGGGATGGGAAAGAGGGCGCAGGAAGGGAGCGTGGGGGACGTGGGTGGGAGTATTGTGCGTGTGGGGGGAAGGGGGGGACGTGGGCAGGCTGTGTGAATTCCCCACCTGCGGCCCCCTTCGAACGCCGGTAGTTTATTTCTGATTTCGCTGCATATGATGATTCCCAGCTGCGCTTCCGGCACGTTTGTTTTGTGAACCTGCCTACTTGGGGGAAATCTTTCGTGTTTTTTCTTCTTTGGCCGCCGCCTCAGGTGCTGGGGGTGTCCATTTTGACCTACGAGAACCGCAGCCGGGCCCGTAACCTGCTGCAGCCGGTGCTGCACCACCCTCGGGCGTCATTCGCCCGGGCCGCAGGTGGGACAGCCATGGACTTGCCGTGGAGAGAGTGTCAGAGTGTCACGTGTGTATTTTGTTCTGTGTTTTCTTTTTGTTAGCGAAGGAAAATATGTTTTTTGAAGGGTATTTTACGGGCGAATTGCCGGAAATGTGCAGGGCATCTTCCATGCTGCAAAACTAACTTAAACCTTTTTTTAATTGAAAGTTGATGAGGGTTTCTACTGGGTTATTTCCTGCCTGTCACAAAGCGTCCCTCCGTTGTCGGTTATTCGTTTTATTTGTTCGTACCTTTTTAACACCATGCTTCCTCCGCCCTCCCGACAGGTCTCATCATGCCTGTCGTACTGATGTACCTGCCCCTCCACGTCAGCTGCTCCTCCATGGCCTCCGTTTTCACACTGCTGCCGCCGCGACATGCAGCAGCTGTCGTACTTGCCGTACTGGTGCCGTATTTTGTTATCACGTTGCGCGGCCATCCTGCTCATTCCGGTGAGTGAGTGAGTGAGTGTGCGAGTGGCCCGAGCGAGGTGGGCCGTGGTGATGGTGATGGCGGTGCGCATGTTGTCATTCACCTCGGAGCTACTGCTGCTGCTGCTAATGACCTCGTTGCTTCTGCTGCTGATCGGGTTGGCTTCAAATGCACCATCAACCCAACATTATCATCATCGTCATCATCCCCGTCCTACCTACCTTACCTTTCAAAACCCCTAAAACCCTAAAACCCCTCCCCCCATTTTGTTTTCGGCGGCATCAGGTTGCCGCCGTTGGGAGTGGCTGTGTCGCTGGTTCGCTCGGGAGGTGGAGGGCAGTCTCTCCTGGTGGGCCGGGCGGCTGGAGGTCATTCGTGACTTCCCGGGTACTGCGCACCAGGTCGCGGACGAGCTGGATGACAGGAGACACCGGGAACAACAACAACAGCAGCAGCAGCAGAAGCAGGAGGAGCAGCATTGCGAACAACAACACGCACAGCAGCAGCTGCAGCAGCACTCGAAGACGCAGGAGGAGAGGTCGAGGGGCCTGAGGCAGGGGCGGTTTCAGGAGCAAAACAGCGTATCGTTGCTGCCGTGCTCCGGGGCAGCAGGGTCGCGGCATCAGGCAGATCTTCCCCGCGGCTGTCATCGTCGCTACGTGCTAGGCTTCCACCCTCACGGTCTCTACCCCACCGGCGCGGGCTTCCTGCCGCTAATGCCTACGGTGCAGGCGGCCTTCCCGGGCCTTACGTTGGTCACCCTCACCGCCTCTATCGTACACTACTTGCCAGGTCTACGTGATATTGCTGGATGGGCGGGCTTTCGCCAGGTGGGTGTCTGTCTGTGTGGCGTGTACGTATGTATGTATGTATGTATGGGCAGGCGTCATTTGGCGGTCTGGTTCCCCCCTCGATACCGCCATTGCGCCATACCACCATCCCTCCATATCGCTCCCTTCCCCCGACCTATACACGCCGTTCCGTCCCTCCCGAAGGTCACCCGCGCCACATTCCGGAGAGCCCTCCGGGACACGGGCGCCGTGTTGCTGTGCCCCGGGGGGCAGGCAGAGCTGGTGTATGCAGATAGGGCCTTCCCGCCCAGGGGCTCCCCCGCAGCGGCAGCAGCGGCGGCGTTTGCTGCTGGCGCGGCGACAGCGACAGCGGCGGCGCTGACACCGACGCCGCAGCAACCGGAGGAGGGGTCTCCCCTGGACCGCGCGATCGTGAAGCCGCCGGCTGCTACAGCTGCTGCTGATGGCCAGGGTGGTGCTGTTCCCCGTGATGAGGCAGCAGCAAGGCCGCCGGCTGCTGCTGCTGCTGCCGGTGATGGTGAAGGAGCTACCTCGGAGCCGCCGGCTGCTGCTGCTGCTGCAGCTGCTGAGAATGATGATGGAGCGAGATTGAAGCCACTGGTGACAGTCGCAGCTGCTGCTATTGCTGCTGCTGCTGCTGCTGCTGCTGGTGTGGAGATGGCAAAGGCAGCGACGGCGGCAGCCAGTGAGGCAGCGACGGCGGAGAACACCGTTGCAGCAGCAGGGGCAGCAGGAGCAGCAGGAGCAGGGAGTACTGAAAAAGCAGCTGTCCCTAGGGCTGCACTCCAGCCGACGGCAGGGGCGCCGGCGGCTTCGCCGAGTTGTCAGCTTTCGCCGCCGCCGCCGCGGCACCAGCTCGTCATTTTTGCAGGGCACCAGGGCTTTGTACGACTTGCGTTGGAGGAGGGCGCGTGGCTGGTTCCTGTGCTGGCGCTGGGGGAAACCTTGCAGGTTGGGGGAAGGGAGGGGCTTGTGGAATGGTGCTTGATCAGGAAACATGTGCGGGAAGCTCCTGAATGGCTGATCTTGTGGGGGTTTTAGTGAGCAAACCGTTGAGAAGAGGTGTTATGCAAGTTCTATGGCAAGCCTCCTCCTCTGGTAAAGCCTCCGACAGAACGCTTCTTCTGGGATCGAACATGTGACCTCCTCGACAGCGGTTGTTTTGCGTCGTTTTAGGACCAAAGGCCTCATCATTTCCAGATTGCACCTTGATGGTGAACTGGTTGGGTTGATTTGTACTTCGGCAATCTTGGTGCTTTTGGCTTCTTACCCTACATAAGCAGTTCATTTCGTGCTATGCTATGCTTTTGGCTCTAAGGCTCTTGAGCCTCTGCTGGCTCGTATGGGCGCTCGTTACACCTCTCTTGAGTAATGCAACCGAGACGTAGCACACACACACACATGTTGCACCGTTAGGATCACCAACGAACTCGATACTTTTAAAACCCTCTTTCCGCTCCCCCCATCCTGGAGTATCCGTCTATATCCGGTATCTGCTTCAAACGTCGATGGTTCGTCTTACCGCGCCCTTCCTCCCCCTTTCGCGCCCCTCTCCCCCCTTTCGCGCCCCTTCCCCCCCCTTTCGCCTCCCCGCCACCTCGCGGCCGACACAGCTGCGCAACCTGATTTCCGCTCCCGAGATGCAGCGCATCACGTACAAGCGACTTGGTTTCCCGGTTCCCTTCATCTTGGGGGGCCGCTGGAGCCTCACCACCCTGCCGCTCCGAAACCCGCTTGTCTACGTCATCGGCCGGCCCCTACAACCTCCGCCGCTGGGCTTGGAGGTTGAGCGCTGCCGTAAGATGGCGCCGGCATGTCGCGATACGGCTCCATCGTCTTCGCCGCCAGGCGGCGATGGCAACGGCGGCCGCGGCAAACCGGAGCTACGGCAGCGGCGACACCGGCGACAGGCGCCGCCAGTGCATGCTGGCGAGGCGGGCGGAGGCGGCGACGGTGACGTTAGTTCAGGTGTCGTAACGATTCCGCAATCCGTAGTGGACGAGTATCACTGCCGGTTTTACGCGGCGCTGGCGGCGCTGTGGCGGCGGTACCACAGCCGTCACCCCGTACTGCGCCACGCGGAGTTGCTGTTGGAGTGGGGGCGGCATGGACGGCCCGCCGAGTTCGAGCGCTACCTCGCGGAGGCGGAGCGGGAGCAGACAGCCCGGGCGGAGGCGGACGGGGTGGTGACGGCTGTGTTTTAGAAGGGTTTGTTTTTTTTTGAACCCTAAGAAGAGGCTTTTGGGTGGGTTTTTTAAGGGGGTAGGGTTTTAGGGGACAGCTTAGAGGGATTTTGTTGTGTGCCGCTCACGTAGGGAAGCAGACGGAAAAACGGGACAGAGGGAGAGAGTCTCTGACGTGGAGGGTGTGTGGTGCTGATAAACGTGGTGGACAGATTCAGTAGAGGCAGAGAAAACGTCGTGAGTGGTGGTGTCGGGATTGGGAGATGAGAGCTGCGGGAAGACAGGCGCGGCGAGGATGATGTGAGTGGTCCGAATCTTTGCGTCGTGCAGCATGGAAGTAGATGTGCGCGTGTGTGTATTGGTGTTGTTATTAATGTGTGCTTGTGGGTGAGAGAAGGGCGACCTTGTCGCAGTGTGCGTTTTTTGCGTTTGTATGTATGTGTGTATGTGTCTGTCTGTTTCTCAAGTTAGCGACCGGCCTTGAAGATAAAAGAGCACCAATCGCGAAATGGGGCGTGCCGTGCTGTTATTACCCCGGCTTCTGCTGCTACTGCTGCTGCTGCTGCTGTTTGAGATGTCGATCATGCGAAGCAAAAGGTGGAAGCGCGCATAGGTACAAATGGATACATATGTGCATTTACGTGGGGAGGTGATGATCTCGCACTTTGGGTGTTTTCTCGGAAGGTGATGATGACCTTTTTAGTTGTGTGTTGATGATGGTGGCGGTGATGATGATGATAGCGATGATGACGATGATGAGGCGGCGGTGGTGTAATGGTCATATCGCGCGAGGAAGTGAAACCTGAACCCGAACGCGGGCCAGGACCTGGAAAGATTGCTCATATGTGTATATGTACAGGATGATATGACGTGCTGCTGCTGGTGTTCACAAGAAGAAAGGGAGCAAGGAAAGGGGAGGAAAGGGAAGGAAAGATGATGAAGAAAAAGAACCGTGACCCCGAGGAGGGGTCCCAGCGCGGGAGCCCCTTTTATCCCGACGGGGGATGGGAGAGGGCATCCAACAGGACTTTCTCGTAGCCAGGAACGGCCGCTACGGAGGAAGAAGCAGTGCGAGGACAGGGGGAGATGCAGCGCCTGCAATCGCTGCTGCTGCTGCTGCTGCTCGTTGTTCGCGCTCTCTCTTCAAGGCGGCTGTTGCTGGCGCTCTCCTGCTGTGTGTACTGTATAACTTGATAACCTGGAACAACACCGCGGCCGGCCCGGCAGGCCAAGATCGCAGAGAGCCCTGCAGCGGCAAGGACAAGGACAACAGCAGCTGCAGGGGGGGGGCGCCCATCACGCACAAGGGGCCTTGATCTGGCCTTGCCCGGCCCTTCTCGCCCGCGGTTGCAGCCGCGTGCAAATGGGCGGCAGTGTGATGGGAAAGCCGGGTGTGCAGCTGCGTGTGTGTATTGCAGCTCGTAGTGCTGGTTGTGGCACCGGTATGCTTTAGCTAACGTGAATTTGTGCGTGTCTTTAATTGATAGGAGCCCTACCCTGTGTGCGCGCGTGTGTATGTGTGTGTGTGTGTGTGTGTGTCGGGCACGTCCAGAGCCAAAGCGTGGGGCGCTGGATGACCTCCGTGCCGCAGGGGAGGGGAGAAAGAGAGCCGCGTCGGAGCGCGTGTAAGGCGACTTCCATCCTTGCTTCCGTCGTACGACTGTTATGGCCATCAGCCTGGAGATATGGTGGCGGCAGTGGTGAAGGATCGTGCGTTTCAAGCGCATTTTTGCTTTTTTAGATTTTTTTAAATTGTAGAAGGGCTCTTTTCCTCGTCTCATCGGTTTGTATGTATGTATGTATGTATGTATACGACTGAATGATGTCCGTATGTTCGATAGAGTTTGGTGTGCGTATGTATGAGCACACGGCGAGGAGTGTATGTTCTCCATTCCAGCAGCAAATGGTGCGTAATCCTTTTGTCTCCTCTTTTTTGCGTGTAGCGGTGTTACCGATATTCTTCAATCTGTGTCTTATTGCGATTTTCCTGGTAATTTTAATAATGTTTCTCGGCTCAGTTATTGTCCAGGTTCAGTTCTATTTTGATTTGCAGGGCGGCGGCAGTTCATGTTGTGCAGTGGCCTTTGTCGTTTTCTCATTTTGCTTAGACTGTTATCAGTTAGATTGCCGTAGTTGGTGCCGTAGACAGCGAGGCATTTCCCGAGTTGAGGTGAGCTGGTGTGCCATTCTTTTCCTTCTCCGTGTCCATGTTCTATTGTTGGTTACGGTGCTGTGGGGCCACCAGTGGTGCGGGTGCGGATGGAAGGAGTGTGGGCTATCGCTATCGCGCTGGTGTCTTAATTGGTGTTGTGAATTGTAGGGTTGTTTTGGCGGTGGCGGAGTCGTTGCTTCATGTTGCACGAGGATGGCGCCCGCTTGTGCCTAAAGACAAGCTTGCGCGTTGGAACTTGGTAGGTGTATAGTACATATTTTAGGTATATCAGTCTTCTGGGCAAAATGTCCGAGCAGCAGAACTGTCATTCTGCAGTATGCGGTTTGTTACAGCTAGCGGACCCCGACCGGGTCGAGTGCATCAGCACAACACTGTGGGCCCTATAGCTTGCATTATCATACACTGTATATCTGGCAGATTCGGCCCGGGGGAGACGCATGTTTTCGCCTGAATTTGTTAATAAAAACTGCAATACCCATACGACCCTCATGCCATTTTGAGTTTTAGTTTTTCATTCGCAGAACCCGCATCCGTGCATTGTTAGAACCATTTGTAAAGTGGCAGTCAAGACTGTCGGAAGGCCGTTAAGTGGCTGGATTAGCGCTTTTCCCATCGCCTAGTGCCTGTATGGATTATCCGTTTGCTTGTCACCAGCACTCGGTAACAACCCTACCAAACAAACCGGTGTCGATAACTGGTCGCTTTCGGTACCTGGCCGGTCGGTAGGGTAACCGACCGGTAAGGTTACCTGGTCGTTACCTCGAAATGTCGGTTACCCTACCGAAGCCCGAAGCGACCGAAGCTGGTTGGTTTATGACTAACCGGTCGGTTATCGACCCTTTTATGCCATACGGGGTGCGGTATGCCTGCACGCTGCGGCGCACGCTGCTGTGCGGCCGCGCGGTCTTCTCGCTATTTCCGTGGACTTCCTTGGATTTGTTATGGTTCAGCTCCGCCACACTCCGCAAATCCATGCCAACTGCTCCAGCACTTCCCTCCTTGCCTTCTGCTCCGTCTCGTGCACATCTCATACACGCCCTATCCTCCAGTTCGGCTGGCAATGGGCTGTGTTCGCGCATGCTTCCAGACGACTAAATGCTCAGCCGTCCTTGTTGACCGTCACCGTCCATGGATTTGCCTGGGCGCCTTAGCAGCACGGGTGTACATGGCTCCTAACGCCGCCGGCCGCCGCACCCGGCCCTCGCAGCTATCCCCATAATCACGCGCGCATAGTCCAAACACAACACCGATCCTCCATTTGCGGCCCAGTGCCGTACAGCATCCCTTGCGGAATACTGCGGGGTGACCGCTGGCTGATGCACCGGGGCCGAGCCCTTTTCGGCTTCGAAGAAGCTGACTACCCTGGTCTTACAATTGTAACAATTATTGAAATGTTCGCAACATCTTTCTCGTGTGCCCCCAGGCGGAGGAACCCTCAAATGCAACATAAACATCATCGCACAAATCATCTGCTGCTCCGGATAGTCCAAAACGGATTTTTCCTCATTCCTGAACTCGCACCTCACAAGACACCCTAAACACATTTTTTAAAATTTGTGTGTCAGCGTCGCACGGCGATATGCGAGGAAAAAAGATTTCTAGCGGTGCGCGGTCGCGTAGTGCACCTCATCCCAGTATCAACGCGACGAAGCGCGCACACGCAGCACGCGACTTCTAAAAGCAGTCCGTTGGACACCGCTGCTATATGTCGCTGTAGAGAGACATGGAAATCGCTCCGGGACGCTTGGAAGATGCAGATTGCTTCACTGCATACTTCACACCCCACGCCACCACTCCTACATAAGCGCTAGCATACGACCATTTTTAGCAAGGCTACGACACTAGCACCAGTTCGTACATCGTGATATACGTTTGCAGTACAAAACAGCTCCTCGGACGGGAAATCGCTTGGGCCGTATTACGCTTTTCTTAAACCCTGCCCTACCCGTTTGCGAGTGGGGGTAAAATGAGTTGCTAGGGGTGCGTGTGTTGTGCGCCGTACCGCCATTTTCTTCGCCACTACTAGCACGCGACGCGCGATTATCAGCCCAAGAAGTGGCGGGCAGCCTCTGCCGTACGTGTACGGTCTCGAATAAGCTCCGGATCGATCTCCCTGGCGGAAAGGGGGGTTAGGGGGGAAAAACCCGATTCCGTAAAAAACACGGTTTTGATGAGCCCATAATTTTTGCGATGTTTCGATCTTCGTGTCGTTCCGCGCGCATTCCCAGAACCACCTAGCGGACCGACTTTCATGTAACAGACAGGCGCGGCGACATATATATTTTTACATTACCGAATTACTGACCTCGGGGGTAGGCTTGGGTGAGCAACACCGCACGCGTGTCCTTAAAAAACACACACCTACGCACACGCACGCACCGAACACAACAGGAAAAAAGCCATACGCACTGATGCGGCCGTACCTGCCCCCCACAATGCGGCTCGTCGCCTCCTCCCGTTCCTTGGCGGGCAGGTCCTCGAGGCTACCAACCCCCTGCATCTTGACGTTGCCCTCAAACTCGCGAGTACGGAAAGCCACCTGGGCGTGCTCCTCGCTGCGAATCTTCGAGTGCAGCTGTGGAACGGCGTACGACAGAGAAGGCAGAGGTAATCACAGGATTAAGCCTTTCTCTGAGCTGAGACGGTCGGTTATATTCTGGTAATCTGGTTAGGAGAATATACGAATACAGTTGCAGGAGCAATGACGTACGGCAAGAGGGTAAACATCAGGAGGGAAAGCTTCGTTGAGAAGCTGAAGGCAAAAATATTTGGTTGTGATTAAAACACCAACAAAAACATAAAACCCTAAAACCCAAACGAAAGCGCGTTTCGCATTATTATTTTATCAAAAAAAGGGAGGGAAGCATGGAGTCGAGGGTAGGACTCAGAGAAGGAAGATGCCTCAAAGGATTCAGTCTTAACGGCGAAAGGAACCCAAAAGAGGTGGAAACCCAAATGCACATATGGCCGCCATAGGCCCCCTTACGCACCACCACTACCATCACCATCATTTTTACCTTATAGTCATGTGCGGGGTGCGTGTTCTTGCCGGTCACAGGCTTCCTGGCGTCGTGTACGGAGGCCTTGCCGTACCGCTTCTGCTCCTGCGGAGTCAGCTGCGTACGATAACATAACAGCTTAAACAGTAGCAGCAGTAGCAGAGCCACGATCATCAAAAGTGATAAAAGCCGGTCATAAAAAACTATTTTTTGCATATGAAAAATCCACCCCGGTTTCCCTTCATGCCGCCAGCCGCCTCCCAAACCTTCCTACTCCCCCGTCCCTACTTCATTCTCCTCTTCCCCCCCATACACACAAAGGAAAGCCCCACTCCTGAACTCTCCAAAACTTACCCCCAAATCCCCAGCGGCAAAATCCAAGAAAAATACCGCAATCAACCAACCCGAGCTCCCCAGTCCATTGCCCTACCCACCCGAAAAGCCTGGGAAAGGAATCCCCCTCTTGCCCCCCACGCACCTCGTACGGAAAGTTCTTGGCCATCTTATCACACTGGCAGGGCGCACATCGGCACATGTCGCACGCCATGGAGGGGTCCCCCTTGACCGCCTGGGCCTTGACGGTGCTGTACGGCTCCACGGTTGATTCGCACGTGGAGTAGAAGTCCCGAGCTTCCAGGGGACGTGTGGCCAGGCCAACCTTCTCTTCCGTGTAGTCGACACTGGCGGCCGTGGCGGTGATGGCGGGGGTATACATGAAAATATGGATTCAGTAAAAAAAAAACCTCTTTTCATTAGCATCATTTAATCAGTCATGTCCACCAAACAATTTTTCATTTTTTTTCTTAATCTTGGTAATCAAGGTAACGTTTTGTCGGTGATATGTGGTGTGTGTGGGGTTGGGGGGATACGGGTGCGATGGGAAAGGGGGGGAAAAAGAGCCTATGTGCAATTTCATTTGCCGAGTGCTAATTTAAATACGAGCAGCGATTGAGATACGAATCACATGCGAATCACATCAACGGAGCCCAACCGCCGGCGTNCAAAAAGCATTGAAGAGAACGAGGGAGGAGGAGGGGGAGGGGGAGGGGGAGGGGGAGGAGGGGGAGGGGGAGGAGGGGGAGGGGGAGGAGGGGGAGGGGGACAACGAGGGCGGAGGGGGAGGAGGGGGAAAGACGAACCACGAACGAGTGAAGCTGCTGCCAGGGCAAGACGTAGAACTGACCTTGTTGAGAAGGAGGGGGGACAGGGGCACTGCGTAATGGCACAAGGTAAGCAACACAGAAGGGAGACAGCACCGTCCACAGCAGCAGCGCGGCGGTGCGCGGTAGCAGCCGTACAGCTCCTCGTGCCGGCGACTTAACTTAGCAGCAAACAAAAACACTTGTCCTGCCCTTCCTAGGTTGCTGTCCTGGCCAATCACACCATTACAACCTCAATAATTAAAAGAACTGCATTCTTACACAGGCGACTAAGCCCTGTAGGAAGACATCCCCGAAGGGGGAACATCATCCCCTTTATGCCTTTTTTTTAAGGTTGAACCAAATACACTACCGTACAGAACGCACAGGGCGTACAGAGTGCCGTACGGAGTGGCGTACAAAGTACAGAACATACGCAACTCACGTCTTGCGAGTGTACTGGTCGCCGTGTGTGTCTTTGCCTCCGCCGCCAAGGCCGGACTGGTCGTACTCGGCCTCAACCACCCTGTCCCGAACACCCTGGATAACTGTGGTGCCCGCTGGCGCCAGCTCAGCACGACCCAGCCGCTCAGCCAACTGAACAATTTAGTTAATTGATTTGGAAAATTTAGGTATTTAGTAAATAGATTTCGGTAAGACATAAAAGTGGTTTAGCGGGGTAATCCTGAGGAGCGTGCTTTGCGATGAAAGGAAACGCATCAAAGCGCAAAAGATTATAACAAACTTAATTTCAGGTATTTTACTTAGGGTTTAGAGATATTTTCCATACAAAGACAATATCCCATATGTAATATCCAAAAGCAGAAACCTCTTTTTTTAAGAAAAAGTAAAAATCAGGTCAAAAACGAGCGGCTAAGACAAAAGAAGGCCATCAAGATGTGGTGCAACGCAACCCCGCAAGCCTGGCGCAGGGAGAAATCCTCTCTCATGCACTTCCCCGCTTCCACGCCCGCTAGGGCCATATCCACCGGGCCCCAGTGCCGGACAACCCCCCGTCCCCACGAACCGGCAGCCGGCTAGCCAGGATGCCTTATTAGGACACCCTAGGGAACACCGGCAGAAAAACATTTATTTCCATGTACATATTATCGCACTCGTCACTTGCACGCGGAGTCCAAAAAAACCCGCCATTCTGAAGCGCCGTTTTAGTTTTGATCCGGCCTCGGGCTACGGAAGATCTCAACTCATTTACCTGGTCGACTTTGGGAATGAAGATCCTGGTTTCGGAGGACTTGGGGTCCACTACAACTGTCTCACCGTTGTCGGCAGCCGCCTCCACGGCAGCGCCCTGCCAAGGGAAGGAGTTGGGGGAAAAATGTACGGGAATAACTCATCGCAGTTACAGTTGGTTGTGGTGGTTGTACTTCGTTGTGATAGTTTATGGCAACTGAAACAGCGTGGTCCAGAGGCGCGGGCTGATCCTGCGTTTCAAAACGGTTTCAAAACGGTTTCAAAATGGATCCAAAACGGATCCAAGCCCCAGCCGCACTCATGCACGCTGCTCAGTTGATTACCAAGGATACACACACGCACGCACGCACACACGCACTCCTCTTCTTTCCCAACCCACCGGATTTGTGATGATGGGCATGTCGGTGACCACTGTCGAAGCCAAGTTAGCTTGCGGCATCACAGCATTCACACCAGGACGCCCAAACAGCTCGTCGTTGCGCTCGCCGTACTCAGCCTGTGCAGGCGTCTGCGCGCCGCGACTGACATACATACACACGCATTAAGGACAGGAGCCCCAAAGGGTTGCAGCGTTAGCACCTAAAACACTAAAAAGCCATGAAAGCGAAAGAGGATTCCAGTATCGGGTTGGTCACCACTTATCACACGCGCCGCGGGTGTCCCCTTGGAGCGGCCCCCGATCAGCGACAAACAAAAACCCTCCTCATGGGAGTAAAATATAAAAACCTCTGTCTGAAACCATCCATGAAACCCTGTGCAAGCTACACACGCCATAACTCCGGGGTCCCCAGTCTCAAATCCCCCAACCCGGCCCTTTTTCTGCTCTTAAAACCCTCTATAACAACCCCCCTCGCCCATCTTTCCCCCCTTTTCCCCCCTTTTTCCCCCTACCTCCCCACTGACCACTCACCCCGTGGGGTCGTCCCTCATCGGTATCCCCGTGTTCACCACGGGACCTCTCCCGGGGGGGTGACCCGGAGCGCGGTGGCGCTGACCCGGCAGGCTGAGGGGCAGCTCCCGCGGGGTGGGCCGGTCCGGGTCGCGAGCCGCCTTCTCCACCATGGCGGGCGCAGCGGGGTCCTTGGCGGCCATGTCGACACGCAGCGTACCGCGCTGGTAGGAGGCGCATGCATCGCCGGTGTAGGCGGTGGGCGGCAGAGCGATGTCCCTGTGACATAAAGGGGGAAGGTGGTGCGTGATGGCGGGTTGGTGCAAACAAAAAGCAAGCGTAGATATGAATTTGCGCTCGAGAGGCCTCATATAAATTAATCTTTTTAGCCTTTATGTTATGTCCCTAGAGAAAATCATAGTTTGATGTGTAATGAAGAGTGATTTTGTGCAAAGACGGAGAGGGAGACGAAGACGAAGACGAAGAGCGCAATCCAAAATGCCGCAACCAAGAGAACTTTTCGGCAAGAACGAAAATCTAGAACCGTTCATGGAGATCTATTTTTTTTCAAATCTTGTAATGAAGGGCAAAGAGCTGTTATAAATAAAAGATACGCAATCGCAGCCAAGCCAATCATTGAAATCAAGGGCATACCTAGCTGCCCAGAAACTTCCGGAACTACAGATTCGGTACCATCCTGCGTGGTGCAAACATTTCTGGTTTCCCTTTGCCCTTTTAATCGCCAGGATGTGATTGCTGCGCACGTATGATTTCATTTCGTCGACTTGGAGGTTAACTGGAAGCGCTGTGACCCACGGGTCAGTGCGGCCCGGAGTCACGAGACGTTGCGCAGCAAGGCTTCCTTACTCGATTTGCTGTCCCTTAACGGACATGAGCAGATGTCCGTCGTAAACATGGGCCTTGACGTCGTTGGCGGCATCTTCGACACCTTCCAAGTGGCGCGTCCAAACATGGCGGCCGTCCGTGAGGTTGTAGTGAGTGCTGGTGTCCATCTCTTCACCAATGGTTAATGTGTCTCCTTTATACGTTTCTTATAGGTTCCGTAGACTTGGAATTCGATGGAGTGATTGTGTGGAAATGCGCTTCTCATGCCTTTCGCCTATTTTATAGCACCTCCCGGAAGTGCCCATGATGTCACGACAGTTTGAGCGCCGCGTGGTGCCGCAACTGCATTTCTTGTGATCAAACTTTATTAATGAACATGTTTAAAACCTTTCAACTTGAACGAAAGTGGCGCATGATAGTGTGCACTCTGTTGATTGGTAAGCTAGTAGCGGTTGACTTTGGTAGCAAATGCTTACTTAGAGGAATATTTTCACTTAGTTACAAAGCAAGATTTTTACGCATGACTTACAAATATTTGTAGCATAAGAATTGTATTGTTCAAACAGTGAACCGAAGCGGTCTCGGAGCTTCGATTAGGGACGCGTAACGTTTATTTGTCTCCCTCGTTACAAATGGGTAAGATATAGAAACGTATCCATGATTTGCGATAACGCTCGTGCCTGCACAGCTTGTGCTGCCTTTTCCTGCTAATAGCCCTTGCCGAGAATGGGCCGGCCTTTCAAGCAGTACCTGTCTGGCCCGCGCATCTACAGCTGCGCTACCTGCAGAGCTCATGCAGCGGACCATGATGACATCATTAGCAAGGTAGCGCGTGCACTCTTGGCGACTCCAGTTTGCTAGTTATCGACACCCTTGTTTCCTGTGCGCAGGCGTTCCAGGGACGCCACGGCCGTGCTTATTTAATTAACAACGCGTGAGTATGTGTGAAGGTGTGCGATAGCAAGGATAGCCCTGAGCAGCGGCGTTTTGAAGTGCTTCGCCCCTCGTAGGGTGAATGTATCATTGGGACCAAGGGAGGAGCGAGTTCTCATCACCGGTCTTCACACGGTGGCCGATATCTACTGCACCTCCTGTAACACTGTACTCGGCTGGAAGTATGTGAGTAGCAGTGCTAGTTCGTCCTGGTGTTGCGAAAATTGTAAGCTAAACAGCAGGCGGGGTTGCAGGAGCACGCCTTCGAGGAAAGCCAGAAATACAAGGAGGGCAAATACATCATCGAAAAAGCTAAGGTCATGAAGGTAATGCTCCTGAAGACTTGACTTGCTCGTGCCCATGCTATGGACGCGTCGGTACGCCAGCCGTGCCGAAAAAAAACGGCGCCTTAGCTACTTTGTTCACGTTTTGGCTGTAGGAGGGCAACTGGTGACGCCTCTGTGACGCCAGTCTTGCTGCTTGGGGTAACAGCCTAAGCCCAGGCACCCTGTGCGCTTTGTCGGGCTGCTGAACCTTAGCTGTGCGTCTCGTGTCAAGGCTCAATAGGCCGCGCTTCCTGAGGTCGTCGCCCCTCCTTCCGATGCCGGTCTTCACATTAGCCTTCGCATTCAACGCGGATTAAGCCCAAGGGCAACGCCCGGCAGCCCAGATGAAGGCGGTGTCATGTGGCTATGACCCTACTCCATTGTACCACTAATTCGAGTTTCAAATGTGCATCGAGATGTTTGTATCTCATTGCCCAGGCTGCTCTCTGCTCTCTCATGCCCGTATTGGTGCAGGTATAGGAGGTGAAATAAAGTCTGGGCAGGTGTGGGGGTTACAGGAAGTTTTAGGCGCGGAGGCAACATGTCCAGGCAGGCGCTTCCGCGTAGGAATTATGGACTGTTACTGCTCTTATACTCCTACCCTTGTTAGAGATGAGACCTCCCTATTGAGCATTCGTCTTCTTGTGGACGTACTACGTCGATGTTCACACATCGTACATCATTTTTGCCTTTGGTGTGCTTATACCGTGTGGGGGGGCTTTAATGTGGTGTTGTGGACGGCCTGCATGCGTGGCGGTGTTTTCAGTATTTTGGAGGAGATGGCGCATTGGAGCCCTGGCGCTGTGCCCCAGTGCTGCGCCGCCGCCACTGCTGGTTGTTGTACACACTGGTCATGTTTAAGTTGATGCTGTGTTGCACTGATGTTGTGTTGTGACGCCGGGGGGTGCGCCTTTTTTTTGCCGTGGTACGTGCGTGGCATTCTTTTGCTCCATTATTGTCACGCCGTTGGCGGCACCTACCTGCATGTTTCTTTTTGCATCGAGCATGTAGCGCCTTGTGGGTTTTGTGGGGACGTGAGCACTGAACATAATTTAAAGCTTTGCCACACGTAACCCATACTATCACGTCTAGCTTGGGTTTTCCCTTCTGTATATGGATTAAGATTAGTCTTGTACCATTTGGTTTGTGTTTCCTCTTTCCTGGTCCAGGGGTATTATACGTGCGTGGAAAAGGGGTGTGCATGTAACCCAATACGCCGGGGCTTTTCCGGCCAGGTGTTGCTTGCAAGTGGCATCGAAAAGTAGTATTAATGCCGAAGTCCTAGGGTTGAGCGCAGTTTTTAGCATGTGAGTGGGCTGTACATCAATATTTGGATCCCAAGGGTCTTACGGGTTGAGGTGCTGTATTCCTGTATTGTACATTTATCTTTTAAGCGCTGAGTTGCAAAATACCATGAAGATGATATGAGAAGGAAGTATGCATGCCGCCGTGTAATATCCATCGTCGCTTCTTTCCCACTTTGTTTGCCAGTTTGCCACACGCATTGTACATGAAGTCCTATTTGGTTGCACGCACTCGATATGGCTTGCTGCTGGTTGTCCGGCCAGATCTTCTGTGGACGTCCTTTGTCCGATCATTCATTCCTAGGGTTGGCCGGAAGTTTAGATTTAGAAAATAATTTAGATGCCATCTAATTAGATTTCTATATAGATTTTAGATGAGGCCATCTAAACCGTTTAGGTGGGCATCTAAACGTATCTAGTCCATCTAATGCCTATCTAAAGGCCGGTGACCGGATCCAGACCGTTTAAACGTGAGTCATGGCACGCGAAACAGCTATGTTGAAGGTAATTTTAGTGTCATATCCTTGCTCCGCTCTATTACATACACAAATAGACGTAAAAATACAGAATGGCAGAACCAGGACCCCAAAAGCCGATCACATACAAATACAGCCACCAGACTTTCGACGCGCCACAGTACGCAGCTAAGCTCTGCGAAGCCAAGCGCAGCATCAAAGCCGCAGCGTACTGGTCCATCTTCGACGTGTTGCTCGTAAAAGGCGTTGTGAACCTCGTCTGCACCGTTTGCAACAAGTCCTATAGCGCGAAGAACCCGTCAGCTGTCTGCCCGGATCACTATGCGAAGCACCAGAAGGACGTCGCCAGCGCGGTCGGAAGCGAGCAGTCCGGGGCGCCCACAACCAACAGCACGAAGCGCTCGCGCGCGGAGGAGGGGCCAGTTCGGACCTTCTCTTTTTACACCCCGTGGCGCCATCCGACACGCGTCTGTAGAGCGCCCATAGGGGTTCGCCGTGTTCCCAGTGTCGAGCGGCCCAAAAAATTATTGGAAAATCCAGGAAAAGATAAAGCCGCATCGTGTGCAAAATTTCAGATCAAAATTCCACCGTTTAGGCAGTTTTCCGTTTGGCCATCTAAAGATTTACCTAATTAGATTAGGTATCTAATTAGATTTCTAATTAGATACTTTTTCCATCTAAAGATTTTGCCAACCCTATTCATTCCGTTCATATGCCGCCCCTCTCTGGCGTTCGATTTTCTGAATGTACTGGGACTGATATATCATACGTGACGGTCGTGCACCTCGACTCTATAAATGTTACACTTAAGATTAGAGTGTTGCTATGGCCGCGATCCTGTTAGGGCTTCCGCGGGCTACGGAGCAAGGGAGCGGCTGCACGGTATCATCATCAGCCTTAGGAGTGGAGTTGCAACAGATTTGCGAGTGCTAGTTAATTTGCGAGTGCTGTCGTTTTGCACCCGTTCTTGTTGTAATTGGCTAGGTTGTTGAATGCGGGTTGCCAGTGCAGCACGATGAGAGTGCCTCCACCTCCGGCTAGCTTCCGGCTCAAGTTGCGCCAACGCATGCAAGGAATCGCGCGATTTCCGCTTGCATACACTTGAGGAAGTGTGCTACTTAGTGCAGTGTCGCATTAGCAGGATTGCAACTGTGCGCCAACTGGTGCAGTTGCCTTACCCGACGGAAATTACACATTAGCAATACCGACGTTGCAGATGAACCTGGCCAATGTCGCGTACAGTGATCGCCTATAGCGACGGCCACTGCTCCGGTCGGATGCATGCATAATGGCTGTTTAGTTGTTGCCATTATGAAGACCTGAAGCATAAGCAATATCGCAGCTCGCAAGCTCGCAACTCGCAGCTGTCCTTGTATTGTGAATCCTAACAGTAAACGGAAGTAACGGATCAAGTTTACGAGTGACCGAAGCCATTCAGGCAGATATGCTCCTCCTTACATACGTAATACATATGCAGAAGACTGCGCTGTCGCTCTGAAAAGTAACTTTATGTTGCTGTGTACCCGTGTCTTCGTTGCTGAAGCCATCATCCAACTCACATAATCCTTGCATCAAGGGCGCAGTCGGTATCACGGTCCTCGGTGAAGTTCACTTAAAACGTCCTTGCTTATTATAGAGCTTTGATTCGAAAAGTCCACATTACTGGTTGGGGCCTTGGCGGGAGAGCCAGAAGCAGCGTTGTGAGGCCCAGCGTTGTGAGTCAAGGGGAACGCTTCTGCATTGCTTTAGGTGTAATCTTACAGGTATAATCGACAAGGAGGGAGCCAAATGGCAGCGACCAGCGTAGTGGCAATTCCGGCCACGATACGCGACGAATCGCTCCATAATCTCCCGGTGAAGATTACAAGCAATGCGACTGCGGCACAGCTTAAGGACCAATGGATACAAGGTGCGGCAGGAGACGGCAAAGCTGCCGGCAAACCTCTCACGGGTCCTGCCACTCCACACAACGGCATGGTTGCCCGCAGATGGAGATGCAGATACACAGCAAGCTTTCCTGCGAGGACGGTTGCTGCGAGGTACGGTACGCTGCCGCTAGCTATACAACAATTGCAGCAACCATGTAGAGCTTCAACCGCTAATACCCCGCAATCCCGTGGCAACCAGGCGCAACGGTGCCGCTGCCCGAGGGTTACAGGGGGCTCTTGGTCCGCTCTAGCGGCTCCCAGATCAGCTCAGATGAATGCCAGCGCCACTGGGCGGCTTCTTCAGCGTTTAGCTCCCTCACGTTGTGGTCGCACGACGTAACACCTGGTCCAAGCGACCCCATGAGAAGAGCCCTGGAGTGGTGTGCGCTATCGAACCGGGTGAGCTTCGGCGCCTATCTGCAACTACGGGCACTACAGACACCCAATGGCCGTTGAAGACGCAGTAGCATTAACGCAAATTCGAGCAGATGGACACCCGTTTCCCTACGGTCCAGATAGTCTCTGTGCCAAGGGCTCATGACTTGTCTTGTGGTAAAGCCTTGTGTAACGGTGGACATCGCGGCAAACGGCGTGGTTATCCGGCACCGTAACGTGTTGCTCTTCAACTTATGCAAGCCCCCTGCTCCGTTGCTTGCAGGTGCATGCACAGATCAGCCCGGAGGAGGTGGAGGAAGAGTTGCGTGCTATCCAATCTGCGCCCGTATCCGCCCCGCAATGAAGGGTCTGTGAAAGGGCTGGAAGAGGGGCTCCCATTGTCTCGCACGCTGAGTCCAGGCAGCTTTCTTGTACTGGCGATAGCGATTAATTCTGCTTTCGGTAAACACAGCGATGTGCGTCCGGTTCCTATTGGGCACAAGCCGATACTGCGGCGCGTAGTGAGGTTTATGGAGCGACGACGATCTTTAACTGTGTCCACTGTGACCTTTGTTCAGTACGTCATGGCGTATGGATACAGTTGCATGTGGGTTGTCGTAAACGACGTACAGGCCGTACGCGTCGGGTGCTCGGTCCTTACATACCACGCCTAACGCTTTACTTTTTATCCACAATAAAGCTATATTGTTTAAGTGCCATGGGTTGCGAGCAACGGCGGCTACTGCGCTGCCAGCGGTGATACCAGCGACATGGCTGTCCACATCGCCAGCTCCTGATTTGAAGCACGTAAATTCCAGAATGTTGTGAAGGCAGGCTTGGGTCCATTAGCATGTAGTCTTGACCACGTGTCCCGTGGCACCGACTAAATTCGCTTAGGAGCCGGGAAATGGCTATCCACGTGAAACCACAAGGGCCCCGTGCAGCGGTCGCATTCCAGGGAGTTGACGGATGCCACAACGGCGTAACAAAACACCCAAAATACGCATACATACACATATGAGGCACACGAGACATTGCCAGGTTTGCTGTAAGGTGAGCGTGTGGTTGACAAGCATTTAGAGTTATGGGACAGGAAACGGTTTCACGCTCCACTTTACAGTACCCAGATAGCAACGCCTTTTCGACAGCAGTCCTTTTTTTCCGTGAAGGATATTAAATCCACACGCATATATATGGTGGATAAGCAGCTAGCTAACCAGAAAGAGCGAAGCGTTCTCCCCTGACCTTGCTTCGCCAGTAGGCCTACTGGCCAATCTGCCCCTGAAACGGACTGGCAACCTCCACACTGGGCGCTACTTCGCCAGTCAGCTCCCATCAATCCATCCAACAGCATTTCGGACAGCAAAGCATTGCAAACGGGTAAATGTACGGCCACATCTGCCATATTAGGTTTTCAATGTCCAATGGCCTGTGGCCCGCGGTTTGATAGCCGCCAGGCAGGAAGAATGAACCTTGCATTAGAGCGCCATGGGGCAGGGATTTGGCGAAGTCTGGCACTAGCCACTACTGCACACCTGGTCACCATCAGACAGCCATCGGCTAGAGCACGTGCTCAGATGGTTTCCCCAGAAGCCAGCCTGGGAGCCAGATGGCAGATGAGTCGTTCAGACAAAAAGTCGTTCATGCCAACGGGGAGAGTCCGCCTAGCTCCCCTTGGCTGACACGATCCTCGACAGACTTCGCAGCTGCCGCAATCTCCGCTGGGTCGCGTCGAGTGTAGACCCGGTGACCAAATGAGTGAAGGTTGTACAGGTACTGAGGAAAGGGAAAGGGCGTTGGGAGGTAGTTTTAAGGAAAGGGGGTTGCCTCGTGACTTGGGCAATTAGCAGCCGGCCACGTGTTTCTAAGCTAAAGGCTCCACCCGCAGCGATGCTTGACATGCCAGGTATAATAACGTTGAAGAGTGGGAGGAAGGGGACTCACCGTGTGGTTGCGATTCTTGTGCTTTCCGGTGTGGTCCACTTCACGCCAAACGAACCTGCATCCAAGGGGCACCGTACGTGGTGGTGGCGGTGCGAAACCCGTGCATCCAGGCACCGATCCGCTATATTCCAGCACATACCCGGCTGTACGCTTGTACACAATCGGCTCCTCGGAATTCACCGCATAGTCATCGTACATAACGCGCTCGCGCCAAGCGATGATGCGACTGCGACAGCACGAAGAGCGTGGCTCAACAGGGGGAAGTACTGCCAGGACAGTCTATTTTCAGCTAATGTTTACTGATGCAATAACTAAGGCCCACAGCACAATTGCTTACTCGCGCCTGCGGTCCTTTTCCGCGACATCAAGGAACTCAGTCCACTCCTTGTACGAGGCAGCATCATCATTGTTCTTGTTCCAGGCATAAGAAAGGTATTCGAGAATGAATGCCATTATCGTTTCTGCAGCAACCCGCTTATGACAAAAAAGGTCGAGAAGCAATGCGTGCACACCAGCTGGCTGTCGCCCTCCAAAGACCCTCTCATAGACAAGGGCCCTGAAGCTAGATTCTGGGAAACCCTTGACAGGCATGAAGTCTTTGCTTTTTCTGTACGCTGCCGTACGGCGGGCATGACGGTCTAGTTGTCCGGGTCGAGGACTCCTACGTGATTGTTTTCACTGGCTTGGGGATAGTCGTCCCTCCAATTAGGGCAAGATGGGGGAGAACTATCTCAACTCGCTGATTAGTCTTGTTTCCAAAAGTGACATTCGCTATGAGGGCATTCTGTACAATATCAACATGGATGAGAGCAGCATCGCGCTGTCTCAAGGTGACAATAGGAGGGGAAGTGGTGTAGATGGCGCGCTAGTTAGCGGGACACCGACCTTTCTCATGCTTCTTTGCAGTGAGGTCTTTCGGGACGGAAGGACGGCGAGTCGGCGGGCCGCAAGTTCCTCCCAGCAACGAGGTCTACGATTATATCATTTTCAAGGGTGGGCTCATCTATAACGAAGGAGCTAAGGCAGTCTTTGCTCTTTTGGATGCGATCTGCCCAGATAGGCAGTCCCACGGTTATATGGCTATGATCTTTTTGCAGGTGATGACATCAAGGACCTTACTGTCTTGGGTCCTCCTGGAACAGTTCCGGGGACTGCGCCAGCTGCTCCTCCTCCTCCTCCCGCGCCAGCCCCACCCCCGCCGAGCGACCCTATCCAGTCAGTAAGTCTAGACAAACATTATGGGGACGCTAATTATTATAATAGCGTTATTTACATTTAGGGTTCCTTACCCGACGTTGACCAACGGTTGGCATGTCGCGAAAGCTTCTGGTGACTTCCCCAAGAGTCTGCAAGGCGACTTGACTCTAGTTTTCTAACCCATGACAGAACCCGTGGGCTCCGTCGGCGGTTCCGACGGCACAACCCTACGCTGCGCCGGTGTACGGTAAGTGCGAACCCGGCCACACACACAGGGGGCTTAAACGGGTGCACGAACCCTATTATCAAAGCTCATGCACCTTCGCCGCTCAACATTTGGCGCTGTACAGGAGCGGATCAGTGGGCCCCTGCTGCTCCGCAGCAGCCACCACCGCAGCCTCAGGCGCCTCCACCGCCACCGCAGCCTGCTTACACGTAAGTTGCTGCTCACGGTTAATGGCCATGGTGAGGAGGCCCGGAGTTAGTGTAGGTTGTTGCTGGGTGCTGCAACTCCTCGTGTGAGTCCCTTGCTATAGGATACGGTGGAATATAGGTGCTCACGTTGCCTGTTGACCCCTTTCGCAGGGCATCCGCCCCACCTGTGGCGCCGGCTTCTGCACAGAAGGTCGCACCGCAGGTGCAGGTTGCGCCGGCAGCACCGCGTGCACCTCCCCCCCCGCAGCAGGCGCCCCCAAAGCCGTCAAACTATGCACAGGCTGCTGCCGGTATGTGCGGGGAATCGACCACTCTATTAAGCTAGTTTGCGACAAACATATATACTCGCAGTATAACCGACGATTTTGCTAAAGATAGCCAGGCGTCATGCTGTATTTATTAAGGTATGCTCCTGGTGGGTCTGCAACGATTCCTTTGCTGTGTGCATGCGTGCAGTCGGGCGCGGTGGCGTTGGGGGCCGGGGCCCTGCCGTGGGTCCTGCGCCCGGGGGCCGGGGCGGTGGGCGCAACGGGCCGCAGGCACCCTACCAGGTGAACGGGGGCAGGGGTGGACCGGCTCCGGGAGGCCGTGGTCCCGCCGCGGCACCAGCTCCTCGACCGTCTGCTGCGCCCGTGGCGGTTCCAGCGCCGGCATCAGCCGCGGCATCCTCGCCTATGCCCTTGCCAGTCCCCGCGGAGGACTTCAACTTTGAGGAGCAGAACGCGAAGTTCAAGAAGGAGGAGGTCGCGAAGGTATGGACCGTTAGATCTGGTATGGGAAGGTGGACCGGACGCTGTGATACATTTACGGCTGCATGTGACAGAGTGATGCAATGGACACGTTTAATCAAAGGTCCCGTTTTACCTTATTGTTCATACATGTTGTGCTCTTATGGGTTGAGAGCAGCGTCGTGGCATGCTAAGACATGATTTGCCTTGGCCCACAGGAGATTGCGGAGGCCGTGAAGCCGCGTGGGGCTTATGTTCGGGACGACTTCTTCGATGCTATCTCATGCGAGACGCTTGAGCGTCTGAACATCGATAGCGGGGCTGGAGCGGGTGGCAGTGCGGGCGGTGGCGGCCGCGTGGATGGCCGCGGTGACGGCCGGCAGCGTGCGGCTGATGCCCGGCGGCTGGACATGGAGACCTTTGGAGGTCTTGGTGGCCTGCGGCACAACTACAACTATGGAGGGCGCGGCCGGAGCGGCCGGGGCCGGGGCCGGGGCGATGCTGGCGGCCGGGTAAGAGGGTCAAACATAATGTGCCGGTGGGGTGGTTTGTGTTGTGGCATGTTCCCGTAAACCTGTGCAAGGCATTTACCAACTGCCCTCCTCGTACTTATGCGGATAATTGCAATCCAGCGCCGCGTCTGCCATTTTACTTGTCTATTCCAGCTTTGCGTTTTTAGCGCTGTCCTAGCTTATCAGGCTTAACTGCTGCCAATGCAGGGCGGAGGCCGCGACGGTGGCAGTGGCGGCGGTCGTGGGTTGAGGCCCCACGCCACGGGCGTTCCCAATGGCGGAGGCCGTGGTGGCCGCGGACGCAACTAAAGAAGAGGCTAGTTGCTGGAACCGTTTAGCTTGTGTTGACCGCCATTTCGAGCGAATGAGGTGATCTATGTTTACCCGGACTGTTCATACGCTAGATGCCGATGCTGAACGCCGGTGGACTTGCAATATGAACTGTCCCAGACCATGACTAAGGCTTTTCATTGGGCAATGCAGGGCAATGCTTGTAATAGATTGCAATGCAACGCGTTGCTTTCGGATTGGTCTGTGCTTGAGGATGGTTAGGAGTTGGCGACTCCTGTCCATGACGCTGCAGTCGGCACGCCTGGAGGGCTGCCGTTATGAACGCTATTCGATTGGATGTTATTCACTCACTCGCTCAGCCTGCTCTGCTGTACGAGAGGTACAAGATGCGCCTGCGTTAAATGGTTGTTACATGCAGCAGCGGTGTGATGCATGCATATTGCGGCATGTTTCTATCATGTAATAATGTCGATAAAAAGAGTTGCGACAGGTTTTTTCCATCGAGGAGGAGTTTGGAATGATTACATTGAGTTATACTGTGTTATTTTCCAGTGACAACTACCTGTCTTAGACAGGAAGTGACAACTGTACCAGTCACTGCGATGTTAAAGCATGTGTTTAGAGAAATAGCGTTTATGCGCAAAAAAATATATCCGCGATCAACCCGACCGGATAATGCGTAATCGTACGCTTGCGATCCGGACATCTGCCATTTCCGTGGCATTGAGCCACGTCAAATACATGGCACAGCTGCGACAGCCGGGGCTATAAATGCGGAGTGGTACTAAAGAATACGAGCCATCAGCCATGTTACTGAATACTAGTTTGCTAATTGGCACCATTCAACACCGCGCGGTTAAAAAAGGAATAATACACACTCCGGCCCCGCACACCGCCTTCACACATGTCGGTGCCCTCGTGCGTATACGAGGCTTTTGTCAGATGACGCAAAGGGCTGCATAACCAAACCTATCGATCAGAACAACACACGAAACACGCACTCTTGTCAGATATACGCTACTTTCCCTAATGCATGCCCAGCGTTACGCCATGAAACCACTTAGCCGTAATCACAAATGCAGATGCCTGCTTTTTAACACACAGAAGAACGGGCATAGTAATACACGGCCAAATAAATCAACGGCCAAATATCCAGTACCCATCCTTGTCCTACGCCTTTATCCATTTTTCCCACCACGACTGCACCACCACACTTAACGCCTCCAAACCGCAGGGACCCGTATGGCAAGGACCAGATCAACCACCTCGCCAAGCTTCTTTTGTCTGAGTCAGAAGACCAGGCCCATGCATTACTCGTCCGGCTCATCATTCGCCAGGTCGCCCCATCTGACGTTATACTTGGCGGCGAGGTAGTGCGCGCCGACCGGCCCACGGCTGCCGTACGGATATAGCTCCGGTGCAACCTGCGGTGGTGGTGGAAGGTTGCGTGCATAACTTAGATACAATTAATCCGACGGAAGCAGCTACGGGTGTATCCCCATGTTTTCAAAAAACACGACTTCCCGTTGGAAACACTTTCCATGACAAATACATTGTGTTTTGGTTTTATATGCGCGGACAGCGCCAGAAATCTGTTCGGATCCAATGCGACCTCATTCGAATCCACAGGGTGCATGATTAATGAGAGGCAAGAGAAAAAATGTTCGCCCTCATTCACTCGGTGGCGTTGCAAGTAAAATGGCAGACAGCTACACCTGGTCCTGACCTGCTGCGACAAACACCATTTTGCACATGTCCCCCTTTCGCATTTGGTTGCGTAGACATATGGCCCCCACCTTTCGGCTCTCAATCTCATGCAACAGCGGTGTGAACAACTCCCAGGCGGCCTCGAGCTCATCGTACCGGATGAACAACCGCTTGTCGCCTAGCAGGCAGGAAAATGACACAGAAGCGACAGGTAAGCGCGGCATCGACTCCAGAGGCAAAAGTCGTGCAACGGCGGCGACAGCTAGGCCAATCTCTCCTGCCAAGCCCCGTCAACTCAGTGTTTTCATACGCTTTACATGCACATTTCCAAAAATCAGGGTGTGGTGTCATCTCAGGATGCCGCAGATAAGGAGTACGGCACAGCAGGTACCATTTCCATTTGAACCCACCGTTGACAACGTCAAGCAAAAGCCGCTCGTACGCATCCGGTAACTCCTTCTGACTGAAGGCGCTCTGGTACTGCAAGTCCAGACGGGTGGTATCCAGCCGCAGACCCAGGCCAGGCACCTGCAGTACATGGCAGTAAAAAAAAGAAGTACCCCAAAATCAACGCAGGCGCCTTAAAAAGTAGCGATGCCTCCTACAACATGTACCGGGACGACAAAGGAGAAAGTCGAAGCCCTTTCCCGCATAATACAGCTCCGTGCTTCGGCTTTCAAAAAAAGGTCCGCTCTCAACTTTGAATCCAGGTTAACAGATACACACATACAAATTATCTTGATATGTCCGTTATTTACTTCGTTTCTCCATCATCCTATACAAAGTACGCAGTCCGCAATGTCGCACGCACCTTGTTGTTGACCTTGAGGTAGATGGCCTCCTTGGGCTGGATGCGGATGACCAACTCGTTGGTGGCGCTGTCAAGATCGGGACCAAACTTGTGCTTGTACAAGTTGCCGGGTACGTGCCTTATTAGGCAGGGCCACGTGAGGGGTACGGAACGTAAGCGATCATGATGGGAGTTGGCTACGAAGAAGGGGTGTGTGTGGCCGGACGGACTACCGTGTTTCGGACGCCGGAAAAAGTCTCTACCCAGCTTTTGGCGGATAGGCAAAATATCAGGTAAGTATAAAGTGCCAGTAAACATTCAAAAGAACATGCGCCAGAAACAAGGGGGCTCGGTAGCAGGGCAAGATCGCATAGGGCTCCCAAAATCACCGTATGCCGCCGTACTTCGCTTTGCCTTAGCCTAGGGCACCTAGGTCTTGTAGTGCTTTGCACGGGTTGACAAATCGTCGCATCGTCCGCTCCCGCACACATCTTTTTTAGACTCGTCACGCCAGTGCCATCCTCCTAGTGCCCATTCCCCTCCGCGGCCCAGGCCATCTTGTTCGAACACCCAACACATCCTCCCGCCACTCGCCCAGCCAGCCACCTGAACTGCACGCGGATCTCCGCTCGCCGCGTGTGTAGCGCCTTGCCGGCCTTGAGCAGGAAGGGCACGCCGTCCCACCGCGCGTTGTTGATGAACATGGCGCAGGCGGCGAAGGTGGGAGTGAGGCTGCCCTGCAGCGCGGGGCACGGAGAGAAAAGTGACCATCGAGAGAGGAGAAGAGAAGAAGGTCAAAGAGACTGCACCCAAGGAGATTGTATGAGATAAAAATGTAGACGAAGAGGAGTGACGTCAAGGCACTAACAACAAAGGGGAAAGTTAATCTTTCTTCCTCGCGAATTCCTTTCTTCTTGCCAGCGGATCACAGCCACGGGGGCAGACCCACCGGCGGCACCGTCTTGTCATCTAGGTAGCCGGGCAGTGTACGGCCCCCGTGTTGCCGCGATCGGTACTGCCCCAGCACCGTGTCATCTAGCTGTACCGGCCGCATGGAGCGAAGCACCTTGACCTTCTCGTTGCGGATGTCCTCCGCGGCCAGACTTACCTGTGGTGCATTGGGAGAGAGAGGGGGAGTGAGAGAGAGGGGGAGAGGTGGGAGAAGGCGGAGGGAGAAGGCCGAGGCAGAAGGAAGGGCTTAAGAAAACGGAAAGAATGTGAACGGAGCGGAAGACAATTCACACACGAACGATGCTGATACCAGAGATAGAAAGGTACTCCAGGAATATATAGACAGGGATATTTCAGGAAAAATTGTGATAAGAAGTAAAGTTACGAACCAGGAGGGGATGAGAATACTAGTGAGTAGCGGACATCCTGGAGGACGAGCAGGAGGGCGTTGTAAAGGATAACTCGGGGCATGAGAGAGCGGCGGCGCCCGGCTGAGGCCTCCAAACCTCATCCCAAACTCCATTCAGAACCCCGTTTCCCACCCACGCGCTACCGTCCAACCTTCATCCGTTCCCACCCACCGGTGGCTCCATGGCGAATAGCGCCAGAATCTGTAGCAGGTGGTTTTGGATGACGTCACGCATGATGCCGTACTGGTCAAAGTAGCCACCACGCCCCTCCGTGCCAAAGTTCTCGCTGAACACAATCTGTTAGCACAACGTATCAGATTGGAATTCCGTGACCGGGTTGGGCGTTCAGTAGACGGTGTTAGGGCAGAGGCGGTTTGGTTGCAGTAATGATGATGACGATGGCATATGCAGTATCAGGAGTTCAAACACGCATACACGCAATAGCTCGCATATAAGCAATTTCGAAACCATATATCCAGTACCAACCCTTCCTAACCTCTACCCAAACATACGGTACCTAATACACGGGGCCCCTGTACCGTCTCGACACCCTCTACACCCATCTCTTCCCTACCGCTCACCGCCTCCCCTGCCCGCCCTACCCCTCCTCCACCCCATTCTCCCCACCTGCACATTTCGAATGTACTGCCGTGACCACAGCGGCTCGAACACCAGGTTGCTGAAGCGGAGTACCTGCGGACATCACATCACATCACATCAGACCATTGGCCGGGTCAGGTCAGACAGGTCAGGGCAGGCAGGATGGAAACGTCATGAGGTGTACGGAAGCAAGCTACCAGGTGATCCCCGGTTAAATCCCGGGCCAGCCAGCCAGCCAGCCAGCCCTCGGCAGGACCTGGCCCTAAAGAGGGCCTCAACCGCAGCGATGAAGGAGACGAAAGGCGGTCTCGCGCGCTGGAGGCACGAGGCGCATTGGGACGCGGGTGCAGGCGGCCCGCAGCCCCCTGGCCCTGGTACCTAGCACCCAAACCGGGTGTTCTTCTGCGTTCGTTTTGTGAGTCGAATGATGCGGTCAGCGTTGCAATTCCCCGTGCCTATATCCCCGCTTACAAACCGACGCACACAAAATCCAAATCCGAAACATACTTCCAGACCTGGGCAGAACCCCTACAAGACAACAATCGAAACCTCTCCCAACACCACACAGCCGTTGTTTCTTTGCTACTCGCAATTAGGGTACAATTTTCCCAGCCCCGTAACGAACCACACCGTGAGGTTCTCTATGAGCTCCTTGCCCAGGTAGTGGTCGATGCGGTAGATCTGGTCCTCGCGAAGATGAGCCGCCAGCCCCCTTCCCAACGCGGCACTACTGGCGCTGTCCCGGCCAAATGGCTTCTCCACAATCACCCGCGTCCAGCCGGTTCTGAAACACACACAGGAGGGGGGCGAGAGCGTGAGAGCAGTGCGCTAAACCAACAGACACGACGACAGATCGACAGGGGAATACGAAACACCACGTAAAGGAAAAAAGGGCTGGAGCGCACTACGCAAGGTAAAAAGGACATGATGATCTCAAAGCATCTTATGCAGTGCGAATTACGCTTTTTCCAAAGCTTTCAACAAGGCGCTTAGAGACAGAGACTTTAATTGGCTTGACTTGACTCCTATGTGGGATCTCAGTCGAAGGCACACACCCTCCCGTGCCCTCCCATCACATCCCAAAAGCCACTGCAAAAACACCCAACAGCACCTTCCCGTCTTCCCGTCTTCGATCCGACCAAACCCCTTTCACTGCATACCTATTCCCCCCTCCTGCGCCAGAGCACCCATGCCCCTCCCCCCATCCCATCGCGGTGCTCACCTGGTGGAGCAGTAGTCCGCCGCACCGCCCGCAGCCGCGATAAACACGTTGGGTGGAATGGACAGAAAAAACATGCGGTTGGCTCGCTGCTTGCCGCAGGACGCCTCAACCTCGCTCATGCGCCGGTTCAGCTCCCGAAACGAGTCCGCGTTGTCGTACTGGCCCTGCGGGGTGCATTCGAGAGCTAGGACTGTAAGTTGGGGAAAGGTTACGGCACCCCTGGCGGCGTTTTGCAAGATACACAAAGACAAGGCAGGCAAGGCTAGTATTGGCGGTACGAATTGAGGAGGCATAAGTGGCAGGTACGTATCTAGAAGGATTAAAAATAAAAAACATAGAGAAGGCATATGGCAGGTAGGAGAAAGAAATGACATGACAATTGATCGACCCAGATCGCAACACATCAGATTTATTTGGGGCTTCCACCTTCGGCTTCGGCTTCGCCCCCCCGAATCGGACTGGCCTAGAGCCTGGTCTAGAGCTCTCCCTGATGAGCGCCCTTCATGTAACCAACTAACTAACTAACTAAATTATGTACAACACAATTGGCCCAGATGGGATCAGTAGCCCCGCCACGACGCCAGCGGGTTAGACCACCCCGACCAAAGGCCACCATGGGCTCGCTACGAACGGTTCCGGAGCCCCCCGCGTGCCACCAGACGAGGGCAGGCCGGGCGAAGCCTCCCTTCCAGTGCCTCAATTCATCATCCTCATTCCTTCATGGCTGGCCAACAGCGCATTAAATTCTACCTTTACCTCATGCACCTCAGCGCATTCCGCTGGTGGCTCGGTTATGAAATAAGCGAATCCCGCGCAAATCTCGTCCGTGCCAGGTGCACATTTGCATCTGGAAATTTTGTTTTGTTTTTTGATCTGGGTCGCGGTGCATTCTTGTAGGCTGATTTCGCAACCTCCGTAGAACTACACGCACACAGGCCTGTGGTGTCACACACCGGCTAAATCCCACTTCCTGCCATCCCAGCAGCAACCAGCAAGATGCCGACACCTGAGCCCCACGTACCGCGCTGTAGAAGCAGCGACGCAGGAAGTCTTCTTGCTTCTCCTGACACTTCTCCCTAACACAACAACAAACAGCAACAACACGGCAGGTAGGTAGTCGACCAAGGGGATAGATATCTCAAAAGGATTCGATTGCGTACATCAAACAGTGGTGTAAAGCCAACATGTTAGTAGATTGGATGTGGATGTGCATTCGGGAGGCAGAAGGTATAAGCAAAATGCATGGGACTGGTGGTTGAGAGCGGCTTGCCGTTGACTTGGCGCTGACCAGGTGCTTTTGCGCGACCTAGTTTTCCCAGGCGTCCCATCGCAAACGCCGGTGTCCCCAGGATAATGAACATGATCACTCCCAGCGAAGGGGTGCAAATACCTGTTTTCGGGCAACCGATACAGCAAGCCAGACCTCAGTACTAACCGGGAAACTCCTTCAGCGACCTCGCACTGACAATCGCATGCTTTTTTAAGAAACTAAGGTCTTTACATAAAGTCTCCTATATATAAGGGCCCCATACCTAGCTGAAACTCGGCAGCTGAGGGTTGAGGCAATGACGTCCCGAAATTCCGCATCGGTCATTTTGCTCCGAGCAAACCCATACACATGAAACTCCTGTACATGTGTGCGGCAGCAGGAGAGGACAGGAAATCAGGATATCAGGCAGGGAAATCCGGGCTGCGACGCTAATCCGCTTTTCCCCGCGCGCGACTGTTTATCGGCAAGGACGAGGAGCCCTGGAGAGCAGAGAGGCCGCTACACACGGCCAAAACCCTGATACCGCCCCGTTGCCGCTCACCGGTGGCAGCAGTCCCTCGTAATACAAAGCGAATAGGGCAGGGAAGATTTTCTTCTTGGCGAGGTCGCCGGATGCGCCGACCACAACCACGCTGAGCGACGTTGCATCCCAGTCATTGCGCTCAAGGTCATATGCCTGAACCACAGTTAAAGGATACTTGATGAAACCTGGCAATCCTTTCATGAGATAGCATCCCTATTGACGCATCCCCGCCTGACCTCCTCGACATTCAAGTTTCCGAAAGAGAAGACAGAAGGTGTTGACGGCGATGCGGAATTTCCGTTCGTTAAGGCTGACGTTTGTTGATCTGCAAGTTTCCCACACATAACGCTTTGGTTGTGCATTCCGGCTTGCTGAGTCGTGGAGGAATCACGACGCCCTAGTTTTGAAACTTACCAGCGGTGAGAGATGACCTAGCTGAAAAGCGAGTAGCGTCCTCACAACCAACTGATGCAGACAATTGTTGCGGTGCGAGACGAAATCTACTGTGATGATGCCTCACAACTGCCATATGCGCCGCCCCTTTGGGAATTCGGCCATGGCATAGTCCTCTCAGCTGATGCATCGTGTCAAATGTGGATGATCGTTAACTTAATTGGCTTGCACAAGTGCAGAATACTTTCGAGGGTTTAACAGACAGGCCTAAATTATAATGGGCGACAGTTCAATTGTTTGTAAAATAAATAACTGTTTTCTTTATGTATATTAGTTGAGCACAGAATCTGGAACAGGCCTCCCGGCCCTTTCAATGAAGCGGCGCTTGTCGTCACTGAGCTCTTTCGCTGGGATCCTCTCGTTCCGGACCTTGCTGGCATAACCGACAACGTGATACAGTGAGTTAATATTCCAGCATTAAACAAAGTCGTCGGTGGAATGTGGTTCGATGTCGGTAAAAGTGACCTTTTCCGTAACCATGCGAAACAAAATTGTCCAGATAGGCATTCCTTAGAAAATGGAGTATGCTTGATGGCATTCCTATTACGACTTGCGTATAGACTGGAAACGCCTTCTCGCGAGCGTCCCCAGCACCAGTGGGCCGGGTGGACCCACCATTGGCATAATCGAGAAATGCTTCCTCATTTTACTGTCAAGGAAGATTTGATTTTGCAATGATGCAGACACTGCAAAGGACATGCACGCACAAAACAAGAAGGCTGCGTAACGACCACCATAGGATGCCTCCAAATGAGCACGTATTCCTGCACCTATCGCCCCGTAGGAGCATTGTATCTCAACTATAGCTCATGTCTATCACGTGGCGGGCAGCACGCAGTCGTTGTAAATGCAAACGGAGAGAGTTTAAAGCAGATGGCTGCGGCAGATGGCGAAAACAGGTGCTCCTGCAATACGATAAGACTTATGCACAACACTTTGATAAATACTATGCGCTTACAAACGTGGATAACTGTTTCAAAGTCGCAGTGTGTAGCTGCCAGCCTAGGCCCAAGTAGACATGCCATGTTCCCGACAAAGCGCAAAACGCAGTCCTCAAGCGATGAACAGAAATAAGACATAACACCGCTCAACACACAGGCGCAGGGCCACGTCAGCCCTAAATACAGCACACATGGAATCTTCGTCCTGGCGGTCATCCTATGCTGCATGCCAAGCAGTGTCGTGACCCTCCCATGTAATGCCACATCACGCTTTTCCCGCACCTGCATCATTTCAATCCCTCCATCTGCATCCTCAACTATCGCTAATGCTCAGTCAAACCACACCCGCCGCTACGCGTGGCCTTCATCCGATCCCCTGCTGCGGCTGCTGCCGCTACTTTGCGCAGCTCCTCTTGTCCATGGCCCCCCCGGCTTTTACGGACACACCCGCACTTGTGTGCGGAACTTGTAACTTGTAACTCTTGTGTACGTCTGTGTACGTTCGCGATTACCTTGAACCGAAGCTTCAAGCTCAAGCAACAAGGACCCACGGCTTTTCTATAAGAATTAGGCATCTCAGTATGCTGATCAGGAACCCACCTGTAACTCTTATAACTAAAAGTTGTTTTTCTTCCAACTTCCGTTGTTTTTCTTTTTTGAATTGCACGCGAGCACGGGTCATCGAGTCGAGTTTCGACTGCCGAAGCAGAAAGATATACCTATAATATTAACCAGGCCTCGGTGCGCCTGACCTGGCTGTTTTCCGGGTTAGGTACGGGCTAAGCACGGCGGCGACCTCGTTTTTTAAAGGCGCACCATTTTGACCGAGGCGCCACCCCTGGCAGCATTGGCCAGTTACCTCTCGGAAGTTTGGGAGGCCATCCCACGTTGCGCAAAGGCGCTTCTTCACCCCTTGAAGCGGACCAAGGAGGACGATAATGGCCCCCCGTGTACCCGCATCAATACCAGTATACCCTCCATGGGCCCCCCACGCTTTTACGGACACCCCCCGGTGTGTGTGTGGAACTTGTAAAATTCTCCGCTGGGCCTTGGCATGGCGGTTCAGCATGGTGGCCGCCATATCCAGCCTTGGCGGCCCAACACCAATTACATATCAGATCTATCTCTCATCCAGCTTTGAAGCCTTCGGCCCCCGGGGCCCTGTGGGCCCCCTCAGGGCTCCAGGTCCGGGCCCCCACGTTACACCTTTGGCGAGTGACGCAACCCCAGAACGTGCGTACGAAACACACACACACACACATGTGATGACCTTCGGGCCTTATGAAACCCATGCTGCCGCCAGTCATACATACACACATAAATGTACACAATCGAGTCCCTAGCCGTAACGGCGTCGTATGCGCAGCGTGCTCAACTGACATGCAAGCAAAGACCAGCGCGGAAAGGTCATCCAGGCGCCGCTGAAGCAAAAATACTTTTGCAGCAGCGCCGAACTGCTGAGCCGATTAATTCCAGCCGCCGAGAGTTTTGTACCCCCAGGCATGCAACCGACGGGAAACGCATTGGCGGCCCATAGTCACTGAAAAACGATTGTGGCAAGAAACACAGCCCCCGACCGAACCCCGGACGCACCAACGGCCGCGTCGTGGAGTCCAACGATGACTCCTACAACAGATCGCAACGTCCGCAGCCCAGGCACAGCTAACCCAGATACACAAAACAGCGACGCACAGAACGGAGGCGAGTGGGGTGGAAAGCACCCGAGTAAACCCCACACGCAACATCGAGAGTTGTCACGCGTCTCCTCCGTCCAATCCATTATCCGTTATTCAAATCTGCATTCCTCCCCCTCTGCATCCTCCTCTCCCTCCTCCTCTTCTCCACCTGCTTCTTCTTCTCCCTCTCCGTCCTCCTCCTAGTACACTACTCAAGGTCAGCTAAGCTTTGGAAACCCGCCAGCTCCGCCCGCAAGTCGGCGTTCTCGGACTTAAGCTGCTGCAGGCCCCCGGTTGCCCCCGCTACCGCCGCCTCCAACTTGGCAATCTTCCCCTGCGCCTCCTGTAGATCGGCAGTCAGGTGGGCTAGCTGCTGCCCCGCAGCCTCTAGCTCCCGGTCCTTGTCTTTCAGCTCCGTGTCGCGCCCCTGGAGCGCCGCGGTCACCTCGGCCAGTTGTTCCTGCGCTGCATCCAGCTTGGAACTCTTGTCCTCCAGCTCCTGGTCCTTCTCCTCAAGCTCCTGTGCGCGGTTTCGGAGCGGGTTGGGGAGGGAGTTTATCGAGGCTGTGTATTATTTAGGTGTGCGAATTTGTGTGTAAGAACGAGGGAGAGGTGTTGTCGCGGGAGTTTTGAATTTTTTGGAATGTTGGGTCAAGTGTGTGTGCAAAAACTGCAAAGTGGCTTTTGCAACCACAGTTTGGAAGCGCACAAGGACGTGGAAGTTTCAGACCGGGGAAGTTTCGCAAAGCGGGACGTTCACGTGGAGAGGTTTACCGGGAACTGAGGAGAACAACCTCAAACTAGACATCTTCTATATTGAAACGTCGTCCTCGACTTTTACTTTGGCTTTGGAGTTCCTCCTAACTGAAGACTGTAAATGCCGAATCCAAAGCGCCTCCCTTGCTGCCTCCCTTACTCCAAAACAGCGCAAGCCATCAATCCCGTACATCCCCGGAACCTCAACATCGGTAACACGCGGCGCTTGGTGGCGGTTCTAGTTAACAGATGCTTGCTGTTAGACTTTCGCGCACTTCTCTGGTTTCTCTTTTGAGCAACTCCTCCAACATTCCTCACTACTCAATTTAAATTTAAAAAACCAACGCACTTGTAGCACTCGTGCCAGTTCCTCTGTCCGAGATGACAACGTGGCGGCCGTGCGTTGCTGCACCGCCTCGACGTCCTCTTTGGCGCGCCGCAGCTCCGCCAACTCCGCAGCCATCCGGGCGTTTTGCGCCTTCAGTTCGAGGTACCGCGCGCGGATCTCCGCGGGGTTGACGCGAGATTTACCGGCGGCGGCGGCGGCGGCACCGCCGGGGACACCGCCAGGGAAACCACCGGCACCTTGGCGATCGTCGGCAACCGCAGGTCCCGCGGTACCTGCGCCCACGCCCGCCTCCACCTTCGCCGCCGTCGTCACCATCATCGTCGTCGTCGTCGCGGTCACAGATCCAAGAGCAGCGAGAGAGCCTGTGGCGGCGCCAAAGCTGTTTCGAAGCTCCAGGGGGACACAGCTGGGATATTCTTGAAGTGCCGCCGCCGCCGCCGTGGAGATGCCCATCTGCGTGGACGCGTCCACAGCAGGTACTAGCCCTGGGCGAACTAACGCCATGTCGTCCCTCTCGTCCATCTTCCGATCCGTCTTTTCGGGATTCGCTGCCACGTCAGCATCCCGACCGCCGGACGCGGCGGCAGCTCCTGAAGCGCCCGACGATACAGCAGCACCCGCTGCTCCGTCCGCTAGCCCTCTTCCTTCCTTGGCGGCAGCGCTGACGACGCTCCGCGACTGTCCCCTTCTCGGTCGGCCACCTATTACCGATCCGGTGCAATCGCCGCCAGTGAGTCCATCTGCTGCTGCTGCTACTTCTGTCGCTCCCCCGTCCCGCCGTTGTCCTTTTCGCACCGAAGGGCGCGTTGCGCCGCCGTTGGGACTCTTGACTGCCGCCGCCGCCGTCGCTACTGCCGCCGCCGCCGCCGCCGTCGCTGGAGCGGCCGGAGCTGAAACGGAATCCGCCCGCTTGGCCACGCCGCCGCCGGGGCGGTCGGGTTTCACCTTGATAGCGTCGGCGTCAGCGGTGTCGGTGGCGACGGTTGACGAGCGGGCGCGCTCCAAGGGCACTGGGGCCGCCGCCGGCGCGTTGTGTGTTGTCCCCGGGGTTGCTGGTGCCGCCGCTGGCGCCGCCGGCCCGTCGACAGCGGCTACAGCAGCGGCCGACGTGCGTTGCCGTTTGTTCGCTGCCTGTGTGGGGTCCCCCCCAGCCGTACGTCTTGCCTGCGAGGCTCGCTTGCCACTCCCAAGAGGTCCTGAGTGTGTACGTATGTATGTACGTACGTATATAAGTATGTATGGCGGCAGCATGGGTACAGAGCGGGGGGATACGGATGGTTATGATGATGATTAGGATGGGGATGACGGTGACACTGAGCAGAAGCAGGAGGCGGCGGTTTTAAAGATAAAAAAGAAGCTAAAAATGTCGGAGAGCGCGCGCAGGGAAGAAGAAAGGCAAGAAGGACAGTACAGAGGAGAGCTGCCGGAAAAAGAATCACCGCAGGATCGATACACGCCTTTTCCCAACACTGCATCATAGCGCTGGTGGTGGCGGTGACGGTTTTATTCAAAGGGAATGACCTTCAGCATCCCTCAGCACCCCCCCTTGTGGTCATTCCATCATCCACACCGCCCACCCACAATCCACATCCTCCCCTTCTCTGGAAATTGTAAAAGTCGGCCTCCTTTTGAATGTTCCTTCTCCTTGAACATTTTTGGTTCATGCATCATCTTTGATATCACCGTCATCATCCATTATCATCATCATCATCATCCATTATCATCATCATCATCATCATCCATTATCATCATCATCATCCATTATCATCATCATCCATTATCATCATCATGAATACAATCTATTTTATTTCTATCATACATTATCATTTGGCTCGCCTCCAGCCGCACTCCAGCCTTCTACATTGCCCTGCCGAGCTACCCAGCCCCGTGCAGTGCCCTTCCACCACCGCATACCGTACACGTACTTACGTCCTTTCTTCGCCGGGATGGTGGCCGAAGCCGGCACGGGCGCCTCCCCCGTCTTGACGATGTAGTGTACGGCAGGCGCCGGCGGCACGTGAAGCTGCGAGCGGCACAAGGGACAGAAGGCGCCACTAAAACGGCGGCTCCACACGTGTATGAACATTTTCGTGTACATCGTTAATTGGGGACCAGGGAGGATCCGCGTCTCCGTTAATATTTTTACTATATTTCGATAAATGTCAATTATTTACATTGATAAAAATAAAAATTTACTTAATCATAATTAATTATTATAATTCCGCGGCGTGAATCCCTGAATGATGACGTCATCACCGCCACGGGCACCTCATACCGCCAACATACTATTACGCCATCATCATCGCCCCCGCCACGTACCTGAGGCAGAGAAGCTACGTCAAGCACGGGCACCCTCCGAAGAACTTGCAGAACCTCCCGCGCCTCGCGCAATAACATCTGGCCCGACGAGGAGTTCGGCAGCGCCGTCAAACCCGCCACCAGCTCGTCCACTGCCGGCCTGGCATACGCAAACGCGCGCGCGATGTGCCGCCGTACGGCACCATGGGCCGGCATTTGCAAGCAGGCTTCACAAAGCACCCGACAGCTCTGCAAAAGCGCTTCCAAGGTGTTGTACGAAGGGCCCTCCAACACAGCCGCCGGCGCTGCCGCCGCGGCGGCAGTAGCAGCTTTGTCCCGCCCGCTAGCCTTGCCCGACGGCGACGCTGCAGCAGTCGTTGTTGTCGTAACTGTCACTGCCGTCTGCGTCAGCGCCGGCGACGACGTCCCCCCTACCCTCCGCAACACCGCCCGTGTACAGGTCTGAATGGCCGTACTTATTAGGCACAGCCCTTGGGAAGTGACGTTAACACCTTCCAAACCAGATCGTCCTGGGGGGGCCGCCGCCGCCGCCGCCGCGGCGGCGGGTAGTGCAGTAGCGGCTGCCGTAGTGGCGGCACCGCTGCCTGTCGTGCCGCTGTTGCCGACGGCACCGGCCGCCGTACCAGCATCGGCCGGCGCCGCTGACGCTGACGCCGCCGGCGCCGCTGTACCGGTGTTCGTGCAGTAGGCTGTGGTAATGTTGGCAGTAGTGGTTGCCGCATCCACTTCCATCATCCCATCCCCCTGGACGGAACCCCCCGGGGACTCCGCCGCCGCCGTTGAAACAGGTGACACAGCCCCAGGGTCCAGCACCGTCACCGCCCCTTCCGGCGACACCGCCTCCTCACCACAAACGCCCACAACCCCAACCGCGTCTACGTCTGGGCGCGCCGGCCGCTGCAACCCACCAGGCGACGCACCGCCGCGGCGGCCGCCGCCGCCAGCCTCTTCGTCTTTAACCGCCGTTGCAGCAGCCGCTGCCGCTGCCGCCGCCGTCGGCAGCGCCGCCGCCGTGACTTTGGCCGCCGCCGCCGCCGCCGCCGCGGCATCAGCGGTGTCTATAGCCGGTCCCGCTGCCACCAGCGCCTTGAGAATGTCATCGCCTTCCGCTACGTCAGTCGAGCCGCTGCGGTACCTGGCCATGTCGAACAAGATGTCGCAAAGGAGTCTCGACGCGGTGGAGGCCACGACGGCGCTTTCGTGGGTGAGCAGCGGCAGCAGGTGTGGCGCACAGGCCGCCTGTAGCGGCCCCACAGTCGCGGCATCTTCTCCGTGATCCTTGAACGTCAGTCCGACGGCGAGGAGCAGCTCAACAAGAAGGCCGGGCGGCATGCTGGAGTCGCCGCAGTGCTGCAGCAGCCGCGGCAACATACCGGACTCGATAACCGTCTCCCACACCTGGTCCGGGCAGTGGCAGTATCATCAGTATTGGCAAGACCGCCGGCAGTATCAGGAGTTGCAGTATTGGCAGTATCTAATCTCGCGTCTCGCCATGAGATATTTTAAAAATCTGCATAGCTATTGGGTTTCTGTAGGGCTCTCCCCTGCCCCACCCGTCGACCCAACCACCCACCCACCCACCTTGTCACTCTCTCTGGACTCATCCAGCACGGTGTTCAGAATGTTTAACGCGGCTTCCGGGATCTGATCTCGATGGCTCTTGGCCTGGATGGTAATCCCAGAAGCATGCACTGCATCGGCTGCAGCTGCTGCTGCGGCGGCGGCGGCCGCAACGGCGGCGGCACTGCTACTGCCCTTCTTCTTCGATCGGTAATACCAGCCACTCTTTTTGGACTGTCGGTTTTAGGGTTTAAGGGTTCGTTTGTACATGGGGGTTGGCGGTTGGTGGTTAAGGACCTACCAGGGGTAAAACTCAACCGTGACCCGGAGGTCAGGATGCGAAGCGCCGGGGGATGAGAAAGTGTACGGCAAAGTACGGCAAAGCTCGGGGGCAGCACGATGCATCTAAAGCTGAGAGTAAAAACCTATATGAATGGATAGAAAAGCTTGATCCAGCCAACTGCCAGATCCAACCAACCACCAGGCCACCATCAACCGCCCATCCTACACTCTAACTAACAAACCGATCGACCTGGGCCTGCCTGCCCAGCTACCCACCGACTTCTTGCTGTCGGGATCTCCCCCAAGCAGTGTGTTGGCGAGTGCGGCAGGAAAGTTTTTGATGGTGACCACGTGCTCGGTCATATCCGTATCCACTTGTACGAGCTCGTTCAGTGTCTGCAGTACACCGCGGACCGGGGGGGAGGAAGAAGAGGGAGGATGGGGCTCGGGACAGGGTTTTAGGGTTTTTTAGGAATCATGATGATGATGACCATAATGTTCATCAATAAAGATCACTTCCCATCCGCTGTCGACCCGCAAAGCTTACGCCAAAACCCCATGGACTGACACACACATACATACATGCATACATACATACATGCATACATACATACATGCATACATACATATACACATACATACATGCATACATACATGCATACATACATATTTACAGCTAAACCAGTCCCCCACACCTGCAAAGCATCCAGCTTCAAGCAGAGTCGACTGGTGGGCCAAAACGACACGTACGCGAGGCTGGCAGGTACGCCGCTGTCGTGTAGCCAGCTTGCCAGACCCGGCGTGTACGGCACCCGTCGGATCAGCTTCAGGCACAGCCTACAAGGCAAGGATGCACGGGCGACGCAAGGAACGGGACGGAACAACTATACACACACAAAAAAGCTGCAAAACATTTGCCGTACCACCATCTGCTGTCCTTGGGATGGAGAGGTGTGGAATTACATAATGCTGAAAAAAGTCAGACACGGAGCAACTGCCTACGTGCCCAACTGCTGTACGGGAGAGATTAGGAGGCTGGGGAGGGTCACGAGTTCAAAAGTTCATCTCGTCATTGTGTTGTACGACATACACACATAGCACACACACATGCACCCAGGCCTTCAAACCAGTGCACCCACCCTTCGTCCCCCACTTCACCTCACACCTCTCCGCAATCCCAGAAGGACACAGCTCGACACGTCCCCTCCCTCCCCCGCTCCCCTCCCTCCCCCCCCTCCCCTCCCTCCCCTCCCTCCCTCCCCTCCCTCCCCCCTCCCCTCCCTCATCCCGAGGTCGCCGCCTTCAAAAACGCCTTTTGGTCAGTCCTGCTTCTGGTACACTCTTGCCCTGGCAGCAGCTTCACTCGTTCGTAATTCGTCTTTCCCCTCCCTTCCCCCCTCCCCTCCCTTCCCCCCTCCCCTCCCTCTCTCCCTTCCCCCCTCCCCCGGCACATACCTGACATACGCGGACACGGCCGCCATGCCACCCTCCGTATTCAGCGACTGCAGCACCCCCATTTCCGACATAGACTTCAGCAACCCAGCCGCCAACGCATCATCCGCCAACTCTGGATGCTCGCCCTTGGCGTCGCACGCAAAGAGCTCGTCCAGGATCTCCAGCGCCACCCGCGTCTCCATGCCATCCGACCGGCCCTCCCGAACCACACGCACGAGCCGCGCAGGTAGCGCCGTCGGCTGCACCACCCCCTGCTGCTGCCCCTGCCGCCTTCGTCTGCTGCCGCCATACGACAGCGCCATTCCGTGCACATCCTCATCACCCTCGCCGCCGCTACCTCCCCCGCCAGCAGCAGCAGCAGCACCGCCGTCGGCGTCCAGCATGTCGATGTCTGAGTGCGTGTCGGCTCCACTGCCGCTGTCAGGCCCCCCCGCCGCCGCCGCCAGGCACGACGTCCCTCTCAGCAGGGCAACAAGGCGCGCGTCCGCAAGACCCGAAGAGATGGTTCGGAACACCGCCTGCAGGAGCTTCTGGAACGTTCGATTGGGCAAGGAGACCTGGGCGACTTGAAGCGGGCCAACAGCAGAAGACGATGGCGAGGAGATGTTTGCCTGCTGCTGCTGGGAGGGCATTCGCGGCTTGGGACTACCCAGTTGTTGTTGTTGTGGTTGTGGTGGTGGTGGCGGTTGGCGGTTGGGGCCGTTGGTGGCAGGGACGCTTGGAAGTAGCGGCAGCCCCGGACAGCCCTCCGGCCACACCAGCACCACCAACTTGTGCATCAGGCCCGCGAGGGACTGCATCAGGTGGTCGAGGATGTAATGGGGAAGGAACCTGAGGGGGGCGGGGGGATGGGGAAGGGAGGGAGAGGGTGAGGGAGAGGGTGAGAGGTCATTCTTCCAGAGGCGAAAAAGGGAGGGGGAAATCCGGAAAAGCACGACGGCAATAATATAATAGCCTGTGAGGTGTCCTAGCCGCCAGGCCCGTAGCAACACACAACAAATGCGGCGTGATTCCAGAGCAACGGGGAGAGAGAGAGAGAGAGAGAGGGTGGGACGAAAAGGAACACGGAGGGAGTTGCAGGACTGACCCATGGGTCCGTCAATGCCGGGGTCCGGGCCATAACTCCAGCCCCGAAGGCAAACGGGAGAGAGGAAGTGCGCTTTTACCAAAAAGCGATACTGGCGGTGGGCTTCTTGAATTAGCTGTCTACCTGCTCATCTGTCAGTCAGTCAGTCAGTCTGTCTGTCTTGTTTATATGTCTGCCTGACTCGCCCGTCACACCACTGCCCACCCTGGCTCACCAGATCCAAGACATAATATGCGGCAGCAGCGCCGGCATAGTGATGGCAACCTTGCCAGAAGTGCCGCCCGCCAGCGCCAGGGCACCTGCCGCCGCCGGCTCCGGAACCTGCGATGCCTGCTGTTGCAGCAGACCGTTGAGCGCGGCGATCTTGCTGGAGCGCAGCTCTGTCACGACACGGCCGTTGGAGCCGTTAAGAAAATTGTACAACGTCTTGTTGGCGTTGATCTTGCTCTCAACCTCAACGCTGGAAGAAGTGATCAGGTCTAGACAAATGTTGACGACGTCGTGTGCGACAAGCTCTTGTTGCAGTTGCGTGTTAGCGTAAAGGCTGAAGCCCCAGAGCGCCTCAATGATCTAAACACAACACAAAAGTTGTACGGCAGGGTTTGGGAGGCGCGGAGTGAAAAATTGGTGTGATTTTAACGGGGAGGATTCTTAGCGAAGGAAAGGGGGATAATGTGTGTTTATTATTTGGAAAGCACGGTGATAAAAGAGAAGAAAAAGGAAATGAAATTGGGCGAAAACAGCAAGGGAAGGGAGAGTGGGGGATAGGAGCCAGGGTTCTACGATTCCATATTCCGACACGGTTGGGACACAAGGCGTGGGGGCCGACGGGGGGTAGGAGGAAGGTAGGAGACGCGCAAGCACAAGGCAGGAGGGCATAGCGGTGACGGATGGCGTGGGCAAGGCTGTGAGCGTCTCCGCCGTTTTGCCAACTTGGAGCACGGCGTTGGAAGTCTCTGTATCGAAGAGACATATTCACCTTGTAGAGCATAGCTTTGATGACTCTGTCGGATACGGGGTTGCGCAGGCTGGTCCGCAGCGTATTAACAAATGCATCCACAACTCCGGACTCCAGAGCGCTGTTGACAATAATCTTCGATTTCTGGCCGCAGCTGGAAAGAAGTGCAAGTGCGGCCACGGCCACCGCGCTGCTGTGGCGTGTCTTGGAACTTGGCGTGACTGGCGGAGAAGACACCGTGAAGCAACGCGCCAACGGGGCCACTAGGTTTGCAATCTTCCGCCAGTCATCCGTAGCGAGACTGTCCGCTCTGATGTTGCCGTCTGCGTCCCTAGCCATGATAGCCGTTTTGACCCTTTCCAGGATATCTCGACACCGATGAATGCTGGTCTGCTCTTGAAGTTGCTTGTAGATACCAGCATCATAGAATTTGAGTTCTTGAGCAACGTCATCAATTAAGCCCAGGGCCTCGTTTAAGGTAGCCATGCCTCGCTTCTGACTTGCTGGTCAGCTGGCCTTCGGAGTCAATTACCTAACAAACTTTTGAATCCATACAGAGACATGCACAGCTGGTATCTGTCCTATGACAGGGCCGCGGCGTAGAAAGTGATATTAGGGAAAGTGGTTTCCTCGCGTTGTGGCTGCTCCTCCGCTCAATGTCCGTAAAATGCTAACGCTTAAGGGCAGTGAGGCTTGTACAATTATTGATTAACAAATCTGGGCCTGCCGATGTGGGAAGGTCCCAGGTATTGATACGGATGGTACCAGAAGTGGTGTCCCTTGCGTACTAATCCCATTCGCGGGCCTCTCTCCGCGCGTCATGACCCTAATAGAATCTCGGTACCTCGAATCAGAGACCGCATTGCCCAGAACGCGATGCCCGCGTAGCTCGTCGCGCTGTGGTCGGCGGCCTCTTCACCTCCCTGTCCTCACAAAAATGCAGGCCAACTCCGTCGGGTCTCCAAGGCATTGCGCTTGGCCACTATTTGTTTCAAAAGTCACTGCAGGGGCTAATCGGTCTGCGCGCAGCATCGGGGGTGATGCATGCTTCCTTGCATAGTGAGCTAGGGGCTCGCTTACAGCTTCGCACTGTGCCAGATCCGCCAAGCTGCGAGTTGTTGAACTTGTGGGTCCGAAAGGAAGACGTTTAAATATTTAACTCCCGTGGCGACGCGGCGCAATTATGGGCGTATGTGTTGGCCGCTCCTGTCGCAAGGCCTCTTCCAGGCATTCTTCTGACTGTTTTCCCTAGCGCGGAAAATGCCAGCGACGTGCGCTGGACCGGAATTAAAAAGGCGCATGTCTCAGCGCGCATCAAACCGAAATTCCATGTAAATGCCCAGTACGCGCGCATTATTGCCTTGCTGTGCTCCACAAGCGAGGTCCTTGCCAGATCCAGCAGCTTCCATCGCAGGGCTCAGATCATTCACCACAAGAAAAAAGACCGCTTTCCAAGGACTTCGATTGATGCACGAACGCTAAACTGTCAAACATACGAAAAACAAAGGAGGAAAGCGGACTTCATGCACCTGCTCTTCGTCTGGGTATCGCTAATCCTCATATACTTTTCCAGCGTAGGGACTGCCTTCCCCGGGGCGAAGGTGAACCCCTTCCAGGATACCCCTTCCTTGGGGGAGGACCGTCCGCTGCGCGAGATACTGAAAGACGACTATGACTGTGGCAATAAATGAAGGCCAAAGCGAAGTCTTAACTAATGATGTGCTTCGCTTCTGACCTGTGCTGCCAGTCAGAGGCGAAGCGCGGTAGCCCGGATAGGGGTTCGTGGAATGTGAGGATAAGATGAAATAAAAATAAAGCTCCGGTCTAGACGACCTAGACGATCTAGACGATCTGGACGATCTAGACGCCGAAGAACGAACAGAACGAAACTCAGAAAGCCGCCATACCCCAGGGGTCCACGACGGACAGCGACGCACGGCCTGGCTTGGTATGCAACTCTGCATATTGCCTTGTCGTGTAGCGAGGACCGGGCGCCTGGTTGACTTGCTAAGACCCAGAGCTAAGAGCTCCTGCTGGCATTTTGGACGTCCGTCCTCCGAAGCGATTCCCTTCTTTAGAGCGACTCCTAAAGCTTTTCGTTCGGATCCTCATGTGGCGCATAAGGCCAACCGATGTTGAAGGGCCACCAAAGGAGCCGCCGGGTAATAAAAGACCATCAGGAAATGTAGTACGTGGTCACGGGCTACCAGACCGGACTGAATGGCCTGCTGCCTGCTGGACTCGGTTCTGCTCGTCATTCGACCAGATCGTACGCATCGCGATCCGAAGCGGACTCCTTTACTTCAGTAGAGTTCCCAGGACGCGAGGCGGACACGCCTCGAGTGGTTACACACAAGGCAGGCATATCACTTGTTAAAAAGCATGGGGGGCGTCCGGGCGTCCTCCGCCAATACCAGTTTCGTTAGTCGGTTCGGGAAAACAGCTTCCTTTTTCCACTAGACATCTCACAATTACCGTCTTACTGTGTGTGGTTAGAAATCTACGGGCTTAGCTTGAGGGGCGACGTGAAGCTCGCAAAAGAACAAAAAACAAGTAAGCAGACCGATTGGCAAGGTTTGCACACCTCCGTCCGGGACGTAAACAGCCTGATGGACAGCCGGAGTCACTTCACACCGCAGTTGTTCATGGATTGTGTGCGCACAGCACCAATCGGTGATCTCTTAGGGTCTTCAGCAGTAACCTCATTACACACATTCCTTTTCACTACCTGCGAACCAAGCGTTGGGGAAAACGAGGAGTGGGATGCAAAGCTAATGCACATATGGGTTATGAAAGGGCGACACAGTCGTCTTCTTGTTCGCAATTACAGTTACAGTGTCCACAAAAGTGCGGAGGGCTCCGTCAAAGAAGGGGAACCCGTGGAGCAAGTGTTTGGCACATACCGATGGAGTCTGTCACAGCCAGGGGCCGGGAATGGCCTTCCTCAGCACATACAGCACATATCCACGCTCGCGATTTGGCCCGGGATGCGGCCAACCCATTTTCCCCACGAGCGTATCCATCTCGGCTGTCAGTTTATGGACTTCTGTACAGTGTACAGTCAGGAGCTGGGAGATTGTTTTGCTGGGCTTGGCTGCGCAAAGACCCGTTGTGGCTGAGGGAAGCATCCGGCCCGCGGCTAATTCCTCCTGAGTGATGCGTTTCCAGGAACTGCTGCCAACGAGCCAACGACGCCTTCCTATCCTATGGCTATGGTAATGTCTTTTGATGTTATCGTGCAGGACGAGGCGAACGGGCGAACTCTTGGGCTGTGCATTGAATGGACGTATACTCGGTCGGACCTCGGGATGCGGTGCAGCGCGGCTTGAAGCGGAATGCACGGGATGATTTGTTCGGATAACTCGGATCCGTTGTAACAAGATCCATTCAAGACCCATTCAAGATACGGTAGGACGGGAATGAATGGACCTGGGTGGATGGATTGGGACAAGAAGAGGAACCCAAAGTTTGGGGTTTGGGGATTAATCCTAGCCATGCTGTTCCCTGAGGATCCCGTCACACCACAGCATACGCTGAAAAACCCTTCAGCTGTAAACCCCGTGTGAGTTTCGGAGAAAGGCAAACAGATGGAAACAGATCCCTGTGCAGCAAGTATGTCACAAATGGCGACCTTTATTTATCTCTCTCGGGGTTAAGGCAAAAGCAGATGGGCGAGCAACTGCGAAGGCATGAAAACTCAGACACAGATTTCCGGAAAAATCCCCTCGGAGCAAAGCGTCTTCCGCCTTCAAGCCATGATGCAAGTCTCAAGCGCGGGACGTCTGAGAGCATCGTATGACAGTATGGTGTGGTCACGTCCTTGTCCTGAGCATCGCTACTGAAGCCCTGACCTGTACTGACGGTTTGGCAGAAATCCGTAACTCTAAAAGGCTGAAGCCTTTTAGAAAGAAGGGTTTGCGAACTGAGTAATCACGTGGCTTTGAACGGTTTTATGAAGGGGGACAGGGGCGGATAGTCAATGGCCGCCTGGCAGAGGTGGGGCCCTTGGTACAAGTGAAGGGAGTTGAAAGGTGACCCTGCAGCCTCCAACCTTTCCCTTGAAAAGATTCACAGAGGCACCTGGGTTGTTTTATGAGATGGCCATAAGGTTTTGCTTAGCATAAAGGATGTAGGAATGGGATTTTTTCCAACTGTCCAACAGCACGTGTACGACCATATAGTGTCGTAAAGTTGACAAGCGATTTGGGATGTGTAGCATATGTGGCTTGTTGTTGCTTCTACTACCACTGCCTTAAACAGTTGCTATCAAGGATGTCGGGTGCATTGCGTGGGCTTGGCTTTCAAGCCTTGCGGCTGAATCTTCAGTTAGCACAGCGTTCGCAGCAGCCATTGCGCAAGAGCTTTGCTGACTATGCCAAGCCGAAAGTGGATACAAGCTTGGACCATGTCTTCGGCGATAGCAGCAACAAACTCACTTACAACGTATGCATTAAGCGGCCAAACACCAGACGATTGATTTAGCACATGCGATATGGCAAGATAAATACAATTCTTTTTGTTCCACTTCATAATGCGCAGTTCGAGCCTATGCCAATGGGCTCTCTCTTCTTCCGGACGCTGGTGCTTACGGGCGTGTTCTTGTTCCCTGTTTGGTTCATGGTATATGATGAGTACAAGTACACCAGCTTTATGGAGAAGTAAGTATACGGCATTCCATCTTCCCCTGATGCAGATGGCCTTCGCGCACTTCAGTCCTTGCGTTGTCCGTGGATCACAGGCTAGCTGCTGCTAAGGCGAAGAAGGAAGCATAAAACAGCGGTCGCTATCAGGCGTTATTCGACGTCTCCGGAAGACTCGCTGGATATGAGCACGCCAGTGACGCGTCCATCCTTCTCCAGTGTATACAGCGCAGCCATCGAAGCCTCCACCATACGGCCTGCAGTGTTGGGTAAAGGGGCGGTCTGGCGAAATAGCTGGCCACCATGAGGACGCAGGGGTGGGGAAAGTCATAGGGGTGGCCTGGGGGAAAGTAACTGGCCCTCGCCGCTACGAGCGTGTCCCAACCTGGGACGTGGTACAGGGCACAACTTTAAACGTCAGGGTTCCGGCAGCGAGTTGCGTCACAAGCCGCTCTGTACTGGTTTCCATGGCAGCTGGTACTCAGTGGCGTCAACCGAACACCTGCCCTGCGCATGCGTGCTTCCCTTTGTGTCCCCTGTCGTCGTTTTGTATCAAGCTTATCTGCTTATGTCACGTACTCGGTTACTGCAGAGTGCAGTTTATTGTAATGTGTAGAGTGTTATTCCTGGTTCGCGCGTGACGGGCAGCGGGGAATCGCGTCTGTGTGTGCATGTGCGCGTGCGTGTGCGTGTGCGCTGGCTTGCGTTGCACAAATCATGGCGCACCTGCGAAGAGGAAGGGCGTCTTCCTGTGCGGCCAGGTGACCTGGTCGCTTGTCAGCGCCAGGAATTCCTCCCAGGTTGGGAGCTTCTTGTTTGTCGCCTCGCCCTGCCGAATCTTCTCCAGTACTTCCCGGTAGATGAACGCTGCGAAGCCTGAAGGGTCACAGCACAGGGTCTCAAGACGGGGAATCATGACGGCGTTATAGCCTTGTGCAGGTGGCGCGGCGTGGCAGCGGGGGTATATGCGTGTGTGACCGCAGAAGGCGATCCATGGAGGAACCCCTTTGGCAGCTCCGTGCTTCTCCTCTTTGTTTGTTTAATGAAACGACGTTTTTTTTGGCGATTCGTTGATTGGAAAGATGAAAGAAGGTAGATGTGTCATTGGTCATTAGGGCTAAACGAGGTAGCCAAGCTTTTTTAGCTTAGGAAGACGTGAGGAAGGGTAGAGAGGGGTTTCTTCTTTTATGTGCAGAGCAACGGGCATGATGTTGCAGAGACCCACGTATGTGTGTACATACAACACATGTCTTTTGTCTGAATGCAGAACGGGGCGCGTGTTTTCATCGGCTCACACGTGACACATGACGGCCAAAGTACGAGTCAGCTTGCAGGAATCAACATTAAGGGAAATATTGAAACATCTCGGATTTGATCCAGTAAGCTTCATTTGGCAGAAGAGAGACTGCATGAAAAATGACACTACAACCTGTCCGGACCGCAAGTGTGTACAACACCCATCGGATAAGCCCTTGACCCCTCGGCGTGTATTGGGCGTTTTGCAGGCACGGGGAACGCAACCCACGACCATGTAACACACAAACACTTATCGGATAGCGCACTTTTTCAATGAGGGGGCTGCGTCGGCTAGGTTGGAGCCCTGGCCTGATGATCTGGACGGACCGTCGTCCTTAACACCCCCGCAGAAACCCTTCCTACGCTACTTTGTCACTATGTGAGCGAAGCGGCAAGGGCTGGGTGTGAACCAATCCCTTTTCCAGGGATCAAATCAATCAAAAAGCAGACCTGCACCGCAACGGCAAAGAATATTAAGAAAACGCAACGCCGAGGTGGTATATCCACGGATATCGGGTCCTGACAGTCACCGCGTCAGCTCTTTAACCCCACCCCTCCATCGACAGAGCTCCACAACATGGCGCTATGCCGGCATAGCGCGTTTCGACATGCCCTCCTCGTGACCCGGTCTCTGCTGTGGTCCCCACCACGTTTCGGCAGTCCTAACAGTGTTTTGCAGCACACGCACACACCTGATTTCGTGGGGAACTCGCCGACCAGCTTGTAGTCAAAGATCTCGGCTCGCTGGCCAAAGTACCAAGCATTGCCAGGCTGCCGGAGCGGAGGCGAAATACAGGAGGGTGAGACGGAGGGTGTGAGTCTCCTCAGACCCCACTTAGAGGGGTGATTGATCAGCTCACGGCCAACACTGAGCACATCGTTCTGACGTCCTCCTCGCAGCTCAATTCAACAGTCTATTCGGTAAATTACCCGAAATCCAACAAATCCGCTATATGTGTGTACATCTTACTGACTGCACGTGGAATGCCACTACTTGATGGGCCCACAGCGTTTGAACGTAAGGAGGGCAAACTGGATGGCCAGAATTGAGACCTTGGGTTCATTCAAGCGGCGCAACAACAGTAGTACGTCCCGTCCAGTCCAAAACCCCCGGACTTTGCAGTGCCGCCTTCAGCGCCTTACCGGCCTGAGCATTTCTTCCTTCCTTGTAATTGTCCGATTCTCTGCTTACCCAGCCCTCCTCCTCCCAGAGAGGACGAGGAACCTATGCCGGCGGCTCTCGCTGCGCTTGATAACAAAGCCGGCGACCACCACATCGTTTTTCAGCACATTGTGTTTCTGTTGTCACCGTGACGCCTGGCCTCAACTGGACTTGGATCATCTACACATTATCTATCATCTCTTACCAGCCACCTACCTCGTCCATATCCGCCAGCTCCGAAACACCCTGCGGCCACCATCGGGTCCGGGGCTCACTGTACTACACACCGCCACAGCCACCGGGCCGCGAAACCGTCGGGGGTTTGTCTAAAATGATGTGACAAGTTGCAAGGCAAGCAGCGCACTCAGCGGCGGAAGCATCAAGTGGCAGAGTGACAGCAGCACCCGCTGTGCCACAGCAGCAATGGCAGCAGCAGCGGCAGCCGCCGCCGCCGCCGCCGCGGCCGCCATCGCCATCGCCGCTGCTGATTCCAGCTGTGCGTTGGCGCCACCAAACCGATTAAGGTGAGGTAGAGTGTAAGACGCGGCACTGGTCGCCTATGGGGCCCACGCAAGCCAGGCCGCCCCATGCCCTATCCATCACCCGTGGGTAAAACCCTGAAACCCGCCACCTGACCACAGCTTCCCCACGTCTCCTCCCCACGTCTCCTCCCCACGTCTCCTCTCCTCCCCACGTCTCCTCCCCACGTCTCCTCTCCTCCCCACGTCTCCTCCCCACGTCTCCTCCCCACGTCTCCTCCCCACATCCCAAGGGTAGCCGAGCTGACTAGCTAACTGAGTTGGCGTGCCCAGCTGGTTAATGTGCCCAACAAGCACATCATCACTCAGTTGCCCGTCGGGCTTTAGCCAGCATGGCTACATGCAGATACGCAGCAAGGACCCAACCAACATCCTTTACCTTTGACAGTTTCGACACCGATTCCACAGGAACGCGGATGAGGGCCGCCACCTTGTCTAGCTGCGCGCCCTGTTGCGGCGGGAGAAGAGGACGGGGAGGGGGCCGAAAGGAGAGGTGGAGAGGAAGCTTGAATCGAGGCAAAGCCCAGTGAGATTAGGGTTATCCAGTGGGTTAGGGGATTTGGGTATGACAGTGAAAAAAGGAGAACCATACGTGAGCAAGACGCGTACAGAATGGGATAAGTGCAAGGGAAAAAAGTGACAAGGAAATCTGGTTGGGACACGAGCCGGACATCGTAGAGGGCAGCTGACCAATGGGGCGATGGGAAATAGGCGGAGGGCAAAATACGTCGTGGGGAAAGGGCACGGGGAGGTGAGAGGAAGATAAGGGAATGTGGGGTGGGAAGTGGCAACGCGAAATGCCGGTGAGGCAGGACGCTGGGGACGTGCAGGATGAAGGATGTGGCGCACCTCAAGCTCTGACGGTCGGAGAACCGTTCGAGGGTCGATGGCGTAGACTGTAGGAGGTGAACATTGGAAACATTGGGGACCAGAGGAGGAAAAGCAGGAGGGGGAAGGAGTGGGCAGAATGCGGGAGTGGGGGGAAAGGTCCGCTTGCGAGTTGGACGAGCTCGGCAACGCAAGGTGGTGTTGCGGACCTTCTGCATGGGCATCGCCTTTATATAAGCCTAGCATTTGAAGAGAATCAGACAGGTTCCATAATCCGGCAAAGCCGGCGGGTGTCGCTCTGCTTATGCTACGCACTGCTTGACATAACATTTCTCGAGTACGTTGCAAACGGTTTCAGGGAAAGGAACGATGCAGATTAATAGAATATCGCAAGGAAGATAAACAATTCTATTTCGTTTTCTGTGCTGTGAACTAGCATGGGGGAATAATCAGAACTTCCTGTGCACGACGACCCCAGGGCCTGACCTTTTAATAAGGATAAAATACCAGCTCCAAGCCTTCAGCTATGCACCGCAACACAACGGTGATAATAAGAAATGCTTACCTGCAGCAACCGCGTTCTTCTTCGCCGGGTCGATACACGACGACGGAGGTCTATTTCAGCAAGCGCACAAATGAATGCTGGTAGCAATGCAACGCAGATCAACCAAATTACGCTTAAAGTGACACCACTGACACCGGAGAATATTAAGCCTTTCGGTCAGGTGCAACACTCATGGCGTGCTCGGCATTCGTTTTGGCCGTGTGCTATATCTTAGCCGCCATCATGGCACCTGCAGATCATCTCCAGCTCTGAGGATGGCAAGCTTTTCGATCAGGATGACGCACAGCTGGTATTGAACCAGGGGACACCCAGGTGGGGACGCATGTCCCAACATCTCGCCCTGCACCGCACAGCCTTTGCACACACGGCAAAAAATTCTGGCTCTTCTGGGAGCTACTCTTCTCGTATTCGTACTTCTCCTCGTAAACTCATCCTTAGGGAAACCACGTTAATGTCCTCCACGTCTGTACCTGCTACTGCGGCAGGGAGATCGAAGATGCAAAAGCCCAAACTGACACAGCGCACAGTTCGCTTGCGGCCAACGCCAAGGCGCTTCCCTCGCAATCCCGTCAATTTATACTATTATTAAATCCTAGGACTCTCCGCAACTCACTGTTGCCCACCGGCCCCGTGTCAATCCGCACAGGTTCTACATCATGCGCCTCCCCGCCCGGGGACTTCGCTTCCATCGCATCACCTACCATGGCAGAGTGACGCAGTGCTTAGGGGGCCTTACGCCGCCGCATTCCTGGTACGGCAACGGAACCACTGCATCGCCGCGCGCATGCACCGCGTCTTGCTGCGCTCCCTTTCGGGCCCTGCGCTGCCTGTCGGATTTTTGGATGTTGCACCTGTACCCGCCACCCGCATCCCGATACCCGATTAGGTGTGCCATACATATCCCGTACGGTGCCCTCCCGGCGAAGTGACCCAAACAGTTCGAACCGCTTACCCCAATATCAAAGACATCCAATCTATCTACCCGCTTTAACGTTACACCTTTTAAATTCCCGACATGCAGGTATATGGCCCTTGCAGCTCCCTCGGGCAGCTTGGAGCGATACCCACAACCCGAAGATATTCGTGTGTTTCGAATCCCCTTTGGCAGCTTTATCAAGTTAGAAGTCGGCACCTGGCATGCAGGTGAGATACCCTTGAGTTGGCAGGGTAGGGTAGGGCTGGGTGGATTAGGGCAGGGTAGGGTAGGGCTGGGTGGATTAGGGCAGGGTAGGGTAGGGCTGGGTGGATTAGGGCAGGGTAGGGTAGGTAGGGCTGGGTGGATTAGGGCAGGGTAGGGTAGGGCTGGGTGGATTAGGGCAGGGTAGGGTAGGGCTGGGTGGATTAGGGCAGGGTAGGGTAGGGCTGGGTGGATTAGGGCAGGGTAGGGTAGGGCTGGGTGGATTAGGGCAGGGTAGGGTAGGGCTGGGTGGATTAGGGCAGGGTAGGGTAGGGCTGGGTGGATTAGGGCAGGGTAGGGTAGGGCTGGGTACGATAGGTTAGGGTACACGGGGGAATATGGGTGGGTTGCGGCAAGTACGGGGCATGGCAAGTGACAACCCCGTGCCGTACACGGTTTCGGAGAACTAACAAAGAAGGAAATGGGCGCTGAGCTCGCGGTGGTCGGCTGGCTCTGCAGGTCCCTTGTTTTCGGAGCCCGGCGCCATGGACTTCTACAACCTTGAGCTCGCGGATACGAACGTTACGGACCATAACACACATGACTACCGGCGGCACAGCAATACGGAGTTCATCGTGGAGGATGATCACCTGCCGACCGCATCCTCGGCCTAGATTCAGGAGGGGGACGCCAAGGCAGAGAAGACCTTCACATGGTTAAGACCGACCGCTTAGCTGGGCCTGTCTTAATCAGCGCAGCGCTAGGGCGGCGTTGGCGGCGGCTGCGATGCAGGGAGTTGCTTTGGGTGGCGGTGCTGTTGGAAGACAGTGTGAGGCCTCTGGCCTGGGTGTTCATGGGAGTTATTGTGGCACGGGGCAGATTGGCGGTCGTGTGAACAGTAAGGAGAACCCTCGCCAGCAGGGTTGGAGAGGTGTCCACCTTGCGAGATATGGTTAAGGGAGAAGTAGTTGAGCTATGAGCTATCCAAACATGGTTGTCGAGGAGCGTTACGTAGCTGCACCGGGCCGTTAATGCAAGACTGTGTTGGGGCGTTGATTGGGTGACGGTGTCTCTTTTTGAAAGGTGGGCTACGTGCTGCCGCTTGAAGGTAAGGCTGCCCTGCGACGTACTGCACGACAGGCCCCGGGGTCAGGCGCAGTTTTTAGGGTGCGCGGGCGGTGGTGGCATGTCCCATTGCGTGTGAAAAAGCTGGGTTTGGCTTGCCTTCCAGAGGGTTTACAAAGTCAATATGTGGTTTAGTGGTATGTGGTAAATGCTGAGAGGCCCGTTCCTGTTTCGGGAAATCCGTCGGGATCTGCGGGAAGGCTGATGAGGCGGGTGTCGAAAAAATCTGCATCTGTCGCTCTGTCCGTGCTCCTATGTAAGTGCGTTTTTGCTCATGCAGGTGCCAGATGCCAGGGTATTCGATACACCAAAGTAACTGTAAGCCCATCATCATCATCATCATCATCATCATCAGTCAATTCACTTACAGTGCTATTATTATGAGATATGATCATGATGGTTTTTATGTTCCCTTGTGTACACCATTCTTCCGTTGGGCTCGCATGTTACGGTACATCATGCACGGCCCGCCGCTCACTTAGTCGCCGCCATCAAGCACTCTTGCCATCAAGCACACAAAATGGCCGTTTCTATGCACAGAAGCATACAGGAAAATGTTCTTCATCATATTCGTGTGCTGCCTGCTGCCCTCGCGCCAAAATGGGTACAGCGTGTCCTGCACGAAATTACTCGTCGTTAGATGGTGGACATCGCTTGTTCACCTCACCCTCAAAAACACTTCCCTTTCAACTATTTAATGTACATAAAGAAATGACAAGAAACGTGGTTGGGTGGACACAATGCGCCACTCCTGTGCCACGAAAATAGCATTTTGTTCCGACAGACTAACCCCTTAATCCCCAGCAACACGGAGCTGGCTGGAGCCGGTTGGTTATCAGCCTTGTGCCGGGCGCGCGCGGTGCCTAGGGAGGGGTAAACTCCTATAGCACCACCCGCGTCACCATAAATGCATAAAACTCGCCTCACAAACAATACCTGCCACTGGGTGCCCGCCCGACCCAGTTTAGACGTTTATCTATTGCGTCAAACTTGGTGGCAGGCAGGCTGTTGTTGCATGTCTCTTGAATGGGGGCTGTAAAGAGCTCGAACCACACACCATTCACACGCAATGCACAGAGCTGCGACGAGTTTGTTCGGGACTACTACATACGCGACACAGATATTAACCGACATATCGGAGCATGTGACAGCGCAAGTGTATGTGGGGACAAGCGCAAGGGTAACACAGACCCAGAAAAAATCGTCCCAACCACAGCAGGACCAGACATACGTACATACATACATACTCAAAACGAACTAGCGATCCAAAGCACGCAAGAAGTCAAAAATAAGGCAAACATACGTAGCTATCTCAACCGCAGTGCCGTTTTGGTTGGCTGAACCCAAAGGAGAGCCCGCGGTGATAGGGCACCACAACTTACCCGCGAATAAGGAAGTGTTCCTCAACTCGGGGGCAACCCTGCCGGACAAGGGGCCCTTCAACGAGGTCCCGCAGCACAGTTCCTTGGAAACTCCACGTACACACAATTAGAGAACCAAGACACATCACCGAATAGACGAGCAGCACAAAAAGGTGCGATATAGACCCGCGACGGCCGGCACCTCCGGGAGAGGCGCAGCCAAAACAGCCAACTGCGATTCGCGAGAATTGCACGTTAACAAATCAACTCTTCGCTGTGCGAACTTCGTTGGGTAGTGGCATCTTCCTTTTCTTCACGGCAGGAGGTGCGCCTCAGCCGCCCTGCAAAGTCGCTAGCCTTCCTTCAAGCCCTCAGCTACGATATATACACTCGTTCCCACCCCATACTTCTCATCACGCCCGCAAAGCAACATAACTAAGCAACGTTAAACTAAGCGCTAAGCTAGTACAGCAAATCAACGACACAATCAAAACACAACTTGGCATGGCTACCCGCAAGGCCCTCAACGCCTGCAACCCAGCCTGGCCCGGTATCGCAACGAGCACTGACCGGACTGTCGGAGGACACAACAGGGCAGCCCCAACGCCAGGCAAGATAACAACGGCAATCAAGGCTGTGGGCCGGGGCAGACAACGTGTCGTGCCCGCACGGCCCCGCTAACAAAAATCCAAAAAAGACCACCCCCACACCCTATTAGATGCAGCGCGTGGAGGGACCTTATTACCGCAGTGCATCTGCTTGGGGATCGCTTCCCCTTGTGAGCATCAGAGGTACCCTTATGCATCACGCACACGCACAAATGCATATCGAGCAATCCGACGGTTTGTCCAACCTAATCTATCCTCCAAAGCGACCAACCTCAGCAAGAGCAGGCCACTGGCCGCAACTGTTTCCGCGGTCGCCGATGAAACATTACTTGCTGGGGCCCTGCAACACCGGTTGCCGTGGTTGCGCCCAGCGTATGATGAATTGGCGTCCCCTGTCCCGGCTCCTGCTGGTCAATTAACATGAAGGTCGCGGACAGCAGACAGGAACCTTCAGACAAAACGGTTATTCTAAGGCTAAAGGATTCATTGTCCTCCACAAAACGCGCAACAAAAGGACCTGACAATACCTAGCCTGAGTTTCAATCTCCCAAGTGCAACCGTCGCTCTGTAAGCACAGACGAACTCAAAGTAGATGTTTAACCTGGCAGTTATATACTTAGGCTTCCGACAAATGATTCTATGGGTAAGAAACTGCACACATGACTTGGGACCAACGACAGATTGATGCTTCATTCTTGACCCGTAGAGTCCCGTCCTTCCGAGGAAGTCATTCCCGTTGCAAATTTACGCTAACTGCATCTAGACATGGGCGAATGTAAAGCAAACCCCTTAGCTGCCCCTCACAGCTCGCTTTAACGAATGCGACCAACAGTAATCTGCGACGGCTCTCTTGCAGCGGACCCACCTGGTACTCATCGGAAGATGCGTCCAGGTAGTGGGCCTCCTTCCGAAAGCAGTCCTCATCGTGTTGAGCTTCCGCGGAAGAGTCAGAGACTGTCGCACCGAGGCCGTCGCCTTGCCCGATGGACGGGCCGCGGCAGAAATAAGAGTAGCGCAAGGCTTCTAGGGCTTCGTACTCGTTGTAGATGCGCTGAGCTTGGCCTTCGAAGCTGCAAGAAAAGAAACCCATCCGCAATTTCAGCCTAACCGCCAAAGAGACAGGAAGGCGCCCGATTCGATCGGACAACAAAGCACCCCGAGCCCACTCTCACCCGCACAGCTCTTGCGACTTCCGCTTAGCTCCAGCAGTGGTCGCAAGCGCTGCCTTCCGCGGGCCTTTGGTGACCACGACCTGGTGGGAGACCACCTCGCTTCGGGTGGCGTTCACTGCGGAACGGCGCGCTCCAGGAAAGTATCCAGCCAAGGAGCCCTTCACCAGATAGCGACTGCCACATGCATTGCAAAGTGTGGGCTTCTCAGGCGGTCCACGTCGCCAGCATGGTGTTTGCAAGGTTCCGCAGTGGCAGCATGGTCCTCCGTTTGAGCCCCGCATACTTCAACGGGCGTTATCTGTTGATATGAGACGTGTGTGATGGGTTGTTCGTCCAGTGTTCTCCGATCTGTAGCCGCCGAAGCGTGATTGGTCTTCGCAGCTGCTCTAGGAACTATATGAATAGTGAGGAAGTTGTCGGTTCGCTTCCTAACAAAACTATCAGCGTTTAGGTATCCCTATCACCAAAAACAAAGCTAAGGGGTGCAAGTGTGATCATAGGGTCGACTCCATCCGACGTCAGCGTACCACATCAATCGTACCACAATGAGGCCCCTGTTGCGCAGTTAGCACTGGAAACCTTCTTCAGACAAGTTGATGTAGACTGCGTCTGTGCCGAAAAAATTTTACTTCCGACAGGTAACCGAAATGTAAAAGGTCACTAACCTGAACTGGAGAAAGCATGCCCTCGCAGGACGCAATAAGCTGTGCAATGCTGACCGTTATAAAGGCAAACATAAGAGACGTAGGTATGTAGTTTTAGCCTCCTTTGTTTGGGTTGCTTGGTGAATTTAGGTTGAGGACGTATCTTGGCGCGCGACTTTAGGTCAACGGAAAGCGCACGCTGTTGCTTTTTCCGAGACAAACGCTGCACAGTTAACAGGTTGTAATTGATCCTGTTTACTGAATTACTCAGCGCGCATTAATAGGTCTTTTCGGTCGTTTAACCCACCCAAGTTTGCTGCTAAGGTTGCAGTCATCAGTTCAGCTTTCCGCGCCTACACAAAATTGGCTTGCTCTGGCTTTCCAAACTTTGTGCATGTGTGAAATGTCCTTAGGTCACCTGGGACCCAGGCTGCAGCAACCATCATTTAGATCCTAGGTTTGTTCCGCCGCAAGTATCATTCGGCATTTGGACTTGATTGCAGCAATTAAAGCCTTTCTATTCCCTGAGGTGGCGTTGTGACCTCATGTACGGACCAGACCCTGACAAGCTTGGCAAGGAACCCGGCCCCTCCCTCCTTCCCTACGGGACCCCTCTACAATTAACTTCCCCAAAGCTAACGAGCTGAAAGCCAGTAACCCGCATGTTGTATCACGTGCCTTAGGAGATGTATGGCTGGCCCCCGAGCACTTTCATTTCCCCACGCTTTCCAATCTAACCCTGCCTCCATCATAGCCAAAGCGCATGTTTCAACCTAGCGGAGGGGGAGAGGAGCGTGGTCTGCAGGTTGTGAGCTCACCGCCAACTCGGCGTTGTCTTCCCGCTAGCTCACGCGCGGCCGCCCTGTGCTTTCATTTGACCTAATAAGAGCTGGATGCTGGTGCGGGAATGCCGCACATATGGACGACAAAGCAACGGGATGGACGACACAACACCAATGTCGGCCCAGGAAAGGGAGGAGGTAAAGAGCATCCGGCACCCGGCATGTTTAGTTCCTTGGGCAGGGGCAGGGGCAGGGGTGAGCAAGCAGCAATTACAAGGAGGACGTGCGTGCCTCTAGTGCAAATACATAGACTGCTGAGTTGTACAGCCGCAGATAGGCAGCTCCGAGACCACTTAGTGACCAGTGAGGAGCCCGTAGCCTTCTCCCGTGGCCATGCGGCTGTCGCCAGCCGTCCGGGACCGACCCCTACACCCCTTCAGACCATCTTCCACACAATAGACACACATACACACCGCACACACAATGTACAATACACTGATGTCTCTTCATCCAGCGGCTCCCAGCGGGCTCGTCCAGCTCCATAACCGGCAATCCCACCGGGAAACCGTGACCTTCTGTCGAACACACAGACACACATGCACACACCCAACCCTAAGTTAACAGCATTGGCATGAGCACAACACCGCCAGCTTGATTTCCACACCCATTTAGCCCTTTTAGCGGATCGTCAAGGGTGCAAGCGGTCGCTGCTGCCATCGCTGACGCAGGCAAGGGCTGATCACGCGATTTCCGGCGACCTAAGCTCCAGTCTCCCCAGCCATTTGTGGATGTTGCAATGTGTGTTGCAATGTGTGTGTGCGTGTGTTGCAATGTGTGTGTTGCAATGTGTGTTGCAATGTGTGTTTGCATGGCGAGGGCGCGGGCAAGGTGCACGGTAGTCGGCGAAGGCTTGGACCTTAACACGCTGTGGGACGCCTATTCCCCTCTCTTCCTCTCTTTGAGAAATGGCGTCTCTGAGAAACCTACAAACGGCGGCTTTTGCAGTGACCGTGGTGTGTGTCTGTGTGTGTATGTGTGTTACATGGTTGGGGGTGCGTGACCCCATACCTGTGAAACTACCCATATGAGCCGAAGGCCCAAGGGCAATATCTATACGCCTAAAAGCCACGGAGAACAGGAAACACCGCACATCAGCCAGACTAGCGTCCAAAAGGGGTAACTGAGTTTCGGTGAGCCCACATACGTTCCAACATCCTCGCCCGACGTACTGGTTTTTATTTCATGGCCTCCAACATGCTCTGATGATCGAATCCCTCTTCAGCACGAATATCATTATAGGCTGGGCATTCCAATAACACGTGTTTTTCATCCTCGATTCGGCTATCAGTACCACAACAGCGGCAAAACCGCTGCCCCCTGGGGACATGGTACTTGCCCCTTCATGCTCTGTTTGCCTCCAGAGCCCAGCAACATAAACGAAACTGCATTAGCTTACGATGTGATAAACGAGGAATGAAAACCTTAGCACGTGTTGGCCACATGACGGCTGCGGCTCCCGAAAAGGGCAGAGCCCCATCTAGTGCTTATACTCCGCCATTTGCACTCCCGGTTACTTCCCATCTGATGGGTACTCTTCTGGCAAGACAGTCAGACGCGTATGGTCCCAGCCGCTCATCAAACGCTCTCTTAGTGCCGTTATCATCGCTCCTTCGGGTAGAGGCCTACTCAACAACTAGTCAACACGCTCCTTTACCCCCATGACTTCTTGCGGTATTCCGCTCCAAATATTGCACTCCAAGAAGGAAAACAGTCGTAACATTGAGGTTCCCCAACCCTCCCATTCCGGGCTGGTCAGAGCATCAGTTATCTCCTGCCGTAAAACTGCATGAGCAATGGACCCCACTTGCTATTGGACGCGGTTTCAGAAATATGTGTGTATGTGTGGTTGTTACAGTGGGCTCCAGACTCGTGAAGAGTAGAGCCAGCGGGCCGTGCATTACTACGGCAAACAAAGACAGCCACCCAGACCAGCCAACGCAAGCCACCTAGACAGAAGAAAGGAACAACCACTGGGGCATTTGCCAATAGGCTCCCAATGGACGGAAGTCCTTGGACCTCCACCAGATGACCAGAGCAGCCTGCGGTGTTTTTCCTTTCTGTTCGCGGGCTACTCCCCTTACGGGTATCGCTTTAGGTGCCGTGCAGGAAATTTGTATATGGAAGAAGCAAATGGGCCGTGCCGGCGGGAGCCCAATGTGGGTTAAAGCCGTCTTTTCCCTTAAGGCTGGAGGCGCTCCATGACCCATGGGTCGCTGTCACTTGGTGTGGCCCGGCGAAACCGGATCCGATCGTGCAGCCGGCTGGGTCGGCCCTGCCAGAACTCGATGCCGGTGGGTCGAATCAGGTAACCTCCCCAGTGCGGCGGCTTGGGCACCGGCTGAGATTCGTCCGAGTAGCGCTGCTGCAGCTCCGTGTTCCTGCGGGGACACACGCACACACACACGCCCGATCAGATGCTGGCACGTTCACACACATACACACACACGCACACACATACGCACGCACACACATGCGCGAGCACATACACACACACTCACACACACAGAAGGATTGTTTATTGTGTCTAAAACATTATATATATACACGTAACCGAGATGCGGCGGTGAGGAAGTGCTGGGCATGTCGCACACGCAACTAACTTTTCACACACTTAACAATACAAACGACAACGTTAGTCCATCAGGATTGCGCACACGGTTGCCTGGGTGGATGCCAGCCGGGGCCTATCTGGTGTTAGGAGACCATGCAGCGCGGTTCCTACTCCCCCCCCTTACTACCTATAGCTAGTAAGGGTGTAAGGGGCTAGCTAGGCCCCCCCCTCACTAGCTATAGCCCCTTACACCCTTTGATCCCACCTGGCCTCCAGCTCGCTGCGGTCCCTGCAGGGCTGGCTCTGGTTGCTGACCCACGCCCCAATCTGGCTGCCACGGGGTCGACTGTGGAAGTACTCGGTGCTCTCCAGATCAGAGACCTTCTCCACCTCACCCTCAACCCTGCAACAGCGCCGAACAGCAAAACCGCACCGCACCGCACGCCGAGGGGTACTGTAGAGCATGAACACTGAAGTTTAGCATTGTGCTTAGCTGCTTAGTTACCGTGCTTCTAGAAGATTCACTTGTTCTTGCCCGAGCGTCAACAACTCCAAGTCCCGTCAGCTACGGGGTCCAATAATGATTTCTAATCTTTTGACTTCCGCCTTCTCATAACGACGGCAGGGGAATTTACGGGGTTTTCAGCGATTTTTGAGGTAAATATGCAAAAAAAACATGTTAAATCCCGTAATTCCTTATGAAGGTTTGAGTCAGTTCATGTAAAAAGGGGGGGCGGGGCCGGGGGTGGGGATGCAGCTGCAACGGTGGTGATAATGACAGCCAGGAAGTAGTCAGCGTAGCAGCACTCCAAGTTTGGTTCCGTTACGCCAAAAAAGCGTCTCTCACGTCTCACCTGATTTGCCGCTGCAGCTTTTCCCAGTAGAGCGAAAACGCAGCGAAGCCCGTGGCCAGCTCGCCACCCTTTCGGCTTGCATAGTTGGTGTAGAAGATGAAACCTGGACCGCGAACCATTTCCGCAGGATGCTAATTAAAAAACATTCTTTACATGCTGCAACCTGCCAGAAATTCCAGGATAACTATTTAAATCCGATAAAAAAACTTTTCATACTTAACAAAATAAAAGAAAAGGCTGAACGCGCGCCGCAACCCGCAGAGCCGCACCGCATGTGCTCTACACGTATCAAGTATCTCGGATACATCGCCCGGTGTGTATCTGCATCCACCGATCGGTTCTTTTTTTTCTGAAAAAGTCGCGATATAACAACACGTACCGCGCTCATCGTAGCCCTTCAGCAGCACCACCCGCACACTAGGCCGCCCCTGGGCATCACAGGTCGCCAGGCTGATGGCGTTAGGCTCCTCACACACCTAGACAGTGAGCAGCATATAGCATATGGCATATGAAGGAAAGCGGCCGAGACAGAAAGGGAGAAAGAGAGGAAGGAGTGAGGACGAAGGCGTAACGGCATAAGATTACACGGGAATGCACGTCCAGAACGACTCACTTCTGTACGTGTGTGTGGGGGGGTATCGAAACACAACTCAACACACACATACAGACTCAACACACACATACAGACAAACATACGGGCACACACTCACACCAAGGGTAACCTCGCACCTTGCCGGACACCGCCGCTTTGAACCACTCGTCAAACACCCCAAGCGGGTCTCGACCCGCAAAGTCCGCTTCCTGAAGGCCCCCTCGCTCGTAGCTGATGCGCATATCGGCAACCTGCCAGCCAGGAACACAAACAACAGAACCCCACAGGTGACACCGTACAATGTACGGCAAAGCAGTACAACATGTGGAGGCCCATAATTATGACACCGCAGAGTGGGGCACAGGGACGATATCGCTGTACGATTATCGTACATGTTGGGGTCTTCCAGAGGTGCTGACTAGGAGCTTCTGACGTTTTCCCCCGATGTACCTGATGGTCAACTGAGAGATTGGAAGTTTTTGTTGTTCGTCCAGTGTTCTCCGATCTGTAGCCGCCGAAGCGTGATTGATCTTCGCAGCTGCTCTAGGAGCTATATAAATAGTGAGGAAGACTGAGAGATGGAAGTTGGGGCGCGCACGCCGCAGTCCCCTCCCCTCCCCTCCCCGGTCAGTTCTGCTTCTTGTACACTCTTTCCTTTGCAGCAGCTTCACTCGTTCACGTGGTTCGTCTTTCCCCTCCTGCTCTACCTAGGGACCCCAGCGACCCCGTGTCTCGACCTCGTGCAGACGAGATGATGAAAAAGCGCACAGTGGCTTTCTCACGGAGGCCCTCTCATAACCAACCAACCAACTAACCAACCAACCAACCAACCAACCAACCAACCACCCTCAGGACGTGCTGAGGAGGCGCAGTTCCGCCCAGGTGATCTGAACACCAGTTGCGGCTGCATCCGCGGCTGCACGCTGCCGACCGCGGGTGGCTGCAGTGGACCACGCCACCCACTCACCACCCGGTCTGCAGTGGCAACACGATATTTTTTCCAAGCAGGCAATACTCTCTCTACACATAAACACATACACGCACATAGACTATTAGCTAAGCAAAGATGATTTACGAGTCGTAAATCACGTACCTTTGCCTGTACGGCAACGGTGGCTGCCGCAGCCGCAACCACGGCCTTGGCGGCGGTGGCGGCAGTGGCGGCGGCGGCGGATTCCGCTGCCCCGCCCCCGATGCGCACACACGCGGCCGTACCCGGGTACGGCGGCAGGCGGAGCTGGAAGCGGTCGCGGATGGCAGGCGGTACGAAACGGCCCCCCAAATAATGGTGGGCGCCCTGGTGGCAATAGCAGGATAGAGGTCGCGCAACATGGTGTTGATTTACAGCACTTTTATAATCCCGGTTGCGGAATTCTGTGGCAATAAAAAAGTTATGTACACATAAGTGTAAAACAAATATATAAATATGTATAAGTATACACACAAACATGTAGGATGCACAGGATGGTGGGGTGTGCGGTGAAGAGGTGCAGGATGTTAGGTGACGTGGGACATGACATGACGTGGAATGACAAGGCATGGCGTGGAATGGCGTGCAATGGGCCTGCGGGGTCGGTCGTCGTTCCCGCGGGATGTTGCCGGGGAAGGTGGGTCCGGCGCTGGCAATTCATCCCCCTCTAGCGCGCATTCCGTATCACTACAGCCACCGCACCCCTGCAAAGTTAACCTCAACCTTAACTGCAATAACCTTTTGCGTCGTCTCTACGGCATGCCCACCCCCATCACCCCCGTCCCTCCATCCTCCTTCACCTCCCCAAACGTCAACCTTAAAACCCTAAAACCCACCTCCCAACCTCCCTCCCTGCCTCCCTCCCTCCTCTTGTAACCCTGCCTTGAAGTAACGGGCGCACAGCTTCGGCGCAGTGAGCGAGACCAACATGTCGGGCTGCAGAGCTGTTCCCTCCTCCTCCGCTGCCGGACCCCCGGGGGGCCCCTGCTCGACATGCCACCCGCTGGGGATATCAACAGATACGATAAATGGAGGCTGCGAGCCGGGCAGCAACGCCTGAGAGGGAGATGGGCGAAGACGGGACAGGTACGCAGGCGGTTGCGGAGTGGGAGGTGATTCACCTTGACTTGCGCTGCAAGTGGCCGGCCAGCTTCCAGCCGCACTTCCAGCGTTTTTGCGCTAGAAGGCAGCGCTGCCTTAGGATGCGTGCATGTACGTGCACAACACTACCTGGGAATTGGCGTCCTAGAGCTCGTTGTCAACGGATCTCGGCGCGAGAGGGACGTGCAGAGTCCCGCCGGCGCCACCCATTTAATTTAACTGCCGAGGTTCTGTCCATGTGGCAACCAGCAGCCGCAGTAGCATAGTTGCAGTAAGTGGCGGCACCTGCGGTATAGTACGACATCCCATGGGGTGCCGAATAGACCAGAAAGGGACAGAGCTTCTTCGGGTAAGGACG